>NW_017728920.1:12430362-12500847 GCF_001723895.1 Crocodylus porosus | reverse complement strand
GGGCAGAGGGTTTTGATCTTTTGTCTTCTCTCTCTGACCCTATTTGCAAATATAAACCCTTTTGTATCACCAACAATGTGTGCCTGAAGGATCATTAATATTCATTGAGCCTCCAAAGAAACGAACCGAGAGAGAGTTTTTTTACTTCATGAGGGTGGCTGGTCTCAGGCAGCAAACCTTTAAAAGCTGATTTGAAGAGGAAAAGTGGAACACAAAATCATTCAGACTATGCAATAGGATTATGTTAAGTGAGAATGTCTACACATTTATTATGTGCCGTAATTACAGCACACTGAGTTTAGTACCTGTAATAACAAGTGCTAACTTAATGCACCATAATTGGTGCTACTGTGCAGTAACACTGGCATGCAGTTTTTTGTGACACTAATGCACTGTGACTATTTCTACTGCGCATTAGCACAGGTTTTGCCTGCCATGTTAATGTGCAATAGAATTAGTCTACTGAAACACCCAGTATGGTTCAAACAGGGAATATGGATTCTTATCTCATTATTTGGATTAGCTTTTGTGACTACTTTTTTCTTGTGGGTTTATTACTGGTATGCTTGTCTCTCCCAACACTGTCCCTTTCCCCTCTCTTCCTTTTTCCTTATACGCAGCTTTGTGCATGTCCTTTCAGAACACCTGATGAAGCAAGTTTGAGCCCACAAAGCTTGCGCTATATATATTTGTATCTATTTTGTTAAGTCTAGAAGGTGTAAATCTAGCCTGCCTTTTACTTGACTTGAGACTAACACAGATAACTATATCATTGCACCCAATATTAAGTCTGGCCAAAGGATCTTAGGACAGAACAGCCATATACTGGGGCCTCTGCATCCCTTAGGTGTCACAGAAGGAGTACCTGTGCTGTTGCAATTGTTATTAAATATTTAAAGACTAAAGAAATAATTTTAAGCTTTCTAGGCATCAGTGCAATGAGCTTTTGGAAGTAGTACACTAGTCCAAAAGGACTAAAAAAACCCACAACAAAACAAAAAACCCCAGAACCTTATTTTACATGGAACTCGATGAATTCATGAAGTAAGTATATGATGCAATTGTCCATGACAACAGAAGACTGAATTATATAGCCAGAATAGCTCTAGCATCCCCACGTTGCTCAAAAAGAAACATTAACATTCACAAAATAATGAGCTGTATACTTTTGAACAACACATGTAGTTGAGGAAACTGCCATCTGTTTGTCGGTATTCACAAACCTAAACAGACACTCAATTTGTCAGAAAAAATAAATTGTTGTGGATTATTTATTCAGCTCCTTTTAAAATATGCTGCAATATCTGATAAATATAGACAGTTAGACAGAATAGACAGGACTAATAAAAAGCAACCTTTATTTCTAGTAGTCTTATGAGTCTTGATTATTCGCTTGATGACTAAAACCCCTGGATACTGTAGATGAGGAATTACTGATCTCATAAGTGGCCTGTTTGATTACACTTGTGATACCTCACTGCCTTTTCCCCAAGTCCCATACAATTTCATAAACCTGCATTATGCTCTTATTATCATTCTATTATATTAATCATATCCTGTATACAATGATTCATATTTCTCTGAGAACAGTTTTTCCTACATACTTGTGCTAGTAAACACCAAATATTTTCCACAACCTTTGGGAAAGGCAGCTATAGTTGAAATCCATTGTCATCTTTAGGATGATGCTTGAGAGCTTAATTTAAACAAATTTCAGAGGATGTTTTTTATAATATGGAATAAAAAATGTACAGTACCCAAGTGCAAATATTCATGTAGTTGCATTTTTTAAGACAGTACTCTACTAGTGAGTCAGAAGGAGTAGAGATGTACTGTATAGACTAAATCTGAGATGCGTAAGCTTTCATAAGCCAGAACTCACTTTGCCAAATATTATGAAAGGATTTAGGATACATTCTTTAGCATCCCAGGCCCAGCAGCTGGCATGAAGGAGGGGTGTCCCACAAATTACTTCACTTTGCTCTTTCTGTTTTCCCTCCCACATCTTGTCTATCTCCTCAAGTGGTTTAAAGATGGGACTGCATGTCACTGTAGGTTTGTGCAGTCCTTGATCTCAGCTGGGGCTTTCATGTGCTATTGTTATACATACTATTAAAGATCATAATAATGAAAGAATAATTGCCTTTGAAAAGTATCTACAGGTCTTCCATTCAAGCTAGCTATCATTGAAATATAAAAGATAAATTAGTTACCTTTTCTGAACCTATATTACTTTAATTTGCACCTCTACAATGAGACAAATACACTTAGAAAATACTTGAATATACTCATTCTGTACAATAAAGTTCATTTTATCTTTTCCTGCTATTTCTTTTCTTTTTTCTTTAACATCACATAGCTACTACATTGTGGTGTCTCACATACACTGATTCTCTGTGACTGCCTCCACCCACTCATACACATAATGCTACAGAGAAATACTTTATAGTATTCTGGTGTCAAAAACAGTCAGTGATTTGGTTATTGTGATGGCCTCCATCTCTCTCTGCTGGGGAAGAGGCTCTTTTCAGCCAGACTGACTGACCTGCTCCACCAGGCTTTAAACTAAGCCCTCCAAGGGATGGGGGGACTACTGCTACTGCTGGCCTGCTGAGCAACCCTTGCAAAGCCAGCAGGCCAAGGCACTTAAGGGAGCCCACCCCTGCCCTAGACCTACAATGAACTGTAGGCAAGGCAAGGGCCCCCAAGGGGACACTTTCATGCTTATACACAAATGCCAGGAGCTTGGGGAACAAACAGGAAGAACCTGTCCTCCTGCTAAACGCAAATAACTATGATGTCATAGGGATAATGGAGACCTCATAGGACTCCACCCATGACTGGGCCACAGGTATAAATGGCTATACCCCATACAGGAGGGATCGAGTGGACAAAAGAGGCGGGGGTGTAGCTGTCTACGTCAAGCAATGCACGCATCCCTGCAAGCCAACATTGTCACCCACAGTGGACTTGAGACCCTCTGGGTTAAAATCTGTGGGAAACATGGCACAGGGGATACTGTGGTGGGAGTCTACTAAAGACCCCCTACCCAGGGTCAAGACCTTGACCCTGGGTATTGGCTGAGGCCAGGGAATTGACTGAGGTTTGCCAGGGAACTGGCTGAGGCCGCACGCTCCCAGTATATGGTTGTCATGGGAGACTTTAACTACTCAGAGATCTCATGGGAGGAGCTCGCAGACAAATCCGAGTGGTCACAAAGCTTTCTCTTCTGTGTGGATGACCTCTATCTGACATGGGAAGTCTCTGGGCCAACGAGAGGTAAAGCGCTGCTCAACCTGATACAAGCAACCGGAGATGATCTAATCAGCGACCTAATGATTGAAGGGAAACTGGGTGACTGTGACCATGAGCTGATCACCTTCACCATCCACCGTAAAGCTGGCAAGTCAGTCAGCAACACTAAAGTCCTTGTCTTCAGGAAAGCTGACTTTGACAAGCTCAGGAGGCTTGTCAATGAGGCCCTAAGGGACCATGACTCCAGGGGGAGGGAAGTTCAGGACAAGTGGTTGCTCCTCAAAGCAGTGATCCTGGATGCTCAAGCAAAGTCTATCCCATCTCAGAGGAAAGGCAGCAAAAGGGCACAGCAGCCCCCTTGGCTCTCGAGGGAACTAGCAGACATCCTGCATCTTAAAAGGAAAACCTACAAAGGATGGAGGACTGGATCCACTACCAAGGAGGAATACTCTGATCTGGTCCGGACCTGCAGAGAGCAAACCAGGAAAGCCAAGGCTGTGACAGAACTCCAGCTAGCTACAAATATTAAGGACAATAAAAAGTCCTTTTTTAGCTATGTGGGGAGCCGGAGGAGAAGCAAGGGCAATGTTGCACCCCTGCTGAACCAGATGGGATAACTGACAACTGATGCCCAGGAAAAAGCAAACTTGCTAAATGGGTACTTTGCATCAGTTTTTCACCAGTCCCATGGGACGCCCCTGCCCACTGTGGGACAGGGAGGCCTGGGTGAGGGAGATTCCTTACCAACTATCAAATTTGACCTCCTGAAGGAAAACCTTGGCAGGCTGGATACCTGCAAATCAGCCCACTCTGATAGTTTACACGCAAGGGTAATCAAAGAGCTGACAGGCATTATAGCTGGCACAGATCTTCAAGAACTCCTCGTGCTCTGGTGAAGTGCCCAATGTGTTGCTCATCTTCAAAAAAGGGAGGAAAGTGGATCCAGCAAACTACAGACATATCAGCCTGACCTCTATCCTGGGGAAGATCTTCGAAAAGATTATCAAAGAGGCCATCCTATACTGGCTAGATGGTGGCAATATTCTGAGGGATAGCCAGCACGGGTTTGTTGTAAGTAGGTCTTGCTTGACCAATCTCATTTCCTTTTATGACCAGATGACCTATCACCTGGACAAGGGGGAAGAGAATGATGTCATATATCTTAACTTTAAAAAAGCCTTTGATCTGGTATTCCATGATCACTTCTTGGCAAAACTAACTGTGGCCTCAACCTCACCATGATCCGCTGGCTGGGGAATTGGCTCTACAGCAGGACCCAGAGGGCGGTAGTTGATGGAAGTCGATCATCATGGTGCCCTGTGACCAGTGGGGTCCCTCAAGGCTCTGTTTTAGGGCCTTTAATTTTTAACATCATCAATGATGTAGACATTGGTGTCAGAAGCAGGCTGGCCAAGTTTGCCGATGATACCAAACTCTGGGATAAAGCATCCACTCTTGAGTACAGGAGGGTGATCCAGGCATATCTTGACAAGCTCATGAAATGGGCGGATGAGAACCTCATGGTGTTCATGCCACGTGCATGATCAGAGGTCAGGAAAACAGACCTTATGATGAGAGGCTGAGAGCCATGGGACTTTTCAGCCTGGAAAAGCACAGGCCCAGGATTTATCTGGTGGCCACCTCTAAGCTTATTAGGGGTGTTCACCAGGATCTGGGGGAACCTCTGTTCACCAGAGTGCCCCAAGGGATGACAAGATCAAATGGTCACAAACTCCTCTGCGACCGTTTCAAGCTGGACACAAGGAAGAACTTCTTTACTGTCCAAGTCCCCAACGTTTGGAATAGACTGCCACCAGAGATGGTTCAAGCACCTACTTTGAACGCCTCCAAGACACTTTTGGGTGTTTATCTTGCTGGGATCCTATGATCCCTGCTGACTTCCTGCCCCTGGGCAGGGGACTGGATTCGATGACCCTCCAGGGTCCCTTCTAGCTCTAATGTTTATGAAATCTATGAACATTTATCTCATATCCATTCTTTTCTATTACATGTTTGGTCAAAATAATAAAATCTTGACCTGGTCCTTTAATTTTCTTTGGTTCAACATGTGGCTAGGGGATTTTTTTCCCAATTAATAGTATATTTTATATAGATATGTAAGGCTGGGTGAAGTGTAAAATTTCTTGAAATGCTGTATTCAGTTTTGACATTTTAGCTGTTCATCTACAATGCAACAGTATCAGGACCAACCTATATTAACCTAACTGTGAAAAACTGTATATTTACCAAAAAACAAGTTTTTAAAAAACACTTGTTTAAAAGCTTTTTATTTTGAAATGCTGGGGTTTTATTTAAACATTAACTAGATTAATAAGAAAAAAAAGTCATGAAATGGGTAAAATAAACTGAAAAGAAAATGAAATATTTTTTCATTTTTGTAAATTTAAAAGAAAAAAGGATGAGCGAAAGGAAAAAAAAAATTATTTCAGCTTTACCCAAAGCAAATTTCTATTTTTTCTAGCAACTAAGTGGGAAAAAAGCTACTCTGCTGCACTGAGACTCACAGAGCAAGATGACACAGTTATTGAGGATCATATTCAGAAATATGCAGTGCTTACTCATCTTTCTTTTGGAATAACCCAGTGAGAAAAACTCCAAGGAAACCCCTCGTGGGATGATCTCTGTTGATAGAAGCTCTGCTGCTTAGGAACAAAAGAATTTTGTGGAGAAGGAGAAGACATTCATGTAAAATGGAGAGAAAAAGAGCTAACACTCCTGCCTATTGAGAAAGCTAGGGGGAAAAAACAATAATACTTTGTTTTGAGAGAAGAATAAGATTGAAATTCTGTAACTAAATACTCCAAGTGAATGGTGACTTTAAGTGAGGGAAAATTCCACATACTGGATAATATTTTTTTGTCCTGGGCATGCAAAGTAACTTATAAGATCATTTCTGCAACTTTCTACTCTAAAAATTAGCTTGGTTTTTATGTCATTTTTTGTACTGATCTGTAACTTAACTTGCTGAATACATTTTACATAGAAAAACAGAATTAATTTTATAGATGTAGATAATAAGTCTGGGTAAAGTGCAGAATTTCTTCAAATGTTCTCATTTGCTGTCTTTTGGTTTTTAATATACAATACAAGAATATCTGTTAACTCAACTATGAAAAATGAAATCCACTGTCAATTGGAAAGATAATTATAGAAAAGTTAATTTATGATCATGATCTTAAATCTCTCTCAACTAAAATTTGACATCAGTGTTGTTTTTTAAACTTATACAAAATTTGTTTTGGTATTTGTTACTGCACACAGTAATAAAAGTAATGTGTGCATAACAAGTCTGGAGAAATTTGGAGAGTGAAAGCAGCACCTACCCCCCCCCCCCCCCCCCCCCCCCACACACACACACTTATCAAAACTTTGTTGCCTACTATTTAGTGTATTTGGGGTTATATAGTACAAGAGAAAATAAATGCACCTTGTTTTTGGAGGGTCGGATATAGGTCAACTATTGGGGGCCTTAGATGTCTCTATACTAATGCTAGGAGCATGGGGAACAGGCCAGAGGAACTTGAACTCCTGCTTGCAAAGAAAGAATTCAACCTGGTTGGGCTAACAGAAACCTAGTGGGACCCTACCCATGACTGGACAGTGGGCATTTAGGGCTACAGGCTGTACAGACAGGACAGAGTGGGGGAAAAAATGGGGGGGCATTGCTCTCTGTTAAAGTGCAATATACACCTTCTGTAGTAAAACTGGGCCTAGAAGAGGGGCAATTTAATGTAGTATGGGTCAGATTACAGGGGGGTCAGGGAGAAAGGGACTTGGTAGTGAGGGTCTATTATAGACCCCCACACCAGGGAGATGAGTTAGACCTAGAATTCTTGAGACAGCTCTCAGAGGCAGTGTACTCAAAGGACCTGGTTGTGATGGGTGACCTAAACTTTCCAGATATCTCCTGGGAGGAACAGGCAGCCAGGTCTGCCTGTTCACATAAGTTTCTAACCTGCTTACAAGACCTCCACCTAACATAGGAGGTAAATGTTCCCACTAGGGGAAATGCCTTACTAGACTTGATCCTGGTCACAGGGGATGACTTGGTGGGGAATCTGCAGGTCAAGCTAACCTAGGGGATAGTGACCACCTATTGATTTCATAGATTTCATAGACATTAGGGCTAGAAGGGACCTCGGAAGATCATCGAGTCCAGCCCCCCGCCCAAAGGGCAGGAAGTCAGCTGGCGTCATAGGATCCCAGCAAGATAAGCATCCAATTTGCTCTTGAAAGTGTTCAATGTAGGTGCTTGAACCACCTCTGATGGCAGGCTGTTCCAGACCTTGGGGGCTTGGACAGTAAAGAAATTCTTCCTTATGTCCAGCCTGAAATGGTCTTGCAGTAGTTTATGACCATTCAACCTCGTCATCCCTTGGGGTGCTCTGGTGAACAACCGTTCCCTCAGATCCTGGTGGTCACCCCGATAAACTTATAGGTGTCCATCAGATCACCCCTGAGCCTGAGCTTTTCCAGG
The DNA here is from genome assembly GCF_001723895.1 of Crocodylus porosus. Lineage (NCBI taxonomy): Eukaryota > Metazoa > Chordata > Crocodylia > Crocodylidae > Crocodylus > Crocodylus porosus. The sequence continues at coordinate 12,493,094 of NW_017728920.1, read as the reverse complement.
CAAAAGAGCCCCATGGATCTCAGCCTGTCGTCATAAGGTCTGTTTTCCTGACCTCTGATCATGCACGTGGCTCTTTTCTGGACTTCCCTCGAGCTTCTCCACATCCTTTTTGAATTGTAGAGCCCAAAAGAGTTCACTTTCCTGCTAAAGGTGGAAAAGATAACTAGTAGGGCTGAAGTGCTAGACTTCAGGAAGGCCAATGTCAACAAGCTCAGGGGACAAGTTAGGGAGGAACTCACAGGCCAAAGCATCAGAGAGATGGGAGTTCAGGAAAGGTGGGTATTTCTCAAGGGACTGAACCTACAGGCACAGAAAGGGACCATCCCAGTACACATAATGAGGGGCAAAGGAGCAAAGAAACCCTCTTGGTTGAGCAAGGAAATCCAGAACAGCCTGGAAGGAAAAAGAGAGGCCTACAGGCTGTGGAGGCAGCCACCAAGGAGGAGTATACCTGCTGCTTGCAGGGAAGCAGTGAGGAGGATCAAAGTGGAAATGGAGCTTAGGCTGGCAAGAAAAGTTAAGGGTACAAAAACTAATTCTTTAAATATATAGGAAGCAAAAAGAAAGTGCAAGGTAACATACGGCCCCTTCAAGATAGACAAGGGCAACTGGTAACTGATCGAATGGCCAAAGTGGAGCTCCTAAATGATTTCTTTGCATCAATGTTCCTGGACACAGATACAAGCATGCATCCCAATGGGACTTTAGGGAAGCATGAGATAGATAGCAACCCACCAACTGCTAGCACTGACCTAGTAAAAGGGTACTTGGAGGGGTTGGATGTATTTAAGTCAACAGGCCCTGAAGATCTTCATCCGAGGGTACTCAGGGAATTAGCTGGTCATTGTGGAACCCCTGCACAATTGTTTGAGCATTCATGGCATTCAGGACAGGTCCTGGAGGACTGGAAAAGGGCCAATGTGGTCCCTATTTTCAAGAAGGGAAGAAAGGAGGAACCAGATAACTATAAGCTGGTATCATCACCTCTGTCCTTGGCAAGTCCTTTGAGAAAATTGTTAAGGATCACATTTGTGGGGGACCAGTGGGTAAAATAATTCTAATGGGGCAATCAGCATGGGTTCATGGCAGGCAGATCCTGCCTGATTAACTTGGTTTCTTTTTATGACCATGTCACAAAATGCTTGGATGAAGGAATAGATGTTATTTACTTAGCTTTTAAAAAGGCCTTTGACACAAGTGTCACACCCAATTCTTATAAATAAACTAAACAGTTGCAATGTAGATAATTACACAGTCTGGTGGGTGGAAAATTGGCTGATGGGGCACACCCAGAGAGTGGTGGTAGATGGGTCAGTTTCTACCTGGAGAAATGTGGGCAGCGGAGTCTGCCAAGGCTCTGTCCTGGGACTGGTACGATTCAATATCTTCATTAATGACTTAGACGAGGGAGTAGAAAGCACCCTGTCCAAGTTTGTAGATGACATCAAACTATGGAGTGAGGTAAACAAACTAGAGGGCAGGGAGTGAATCCAAGTGGATTTGGACAGGCTGGGGAAGTGAGCAGAACAGAATAAGATGCAGTTTAACAAAGATAAGTGCCATGTGCTGCAACTAGGGAGGAAGAATCATCAACACGCAGATAGCCTGGGAGGTAACATTCTAAGTAGTACAACTGTGGAAAGGGATCTTGGAGTCATAATAGACTTCAAAATGAACACGAGTCACCAATGTGATAAAGGAATAAGTAAAGCTAACCGCACTCTCTCTTACATAAGTAGGTTCATCACAAAAAGGTCTAGGAAGGTGATACTTCCTCTCTGTGCGGCATTGGTCAGGAATACTGGAGTACTGCGTCCAGCTGGTGCACTCTGTCCAGTTCTGGCTGCTGCACTTCAAGAGGGATGTAGATAACCTGGAAAGAGGAGGGCCACCCATCTGGTTAAAGGCCTACAGGAAAAACCCAATGAGGACCAATTGAGGAACCTGAATCTCTGTAGTCTCTGCAAGAGAAGGCTGAAAGGTGAACTTGTGGCCATCTACAAACTCAGCAGGGGGGGAAAGCAGGAAAAAGGGAATACGATGTTTAACAGGGTGCCCATCAGGGTAACCAGAGATAATGGTTACAAACTAAAGGAGAGCAAATTTAGATTGGACACCAGGAAAAACATTCTTTACAGTGAGGGTTGCCAAAATATGGAATATACTTCCAAGGGAGGTGGTGCTATCTCCTTCCTTGCAGGTATTTAAGAGGAGATTGGACAGACACCTGGCTGGGGTCACCTGACCCCAGCACTCTTTCCTGCCTGGGGCAGAGGGTCAGACTTGATAATCTACTATGTCTCTCCCGTGCCTAAAATCTGTGAAATCTATGAGATACAGTTCCTTATAGAAACACAAGTAACACAAGCAGCACATTGATAGAATTATAGAGACCCCAGAAATGTACTCCCAATAAATGAGCACACCCCAAAGTGACAGGCAAATCCAGTAACAGCACCTCCACCACCATTTTTCAGTGTGGTACACATGATGCTCCTGGAAGCTTTAATTAGAGTAGCTTTGGGAGCTGCTCTACTTAAAGCACTGACCCACTCTCATACCATGTCTTTAAACATCTGGTGTCCAGGAAGTGTAGTATCCCAGGAGACAAGCTGGATGAGGTGTTAGGAACTACCTGGTGTGTCAGGAGAACAGCAAGGCTAGGTCCCACACCCTTACAAGAGCAGTAGCAAGTCTATCTTCCTTTACTGTAACTCTTTATATAAGTTCCTGTAAATAATAAAGTTTTGTTTTTACACCACAAGCCTCATCAAGACATTACAAACTTCATGCAGCAGTTCACTTGCCCTAAAGCCAGCTGAAAGTGCTCAGCTTGTGCGAAGGTTAACACTGGACTCTTGTCCCTTCTGCTTCCATGGCCACAGGGGAATAGTAGCTATTTTGGCTGCCAGGTGTCAGAGAATCTCCTTCTTTCTATGTCTTTCTGTTTCTATTCCACTGAAGAAATTCAGCCTCTTTGCTTAAGAAATACACCCAAATTTTGGAGGAATGACTTTGGGGGTGGGAGGAGGAGGGCCAAAGCTGTGTCTGTTCTGTGAATAAATACTATAACATAAGAAACATCAACAACTGTAGGTGTTAAAAATCTATAAGGACTGATAAATTTAAAATGCTATTACCCACCACCAAATAGTACATTTCCATCCAGTAGGCCCCTTAAGAAGTCCAATATTTAAGACAGAGTCTGGAAAATCACTAGCTGCAAAGTACAATCCAGACAATTTTACCTGATCGTGTAATACCAGAAGACTGTCGCGTAAGAAATTTATTAGAAACCTGGGACTAAACAACGGGCCAGAGTTATTGTTTGTTCCTTTAGTATTGATTTAAACAGGTAAGCTAAAAGTTGTTAAGTGATAAATATATTTTAGAGGCTCATTTATTTGTCCTTTTCATTTGGATTCCTAACCCTAAAGAGTAATGTTAGACTTCTGTATAATTCCCACTGGAGTTGATTCTTCAGTGGGTTTACTATGCAGCTACTACTTTTCCAACATTACACAAGAAGACAAGACAAGATCACACGTGGACTAATTTGTGGGTGGATAATCAGCTACCTTCATACAAAAGACAGACTCTTCCTTAAGACTAGTCCTACATGGGCCATGGAGATTAAGAATGTATGATAGATATAATTGATAATCAGCTCAATTGAAATTCTAAGGTAAGGTACAACTAGGTATCGTAAACAAGTTCTTCAGCTGATACACACACACAGAGGTGTGATTTGATATATATAAAATATATACAGATATACAGGCTGCAGCACTTTTTCACCATACCCATTTTTTCAGCATAATTATAATTTCCATACGTGTGTGGAAATATTTTGTGTGGAGGGAGGCGGAATGGTGGAGGGTTATCTCAGAATTTTCTTTTATGAACATCCAATTAGTTACAATCATCCAGTATCTCTCTGGAAACCAGGAAAAGAAAGAATGAGCAAACTAAAGTCAGGACAGAAAGATGATAAGCTATTTCCCTCCTTAGCCTTTCCAAATATACATAGGGATAACTATGCAAATAACCTTGACCAAGCCTCAATTAACTTTCATGGACTTTGGCAGTGAAAACAATGTCCAGAATCCAAATCACCCTCATTTCAATGATAGTGGTTGGGACCATTACTGTTATTTCCTATTTGCCAGCTCTATGTTTCAGCATTGCTAATTGAAAAGATACCTTTCTTTCCTCATTTTAGAATAAGTAGTCTAAAAATCTGTCATTCTGTTGGCAAACTCCAAAATTCTTACTTCAGAAATCAGAATACATGTAACATTATGTCACACTTTTACTATGTGTTTTAGAGCTTTATCTTCACCCCCTTTACCTGAATGATTCAGAAATGTGTAGACCACAAGACTTTTTGAAATATTTTAGGATTTCATCTTGCAGAGAAACCAGGATCTGCTGCAGGAGAATTAGGCAATTGAGCCAAATTTCTAGCTAGTTTATCATCGTTATTGTACTCCTCTTTTCCATATATTTTGGTACCATTTTATTTTGTTTTACTTTAAGGCAAGGTATGATCACAGACCTTGGATAAGCGATACATTTTGATATGAAGATGGATGTCAATGCCTCTAAGTCCCAGAATAACCATCTATGTTTCTTCTCAGTTAAAAGAGCATGAGAAAATATTTAATGGAAGAAATAACAAAGCAAAATGTAAATAAAATATAAAAAGATTAATTCTTCCTTCCTACAGCTTCCAGTGAATAAAAAGTTCAGAGCTTATAAAAAAAAAACCTATGAAAATTGGCCAGGAGCCCAGTAATAGTAGAAGCAGATCACTTAAGACTATACCAAAGCATAGCAGAGAGTAGAGATGAAACCTACCAACAAAACTGACCAGTTATGATTTTGAGCACAAAAAGGACACTAAAGGATATTTTATGCTGAAATAGTACTTCCACAAAATAACATGCATAAAAATTTGGAATATTAATTAATGAAAATAATAGTGTCTATTCAGTAGATACACTTTATAACAAGACCAAGAAAAAAAGTTAGCCACAAGTTCTATTGTCACCAAAATCTTGCTTTGTGAAAACAAAAAAAAAAGGGATGGAAGCAAAGAGCAGAAAAATAGCAGATTGACAGCACTGCAATAGAGACAATAAATTCATTTTCTAATTTCTGTCAGTCCAGCTCAAATTTTATCTTACCTATTGCATTTATAATAAGCCTATATATCATGTCACCTATTTCTGACCATAATTTTCAAATCATCATCTGATACAGAAGAATGAATTCTGATAAGATATATGATGTATATTGAATACCTATTTTATAAATACAGAACATGCTGTATGCATATATATTTTAATTTGCCAATCTTTTCCTGTAAATATAATTTCCACCAAGGTCATCAGCAGTTGCTGAGTTTGGGAACTTCAAAATTTACAGCTGAAGTCCATGGTATTTCAAAGCAGGAACTGTAATCGGGTAGCTAGGATATGCAACTTTCATCAAATCTGTGTAGATCAGTTTCAAAGCTACTGTTGTTAGTAGAGTGGAATGGAGCATTTGAATAGAGATCACGGCAAAGAATTAGGTGGAAACTAATTGTGTGGAAAGTATTTTAGGGCCTTTAATAAGCTGCTTGAAATTGGTATGTAGAATTATAGGAAGCTGAAGAAGTGGCATAATGGGTATGTTGGTGTTATTTTCTCAGGATAATTGTAAAGATATGTTGGATTATGAATAGGATAAGACTCTTGAGGCAAGAATAACTAAAGCAGAAGAAAAACTGATTGGGAGGCAGACAACGATAGGCAGATGGGGGGAAAAATCTAAATGTCAGGAGATGAGGGCTGGATAGTTATACATTATTAACTAGATTCATCTCTCAAAGCTTACATCTTTTCCATTTCAATTTGTGTCAAACTGAATTTTGGAACAGGTGTGCACATACCTCAATGTGTTGTAACAACACAATTGTGGAGGCAGACATAGTCTATGCAGGGGGTAGATTAATGCAGCTATTTGAGTTGGAACAGCGAGAAGGAAGAGGTAGAAGTCTCCCAGAATCATGGGATTAAACACATTTGGGAAAGAGTTATTAGCACAGAATGTTTAGAATCTGATCTCAGAGGTGCCTGCACCTCTGCCTGTTTGTAGGCAGGCATAGATTTGATAGATGACAGGTCTGATTACATTGATATCCCAGCAAGACTGAGATCTATCTAAAAGTCTGTTAAAAAGGACCTGCCAATCAAGTCTGTGTTTGAGTAGTGCAGATTCAAATATTCTTTGACTCAAAAGAATGAACTGATTACTTCTTCTTAATTTGTGTATTCAGTAGTTGCAGGGTTTGTTGTAAACTCTTCCTAATTTATGAGGTTCTTATGTCACACAAATAAAAATTAAGCCCATGAAGGTGGATTATATTCCATTCACATATCCTTACCCATAGCTAAGGACACTCACTTGGTGAAATTCCAGTTCTATCTCACTTAGACCTGGATTTAGTACAGCATGAATAGCTCCAGTTGACTGAACTACAGTCAGTTTTCCCCAAGTGGAATATCTTTTTGTCTTAAGTTCTTTTCAGGTTCAGTGCCTTAGTTAGCAAGGTCCATGTCTGATACAGATAAAAATGTTACCAAAGCTTAGATATACTAGTCCAAAATACATTAGCTATATCCTTTTCTTTTACTAGTACTCATTTCTGAATATTATTTTTGTTAAGCTCTAATTCAGCAAAGTGTGCAAGCATGTTAGTTCTGTTCTGTTAGTGCTTGTTTCCATGTTGAATCAGTGACTTCAATTTTAGTATTTATATTCTATAGTGGATATTGTCAAAATGTTGCCCTGAGGGGTCAGGCCAATGCTCAAGATCTCAATATTGCACTGTTAGGAGGGCGTGGTGTACAACTGCACATGCACACATAAAAATCAATTAAGCACACACTCAATAAGCACATACACCCCTATTAGGCATACACACTCATACTACCAGCTCAGGCACATGCACTATACACCCCATAAGTTAGACACAGAGTACTAATTTGCATATCATGCACACAATGCCATATATACACACACATATACACTGTCACACTAGCAACTCAAATACACACACATTCAAAATAACTAGTCTAGGTTCATGCACACCTATCACCAGTTTAAGCCCATACACACATCAAATTTAGACAGAATCAGTTACCAGTTACCAACACCTGCACATTCAATACACATATGTGGATTACTAATTTATATACCACACACACAATGATACCTATATTTATATATATATGTGTATTCATTAACTTACACACATACCACCCACCTACACATACACACACACAAGTGAGTTCCTAAGTTGGATATTGTGATATATATGTATGTATGTGCTTGGTGTACCTGGGACACCTGGGGAAAGGTTAAGGTAAGAAAGTAGAGATGTAGTGACTAAACATTGCTGGAAATGAAAGTCACTGAGACCGGGATTAGAACCAGTAGACTACAGGGGCCTGGGCTGAAGAACTGAGACTCGAAAGTAACTTTAGGTTAATTGATCTTAATTGATTGAAAGACAACTCTAAAAGCCTGAAGAACAGGGAAGTATGCCAGCACAGAGTCTGGGACTGGAGCCAGAATTATGGGGGAGCTGAAAAGGTAGGTGGGGAGGGGAAAAAATGGGACTAAGGGAAAGTGTGGGTGTTAAAGAGGGGCTCTGGATATGGGGAGCCAGAGGATGGCTCCAGGGCAGCTAGAGAAGTTGCAGAGTGGCAGTAGGTGCTGGAAGCTGGGGAGAACTACAGGAAACCTAATAGGAACTGGGAAGCTGCGGGGCAGAGGAAGCCTGCAAACAGAGAGGCAGCAGAAAATCACAGGAAAAGCAGCAGTCAGCATGGACAGCAGGAAAGCAAGGAGAGGCTGAGAGGTGGCAGAAAAGGGGAGATAGAATTGGGAGGAGTTTGGGAAACTAGCAGAGAGGGTGGGAACTGGAGCTGCGAGACAGAGAATGAGGCTGAAATTTAAGATAGGGAAGGGACCGGGATTCAGTAAAACATGACCCAAGTCAGGGTTGCAAATGACAATGGTTTTATTGAACAGGGGAGATGGGGACACAATGCCAAATTGGTTCCCTTGCATCCACACACACACACAATGGCAGCAGGGGTTAGAGAGACCTGGTGCATGGGCTGCAGTCCACTGAAGTCCAGGAGAAGCAAGAGAGAGAGTGAGTCCAAATTGTAGGAGGAGGTGTGCAGGTAATATCTACCTATCCAGGCTGGAAAGGGGCCCTTGTCCAGTAAATGTTGTCTACAGGGAGGTCACTGGCAGGGCCTCTGGGTGGTTAGGTGGTGTGGCATAGTGCTGGTCCAGATGGAGAGGGCACCCCATTGGGTCTGTCTTCACTGCCCCTTTTTATAGGGGCAGACCTTATGTGACCCTAGTGACAGGAGGCATGCCCAGGCAAGGGTCAGCCCCTGGCATACTGAGCATCTGTGCTCCTTGCAGGGATGTGCAATTTCTGGTATCTGTAATGGTGAGAGTTGCTGGCCCTGCAGGGTCTTTTGTCTTTCAAATGCTGGTCTTGCCTCTGTTCCTGGGTGAGGTCCATGGTTCCTGGATGAATCAATGCAAGGTGATGGCCCAGTCATTACAGGCCATTCAGTAGAGGCCTGTTACCATTGTATTTCATTCATTCCCAATCACACTCATTCATCGGGGAACCAATTTACATGGGAGGGATATGTGACTCATACAGTTGTGACACACAGGGGATGCCCGGGCAGAGGACACAAGATGGAGACTTGACATATAAAATGGAAATTTGACATGAATTTTGTTCACTTACAAACACAGGCCTAAACCATACAATATCCATATGAAACAATAAAAATCAATGCAAAAATGATAATCATACAACAGTAAAAATCAATACAAACCTAATAATAATACAATATAAAACAGTAGATATCCAAAACCAAAAACTTGCTACCAAATAAAAATGTTTAAAGCTTAAACATGAGTTTGAGCTCATTTATATTTATCTATAGGGACTAGAGAGGGGTAGAAAAAGTCAGAAATGGTTGGGGAAGGGGAGGGAATGCAATTAAAAAAAAATCTGGGGGGTTTGCTACAATATCATGCTGATAGCTGGTCTACAAGCTGCTGCACTGCTGCTAAGTAGAGTGAGTGGACGTATCTAATGGCAAGATGAACCAAACTTTTTGAAGCATTTGATACCTGACTGCTTGAAGTCCAATGTACATAAGACCTATTCACCGATGCACTCAGAAGCTAGAGGCTGGTAGGCACCTCACAAGATCATCAGGTCCCGCCCCCTTACCCAGAGCAGGAAAGCCTGCTGAAGTCAGATGACCCCAGCGAGGTGTGTGTCCAATTGTATTTTGAAGATATCCAGGGAAGGTGACTGCACCACCTCTGGGGGGAGTTTGTTCCAGACTCTGGACACATAGACTATAAAAAAGTGTAAAGAACCATAAAGAATTATTATGTAAAAAACCACGGTCACACGAGTGCAGAGGCTGCTCTGATGTGCTGGAATTCCAGCACATTGAAGCAGCCTTGATTAATTAAGTCTGCTGGAGTATGACAATTGCTGTGCTCCAGCAGCCTCCTGTGTCTCGTGTGTCAGCATCCCTACACTTAAAAATTGTGACAGAGGGGCTTGAATGAGCTTTAATTCAAGCACTTCTGCCGCCATTTTTAAGGGTGGGGGCACTGATACAGGAGATACAGCAGTGCTCTAATTAGGAGCCACTCTAATTAAAGTGCTGCCCTCTCCACTCCCAGAGCATATGTAAAAGTGCCTCAAGAGTCCAAAGGGTTAGAAAATCCAGTCATTTTGATTAACTGTAAAAAAAAAAAAAAAAATGCAATTTGAGCCTGAACAGGCTTCTAGAAACAGAGTTCATATTAGGCACATAAAAAGCTTCTCCCTCATTCTAATCCTAATCTAAACAGTGACAAAATCTTATGAATATTAAATAGTACTTAGGTTCATCTGCACATGCAATTAATGGGATGTAATAAACTCTGAGCCTGTTTGAGCTGGAAGAAATTGCTCCTGGGCACAGTGTCTATACATGCATCCAGCACAGCAGGAATTTGAACCTTGGTGGAGCAGCCCTAGGCTGTCAGGGAGCATAGGGGGTCAGTCCCAGGCTCCAGGTGACAGCAAAAGTTGCTGAGAGTGCAGACCCATGTGACCAGGTGGCAGGCAGCTCCCTCATGACCCAAACAGCTCCTGTTACCATCTACATGTGCATTACTTATTCTGTTGTAAAACAGCACTGTCCCAACAGTACTATCTTATGGCAGAGTTAATTAGTTTACTACACCTTAATACTGGGGCATGTGTAGATGGTGACAATTTATAGTGGATCTAAATAGTCTACGTCACAGTAAAGCGCATGTGTAGATGCACTCCCTGAGCAGGTCCAGATGAGCAAGTATATGCAGGGGCACATATCTGCCATAGAAAATTAGCAGCAGCATAACAGTAGTGTGCTGCTTTGTGCCCCAGGGTTTACCCCTTATGCATGCTCTGGAGTGTGCCAAGTTGTCCCAGATAGGAGGCCAGGGAGTACCTGTGCTGGCTCCAGCAGCCTTACCTGAGATCCTGGGAGCCTTCTGGGGCAGCAGCTCTGCCAATCCAGCTGCACAGAGTCTGGCCAGCAGCCAGAGCATGGCTTTGGATGACCAGGCTCTGTTTCTGACAGTACACACTGCTGCCACAAGTGCCACAGCACTTTTGCTACAGGTCGTATATTTTTTTTACACCAGGATCTCCTGGCATCAACTTCTGGCACCATGCTGCTAATCAGCAATGTAGTGAATGGATGTATGTGTGCTGCAGGCAGTTTGTGGCAGCTCAAACAGCTTTGAGATATGCAAACCACATGTGTGCCCTCATCTGGATGCCCCCCAAGTCTCAGTTAGTGTGGCTTAAGTGAGTTATCAAGGTGTTATTGAAGCTACACCATTTATTTTACAGAGAAGTCCAATAAAATTTCTGAGAGATGAAACAATAAGGGGTTTACACTTTTATATACATTTATTAGGTTTTTTAAAAATTGCACTAAAAAGCTAATGACGTTAACGAAAAATGACTGGCTATTCAAAGATTCTGAAAGCCTTCCTAAAAAACAGAAGTTCTTTATTATATATACACTAAAGTTTAACATTCTAAAAAAATTACTGATTAAGTCCTGTTTCTTAGAGGTGCACCAATACATCAGTCCCATATCAGAATGGTACTGATATAAAGAAAATTTGTTGCATCGGATATTGACCCAATGGGATGAATAATTTGGCCAATTTGGCACGCAGCCACAGTGCACCATGGAGCAGACCCAGCAGCATGGACAGCTGCCTCCAGCTGGGTCAGAAGGGGAGGGGGAGGGAAGGGGCATGTGTGGTGTAGATGAACACCCCCCACAGTGAGGGGGGTGGTAAAGGCAGGTATTGCCCGGGGGCAGTGGCACAGGATGGAAGCATGGCTTGTGGAGGGGGGGTGGCTCCTGCCACTGCTTGCACCTTGGGAGGGCAGGGGCAGTGCCCCCTAATCTGCATGGGTCTCTTCTTGGCAAGGGCTGGGCTTGGAGCAGGTGCTGGTGGCACTGGGAGGAGCTGAAGCCACCCCAAATTTCACCACAGGTCCCCTCCCAGCCCTGCACTGCCAGGCGCAGCCCAGCTCCACGTCCCACCTCTACCCATGCACTGGGAAGAGCTGAGGCCATGCCAGGTAGCTAGCAGCAGCACTGGAAGCGGAGCCGCAGCAAAATTTGGGGTGGATACAGCATCCTCCCAGCGCCTCCCAGCACCAACTCCGAGGGTCTTCCAGTGTTGTGTGGGGCTCTTCTTGGTGGGGGTGGGCTCAGAGTGGCTGCTGGGAAGGGGCTGCAGCCACCCCAAATTTCACTACACCTCTGCTCCCAGTGCTGCTGCTACCCACCCAGCATGGCCTCAGCTCTTCCCAGCATGTGGATGGAGGCGGGACATGGAATTGGGCTGCGCCTGGCAGTGCAGGGCTGGGAGCAGAGCTGTGGCAAAATTTGGGGTGGCTGCAGGCCCTTCCAGCACCCACTCTGAGCCCATCTCCCACTGAGAAAAGTCCTATGCAGCGCTGGCTGCAGCCCACCCCCCATCCTGCACACATCAGGGGGGCACCCCCCCTTCCTCCTGGGCTTCAAGCAGCAATGGGAGCCACCCCACCATGAGCTGTGCCTTCATCCAGCGCCCCCACCCTCCACAGGGGCATTGATCTGCCCCCCCAAACCTCTTCCTTCTCCTCTCCCCTTCCACTAACCACCTGGAGGCAGCTGTATTGGATATTGGATCAATATCAGCCAATATGCCTCCTAAATATAGGCCATCGGTATCAGTCACCAAATTCTCTGTCAGTGCACCCCCGCTGTTCCTAATTACCTTTTATAGAATTTTTCTGTAAGGGCTATGGAATGTAGTTTCTGTATGCATGTCCTATTATGTCATTGACTTTTTTGATTTCTTCTTCTTACCCTTGTCATAGGGAACCTCTGTCCCTGTTAACTGGAGGGTTTGAGTAGGTAAAGAATCTGAGACCACATAGCTAATGAGCTCACTAACTGCATCTAGCCCTGAGGAAAGAGGAGCAAAAAGGACCAATAAGGTAACTGAAAGGGGACTGGGCTGAAGAATATAAACCCTGTACCAGAGCTAGAAAAAGCAATCTTTTCCTGCATGCTTCAATGAAAGGATCTCCTGTGTAAGGCTGCTGCAGGAGGCAGGCTGGCATGTGTGCAGGCAGTCCCAGAGAGCTGAGAAGAAGCCCAGGGAAGTATAATTCCAGGTTGGGATGCTTTTGTTTTACAGCTGTTATGCTGGTGTTTATGTTGTGTCTAAATACTGGACCGGCTTGTGGCTAGAGGCAGAGAAGGCAACAGAAAAGGGTGCTTTAGTGTGCTCCCTTTACAGAAAGCACCAAGGGTCTTGGCCCTAAGGCAGAGACAATCAGTGTGCAGGTGGACCACCAGAAAAGGGGTAAGGTCAAAACCCTGAGATCGAGGCTCAGACAAAGGGTGTGGCCAGAGAGAAACAAAAGGCTGTCATAGCTGAGCCCCCAAGTGCCTCAGAAACTTACAGGTGTATCCTGTCAAAGGGAAAGTACTGTGAGAAAGTAAAAAGTCCCCCAGGTGTAGCTGGTCAGGTTGGACCCACAAGGCGACTACTATCCCTCGAGGACCCCTCCCCATAAAAAACAATGACATTAAAGACATGGTAGGTGAGTGATTGGAGGTAAAGGGTTGTTGGAAAAGAAATGGAAAGCATGGCAGATCTCTAAGGGCCCTACAACCATTCTGTGCTTAGTAATATGCAAACTTTTCACAAGAAGTCCAGGCCTTTTTTCTTTCTCCTCATTCTTTGTTTAAATTGAGATACTTTAACATAGGACAAACAAATCTAGTGGTGATCTGAGAACTCTTTTTAAAAAGTATTTTCAGGGACTACTTAATTTCCTCTCTCAGTCTCTGGTGATTGAGGGTCGACTGTCATGTGAAATTTCTTTGCTTGCATGATTGCCAAACCTGTGAGTAAACAGTGAGCTAGCTAGCTTGACCTCCTGAGGAAGTTTATTATGGTTTTAATATCAGTTGAACAGCTCTCTCCACTATTAGAAGTTCTGGTATCTCTCTTCAGCCTATCTTTATGACCATGTGAAAGATGTAAAGCATCTAAAGGTTATCTCAAAGCAGCTTGTAATAGCTTGAAAATTACATTATGTAGTTATCAGAGATTATTATGAGAATTTACCTCTTATGCTTGAACTGCATCTGTTATTTGCAATACATCTGTACAATCAAATCTTACTGACCTCTGCCATCAAGGAATTTAATTAGGATGAACGAGCCCTCAAAGCTGAGATAGAGAAACCTACCTCCTGGCCAAAGCATTGTAAAGAGAAATTTAGGTTTGCCTGCCATGGAAGAGATGGTATTTGTTCTGTTACAGTAGTCTATTAGTTACAGTAGGGATGAATTTTATCCATTGTCTTAGATTGTTCACATGTAAATAGCAAAACAAACTGGTGGTTCTTAAACATTCTCCCAAAATAGGCCTTAGGCTTAACTGGACCTTTGGACTTGAACAAGTAAAGCAACAAACAACATTTTGTCAAGCAAAATACCACCAACAAGCAATAAGCATTTTTCTTCCCTTGAAGGCTGTTAAGAAACACAATACACATGTGGGGCTAATAATGAAAACAGAACCCAAATGAGATATTTAAAAATAAGAATTGATTTGCAAATTATAGGGCTGTACAAATCCTGATACCCGCAGAATGAAATTGTTCAAAAATTTCCACTGAAGTCCTGAGTTTTGTGAAAGGATACTATATTCTTTTTTCCTTGACTTTTTATTACTTATTTTCAGAATGCAAGTCTCTTAAAGAGACAACCTTTTCTTAAAGAGTATCATGTAGTGACTCTACTATTTAAAAAGCTCCACTCCTGTACTTTGAAGCATCTTAATGTTTGGGGAGTTTTTTCTTTTGTTTTTTTACTCTGCATGTATATCAAAGGTAACCTTGCTAAACATCAGTAAAATAAGAGTCCTTATTCTGAAAAGCTACCAAAGGTAAAGTATTCTTTGAAAATACTGAACATGACTGGCAAAAAACTCTGGTTCTAACATCTATCAACCAAAAATAATTATAATGCCTATCTAAATACTTAGCTCACTGGAGGAGCTTATGCTATTCTTTTATTCATCTCTGCCACCATCTTATTACCAAGGTACTGGGAAACAGGATTAATGAATTTTCAAATGACCCTTCTCCCAGAGATCATATTAGCAGTGTGGTCACTGTTGCAAAGAATAACCTTCAAAAGAGTCCTGTCACAGCATTGACAGTTCTATAAAGTTTTATGACTGCCATGCTGTTGTGTGTTCAGAGAAGAGATGAAGTGTTCACTTGTTAGAGGTCATTTAATGCAGTAGATCACCAAAGCAAATTTGTGTTTGAAGAAGAGTCAGCACATTCACTTCAGAAAAGAAAAGGGAAAAAAAAACTCTCTCAACAATCCTACAGAGGGATTTGTAAGTGGAGAGAGAGAGTTGGTTACAAAATTTTCCATGCATGATATGAGCGACAGAAAAAAATGTCTCTGTAGCCCGACAATAAAGTCAACTTCCTGAGAGCAGAGAACTTCGATTCAAATACCATTAGGGCCTTCCCAGTGAACGTCCTAACCACCCTACCTCTTGGAGTCTCTCTGCTACCTTATAAATATACTTAAATATTCATTAAAGTAGTGTCCTACCAGTCAGGCAAGTGCCACAACCAAGAGGTTATGAAATCACTCTTTTGCCATGGCTCAATTAATATTTAGTATTCCATTAGAGCAGAACAGAATTAACAGAAGAGATGGAGCAAGCCACACTGGAATAGGGTAAAATATATTGGTTAGGGTCCTGAAAGAGGTGGGGTCAAATCTACTGAGGGAGGAACTGAAACTCTGTCCTACAAGATGACAGATTTGGTGCACCTATCCTAAACTGATTTAGTGATTTGGGATCAAATGAATAAATGGTGGTTTTTTAAATAGATGCTTCTAGAAAATAAACTCTGGTAAAAGTCATCATTCCTAGGTGAAGGGGAGAGAGACAAGATGTGTACTTTTTCAGATCGTTCTCATAATTCTATCATCTAGGCAGAAGTGAGTCCAAATTTTTACCTGGTGTATCTGAGAGTAAGTTTTTATTCTAGTCAAGTTTTAGGGCAATCAAAAAAAAAAAAAAGAACAAATGTTAATATACATGTGTACAGTGGTATAGGTTATAACTACGTTGGTCTAAGAATATAGGCAGACAAGATTCTTTGGATAAATCTGATATCTTCTATTAGATCAACTAAATAGTTTGTTTAATAAAAGATATCAGATTTACCCAAAGAACTTGTCTGCCTAAGATACAAGTGTGACATTTCTACTTGAAATGCTCAGTATCCTAAAACTACTAAATTTTTCCTCAAGTTTCTACTTATTGTGTTAAGGAGTTTGATAATCTAGCAGAATTTGATACATCTCTTCTCAAGTCCAATGTTTTAAATTATTTTAAATTATGTGTGAATAATATTCCTGACAGAGGCATTCACGGGTGGTTTTTATTATTGTATTATACTGCACCCATTTTCCTCAAACTTTTAAAAGTAATATCTGTGATTAGACAAAGCACAGAAAATTAATTGGAAAGTTGTAAGCGGTGAGGAGGTGAGCACCTTAGACTGGCTTCTCTGTGGTGAGACCTGAAGGTAATCCATGGTAAGGAGAAGAGCTCCTGTGTTTGTGATCCTACTGACAATCTATTAGCAAGGCAATTTGGTAACGTATTGATTGGTACTGTCCTTGTATGTTCAAAGTTTATGCTGATTATAGTTACCCATTTTATATTGAACTAATAATCCATTGCTCCTATTGCTTACCTTTCTGCTGTTGTTAATAAATGCCTGTGTTTCATATTTGATCCTATTGCTACCTGTCGCAGGGCACTTCTGTGCCCCGCTCCTAGTAAGACTCAAACTTGGGGAGGGGGGAGATGTGTTGCAGGGCACTTAAGTGCCTGCTCCTAAAGGACATGTGTGGGTTGCTGGGGCAACCACAAGGGTCAGCTGACCAGGAGGGGGCAGGACCTGGCCTATATAAACAGCCCATGGACTGAGACCATGGGCAGTTCCCCTCTGGCAGTTGTGGAAGATGGAGCTCTTTGGGAGCAGGCTGAGTTGAGGAGCCTGAGGGCCTGAGCACCTTAGGAGTGAGGATACCAGGCAGAGGAGCCCCGGGTAGGGATTTGGGGAAGATAAAGAGCATGATGGTTTAGGGTTTATGGTCGGCTGGAGACCTGAGTTTGAGTTGGGGCCGAACGGCCGATGGTTTTGTTTGTTGTTACACTGGAGGACCAGGTGAGGCTGTAGGGGCTGGAGGAGGCCACATGGGAGCTCCCCAATAGCATGGGGGTTCCTGGCACCAGAGAGGGTGCTGCATTTTGAGGTTTGTATAGACCCCAGCCCCAGTGGGGCAGTGTCGTGCGGGGTGA
Organism: Crocodylus porosus; assembly: GCF_001723895.1. NCBI lineage: Eukaryota > Metazoa > Chordata > Crocodylia > Crocodylidae > Crocodylus > Crocodylus porosus. The sequence continues at coordinate 12,476,015 of NW_017728920.1, read as the reverse complement.
GAAGCCCAGTGCAGGTAAGTGACCCGAGGAGGCGGGTCTGGGGGCCAGGCATGGCTACAGCCACCTGAGCCCCGATTGTGGGAGTCATGAGCAAGGCCCCCAGTGAGGGCGTGGGCACAAGTAGAGCCCCAAGGAGGGTGATTTGCATGGTATGGGTAGAAGCCCCAGAGAGGGCGAGCGTATGGGTAGAAGCCCCAGAGAGGGCGAGCGTACGGGTAGAAGCCCCGGAGAGGGCCGCTAAGAAAAGACAATAGACTTAACAACATCCGGGACATCCGAGAGGCTTGGGGCATGGTATAAGGGGTGGTAGGAGCCACGCTTAGCCCTGTCGCGAGGAGTGCACAGAATCATCAGTAGATGGGGTACCGGTGGGAGCACGCCAAGGGGTACCGTGTTCAAGCGGGTAAAAGGCAGCCTCCCTTACAATACTTTCACTATCAAAGACGTGGCGGGCGAGATAATGAGGGTGCATGGACATCCACTTGGCATGGTAGGGGGTGCCAGGAGAGATCACAGCCGCTCCTGGACCCCCCGCCCCGTGACACTACCTTATACCAGGAAAACCAGGGCAGGCATACATGCCAGCAGTATCAGCCTGTACTGCTGGACACCCTGGCTAACTGATAACTCTTTGCCACCCCTTTCCAAGCCTGGCAAAGATTGGGGTTTAGGCTCCGCCACAAAACATGGGCTTAGTGTCTTCAGCTATTCAGCAAGTACTGGCACCGTAATTCACCCACCTCATCAACCCATGGCAGGTCAGCAGTTGGGGCTGGGGGTGGTGGTAAGAGAGGCTTTGATGCTACCTTCATTTCAGGATGGGATTCCCCTTTCTTCCCATCTATAGCCTTTAGATATTTACAGGAACCAGATTCAATGCATGAGGAACTCCTGGGCATGCTACCATACCGCAGGGCACTTACATTGACTCTCCTTCAGAAGAGGCATTGATAAGCCCCCACCCCCTTTACTGCAGCCATCCCATTTGCTGCTTGTACAACTTGAGAACTGACTTAGGAAGAATGTGAACATAAGTTCAGCCACTATAAGTTCCTGATCTGTACTCTTCCTCACGACTTGTAAATAATGCCAGAGATGTGACCTGATATAAACAGGACAAAATTCCTAAAGAAAAGACAGGGCTGAGCAGTGAGATCAGATGGTGACCTGTGAGTTCTGCTCTGCCTCCCTGGGGCAGTTGATTTTTAGAATAACAGACAGACTACCCAGAGCTACTGTGAGAAAAGCAGAAGCATTGCCTTCTGGGATGGATTAAGACATGCCTTGTGATGCTATGTATAACTGGACAGGAGTTGGATGTGGTGCTGGAATTAGTTGCACTGTCAAGGAAAGGAAAGTCAAGAAGTTGCTTTTGGAAAGAGCTTGACTCTCTCTCTCTCTCTCTCTCTCTCTCTCTCTGTTTTTAAAGACCCACCATATTTTTCACATGAAAAATCACTTGAACAACTTGCTTTCTGCAGTGCTAACAGGGTATATTTTTTAACATAAAGTTAACATACCCATGGCCTAAATAGACTGAATATGACTTCTACAGCTGTTCTTTATTTATGCAACTCCAATGTGTCCTTCATGTGTTCTTTCCAACATCTATATTCTCATAATTGAAAAACTGTTTCTTCGTGTTTTATTTGTTCCATCAAATTCAAAGACGCTTATTTGAATATATAATTTTTTGTAACCATTAAATATGTGATGCTTTTATCATGTTCATATGGTCCTGTTTGTTCCAAATCTGGTTGTCATCAAGTAAAGCATTAAGTGGAACATTTCACTTTTAGTGTTGCTAGATGATACCCTCACCAGATCCCTGGATACAGAGCACACTCATACAATAATCTTAATAGATTTTTTGGTCTCATTTTGCCAAGCCTACTCTTATGTATTGCAGAATGTTAATAGGTGGCTTCACCATTGAAGCAGCAACTACCAAGAAAATTGTGAACATTTATGTCACTACATACTAATACTGCCTAGAATTTACTCCTAGTTCAACTTTACTCCAACTCTTGCTTTTGATGTATGTTTAGAAAGACCTTTTTAATTAAAGAACTTCTGCCAATATCAAAAAATACTTTAAATCACTGCATTCATGTCCACATTCCATCTGTGCGAACGCTTAAGCTGTATAGTTGAATCTGAACACACTGACATAAGTGAACATTCATTTCCATTCAAATTTATTCTTCTTGTTTTGGGGGTTTGCGTATCAGAGTCACTTAAATCTTGGAAATTAAACATGATTCTGATTGTGGTCCCTTTCTTGCTCACCTAAGTGATTTCAATTACATGACATGTACTCTTGGCTATAGAAAGCTGAGAATTATTTCTTCTTCCGGTTTTCTGTAATTTCTGCAGTGGTGTCATATACAAACGCTGCTCCAGTTAATGATATTAGTAGTGTATACTTTCTCTTTGAAAGCTCAAGTATGAGGTCAAGCAGAGAGAGGCAGACCTTATTCCATGTGAATTAACAACAGTCCATTTGGTTTAGGAGGTATATCAATATTGATAAGCCCAAGGCAATACATCTGGGGAAAAATAACTTCAGTCATTCACACACACAAGACTGGGTTCTGAACTAGCTGTTACAACTCAGGAAAGAGACCTTGGAGTCATTACAGATAGTTCTCTAAAAATATCAGCTGAATGTGCAGCAGTGACCAAAAAAGTCAATACAATGGTGAGCAATGGGCATCATTAAGAATGGTATTGAAAGCAAAATGGAGAACAGTCTACATTACAGTCTGTTATGCCTTCATACAAACCCATGGTGCACCCACATCATCTTGATACTACATTCAGTTCTGGTTCCCACATCTCAACAAAGAATTACAATTAGAAAAGGTACAGAGATGGGCAACCAGAATGATTAGGGACATAGATCATTTGCCATACCAGGAGGGACTAAAAAGGCTAGAACTCTTCAGTTTGGAAAGGAGAAAGCTGAGGGGGGAAATAAGATAGGGGCCTATAAAATCATGAAGAGTGTGGACAGAGTGAACAGGGAACTGTTTTTCGCTAAGTCCCAGAATAGTAGAACTAAGAGGCACCCATTGAAATTAGTAGATAACAAGTTGAAAACTAACAATAAAGTACTTCTTCATACAATGTATAGTTAATTTGCCACAGGAGATGGTGGAGGCAGATAGCATAGCATAGTTCAGAAAAGGGACTATATACGTTCATAGATGCTAGATCTATTAGTGGCTATTGAAAAGAATGGTTGAAGATGTTTCCTCTGGAATCTCTAAATCAATAAAGGGTAGATGCTGAGTAGGGTATTGAATAGGGGATAGAAAACTGGGAATGTCAGGTTCAATGCTCTCCCTGTGTAGCATCCACCCCTGTCACTGCTGGTGACAGGATACTGGGCTGATGCAGTATCACAGTTTGGTCTGACCCTGTACCATACTTCTTAAATTCTGATGATCTTTGCTCTGGCAGTGCCACATTATACTCCACCAGTTCCAGAAACCATACATTTGGTATGTTTTAGCATGTGTGGCATGTTTAGCACCATACCTGATATGCTACTCAGTGCATCTACAGGTTGCAGATAGTGGAATGATTTTTAGGAAAGGTTAGCTATGAAATAAGCAGGGGTAAAAGACAAATAAGCAGTCACAGATCAAGTAGCAACATCACCACCAGGGTGTGGTGGGGACAGCAGATGGCAATGCTCTCCTCCCAAAAAGCCACATAGAGCATGTTACCATGAGCGTACACATACATTTCCCCGGGGACAAATAGCAGCAGCACATAGCTGTGCCATCTGGCCACCAGCTCTGGTTTCAGATGGCACATGCTATTGCCATTTGTGCTGTTCCACCTTTTTCTGACACAGGGTTTTTAGATACTGGGATTTCCCAGTATCTAATTTTAGCTCCATGCTGTAAATATGCAACACTGAGAGCCTTCTCACATGTGCCATGTGCATTCTGTGGCACCTGAAAAGCCTTTGGGGTACCGCAAAGTACACATTCCTGCTTATCTGGACTCACCAATATAGTATCTGATGGTGCTGTGATATGGCAAGTACAGATCACCACTATAAGCCTGCCCACACCCCAGCCATGGGTGTACAAGTCCTCAGTTGTGGAGCAGGTGGAAAAAGATGTCAGAATCTTAATGGCTGTGAAGGCAGATGAAGGCTGCAGCAGAAAATTCTCCAAATGTCTTGCCCTCCTTGCCATTGAATCAAGGTCCCATTCTGTAAAGAAACACAAGACTAAATCTAGTCTTGTAATTTTAATAACCACATTTTCTATTTGATGTGTAACTATTAAATAATTGTGTTATTAAAATGTAATTATTTTATATAAGCAGTTGAGTACAGGGATTTCCAACAGGAAAAACCTGTAATAAACCTAAAGATTTCTATATTCTTGACAACTGTGATATCATTGGTGGAATTCCATCTTTGATGTTTTTTTCCTTTTATTTTCTATACATCCTTGTCAAACTTATTTCTGTTTTACATGTAGAACCTCTGCCTTTCTCTCTAGGACTTTTAATTGCATTTATGTTTATTCATTGTTATTCCTTGTTTTTTTTCATACATTGCTGGTAGCTTTTTTGAGGTTATACAATTTTTTTCTCATCTATTCAAACCCTTCAATCTCTTTCTTCATAACTATGTACAATATGGATTAATTGTCTAGATCCAGTTCTTTATCACAAGCCATTGACAAAAAGGGCAGGTTTTTTTTATTTTATTAGCCCCTAGACTTTAAATGCAGAAGTTAAACTGCTGTTTCTGCAGCCCTTTTCAGAATTTTCTGTTTCAGGGCTGGGGAGAAATCAACATGTTTTAGTTAAACAGACTGTGAAATAATTGTTTTCATTTTTTCTTTTTCCTTCTTGTAGTCCATGTCATCTTAATGTAGCACTAAGCATTGATCACTCTTTATTCATATTCCTCAGTACTTTCTGCCTGCTGCTTTTGATGCACAATAACACTAACACCAACTTTTCAATAATCATGAGTCAAGTTGCCAGAAGGCACACGTAAAAGCTGAAATTCTCACCAAAAAAAAAAAAAATTCAGGAGTCTTGGATTTTAGAAACAAGAAAAATATTGTAACGTGCAATAAAATCACTAGATTCTCTGTTATATAGAAAAATTTTACAAGAAATAATAGTAAGGAAAGCTTCTTAAATAAACACAGTAATAGCACTATTGCAGACTAAGTTAGATGTATTCTCTGCGTCATTCACTACACCCGATTCCTATTTTTGTGCATGGAAAAGACAGTAAAGAAGATGTAGCAGATTTAAATTTCCTTATGAAGCTTAAACCTTTGTAATACACTATGAAAAGGCATAAAGGTTACCAGATTCTTTTACTTAGAGAGAGCGAGCACATGTGCACCTATGCACTGGATTGCTAGGGGGAAATGGGATCCCTTACCACTCGTTTAAGCAGTATTTTGAAAACTGCCTAAAAAGTGGGTTGAAAGATTAATCTATATGGTTCATTGTAATATTTCTATTTTAATTATATTCATGCTGTTATAATGTTGTATGCCTCAGTTTCTCCAAAAATCTAGAACATGGAGAAAAACATGACTTAAGACAGTGGCTGTGTAGACATTCATTTCTAATGGAAGACATTTCTTCTTGGTAGAAAAATAGCCTGGAAGCTGAACTGCACAGACATTCCTCCAGCCTCATGGTTGGAGAGTTTCACAGGAAAGCTTTCCGGCATCTTCAAGGCTGAGCAACAGATAAGGACAGAAGAGAAATGGGGAGGGGGGGATGCTATAGTACTGAAGAGGTTGCAAACACCAGCTCCACCCTCAAATTCAGCTGAGGGAATAGACACCAGAACACCAGCTCCTTCCCTAAACTTGGCTCTCAGGAACCAAGGAGACAGCAAAGGCAGCACTGCCCCTTTCCCACCTTCCTTTGCCTCACTTGCTCCTCCCCCCTTGCATGCATAGAGCATGGGGTGGGCTGGGCTGGGCCACACTAACCACATCTGGACACTACTTCACCTCCTGGCTCTGGATAAACAATGCAACTGTTGCATGCAGGAGGCTGGGGCTAATTGGATTAGAAGGCACATGGCATCATAGCACGGACAGTTCTTGTACAAACAGCCTCTACTTGGGAAAGAGTATTTTGTAAAGTCCCCATCAGCCCATCCTGTTCCTGTCTAGCAGCCACCAGCAGCATTGTTAGGGGCAGTACGAGTGGGGCCCAATCCTGCCCTCCCAGCAACACACCATCCACACAGCCCGCAGGATGCACACATGCACTGGCACATACATACTATCACAAACACACACAGCCCACCATACAAGCACACTGGCACACACCTATAGATACCCTACCACACAGATACATGCACCATCACACACGTTTGCAATCACACATGCACAGCCTCTCATATGTGCCTATACATTGCATACCCACAGAGAAGCAGCTTCAGCAAGGAACTCAGCACTGGCTCAGGGGGGTGGAAATCCTGTAAGCCCTTCTCAAAGACAGTTCAACACAGGGTCCCATGGCTCAGGACATGGGAGTGATACTCTGTGCCCTACCAACCTGGCTGGGAATGTAGGGTACACTGCTGCTACCACCTCCCCCCACCCCCAGCAACTTATGAACCCTGCTCTCCGTCCCGTACCTTTGTCCTCCTGCCTGTTGCTGACATAGAGCTTGGGGGTGGAGCAGCAAAGCTGTGGTTCCCTGCAAGGTGGGGCTTAAGAGGCCCCATAAAGTTCCCTGGGATACCAGCAGATGGCAAAGTACCTTGATTCATGAGCAGACATGGCCCTGACATTCAATAAACTGGTCTAACCTAGATCGAGTAAGACTGATACTCCATCGATCCAGGTCTATCTTAGACTGGGATCTGCCATTTTGAAACCAGTCTATGTGCCCCAAACTTCTGCTTTGTTATGAGTATAGAGCAGTGTCTGACCACCTAAACCAGAAAAAGTGTAATGTCTGCACATGGCCACAAAGACCAGACAAGGCCTCAATTGTCCCAACCGAACACCTCTCTGGGTTAACTCTGTGAAAATATTCACAAATCAATCTGAAGAAAATTACAGCTAAAGCAAAGATGGATTTGCCATAGATCATTAAGAATTATGATTGTAAAAGTAAAAGGTGCCAATTCCAATCCCAATTTCAATAGTTTTGTGGTGTTACAGTTCACCAATTTCAGCAAGTTACTTTTAATTTACACTTGAATGAATGAGTTTAGAAGCATGACCAAATATGACTTTGCATAAGGAGAAAAAAGCGTGAGAAGAAATAAAACATTCTAGAATATTTGTCTTGAAAATCCTGAAGGACAGCCTCTCCCCTCAGTCAACAAATCACATATTTCATTAGCATATAGTTATTTATTAGTGATATTGCATTCCTCAGACTCTTAATCAGATCCTTTTATTATAGAAAAAGACCAGAGTCATTGCGTAGTTTTTCATTTAGCTGTACTGTAATAAACAGGAAATTGTGTGGTATACTTTATAATAGGGATGACTGATAGCAATAACCTCTAGCTCACTGTTAGCTAATTTTTTTAGAATATTTTTGTACAAGTGATACATTAGAATGTAATTTTGTCTTGAGTACCCTGAAAGTTCTATTTACCAAAGTGGCTTCCCAATAAACCTAGTGGTATTATTGAAGTTTTGCATTTCTTGCAATTCATGAAACCTGAAATTGCTTTCAAATAATCTCTAATAAATTGTCCATTAAAAACATTAATTATAGACAGAACTTACCAAGTCATCACATACATAATTAATCATTCACTAAAATTATACTATGTCCAAAACATTGATAATTAAAATTTTTCTTTGCTACCTGCTTTACATCTAGTACTGACATTCCTTATAATGAGTTACCTACCTATTGAGACAACAGCAAAAGCAGTATGTAAGGTTATCTTGCAGCTTCCACTATAATTGTCTATTTGATCTTGCACATAACTTTGCAAAAAATATCCTTCTGGCTACAAATATCCCATTTATGTTCCCAGTGAATAAATTAATTATACTTGGGTCATTTAAAAAGCTTGGAAAGAGCAGTGCTGTCAGCTGGGTTAGAGAGGGCTTACCTGGTGGTTCTTCTACTCAGAAAGGCTCAGGTTGCCTCTAGGGTTATGACCCAAGACAATGCTCTGGACTATGATAAGGTAAACAAGAAATTTTATATTGATTAGACATTAATTCAGAGACCTACAGGCAATAGTTTAAGGCAAGGAAGAAAAGGGAAGAAAAGGTCCAGAGGGCCCTGTTGCAGAGGCTAGCTGACTTAATGAATAAATGGCAGAAGTCTATTGAGAGTTTGAAAGCTGAAGTCTGTGACAAGATATTATTGGAGCCATTTGTGGCCAATTTGGATGAGGAGGCCCAGAAGTGGGTTTGGTACCATTGGCCTGTTTTGGCAGCCAAGGCTCTGCAGTTGGCAGAAAACTTCAAGAGTGCTCAAAAAGTGTCTCCAGAGTGGAATTTGAAGGCAGTTGCATACTCCAGGACTTGCAAAAACCTGAGACTGCTGGGAAGGAGACCCGGGAATTCAGGCGGTCCAATTAACAGCTCAGTCATCTGCTTCCATTGGAGGAAAACTGGGCATATGTCCATGGACTATAACAATATGTTGCGTTTGGTGCCTAGGCCACAGCATTCTCCATTTGAAGGTGCTGGGATCAAAATGGGGCTCAGGGAACACAAAGGGATGGAATCAATGAACTGTAATGTAAGAAGGGAGACAGACAATGACCTTCTACCCAAACCTACCCTTGAGGTGGAAGTAGGGGAACAGAGATTTTATGCTGTCATTGATACAGGTTGTACACATGCATTCATACAGAATGAACTAGCACCAGCCATGTATATCCGGAGAATAACATCTGTAGGATGACTCGTATGCACAGGCAAAGTACTTACCACAGCCAGATATATCTAGTGACTGTTTTGAATACCTCAAGAGAAATGCTGGTGAGTTTTGCATGCAATTTACCATACGTCCCATGATATTGGGACGCAATTGGAGAAGGATTTATGAAGTGTTAGATACCACAAGAGATAAAGAACGGTCAGCAGCTGGTCTGATGGGAGAAGAGGAAGATGTGGAGACCTTAGAGGGGCTTCATATGGAAGGCCTGTCCAATAGTGTGCAGTTTAGTGAAGCGCAAGCCAAGGAGCAAGAGTTCTAGCCTATAATCGAGACCAAACTGGCCAGGAGAGAAGAGGAAGTAATAGACCCTGAACGTTATGCTCTTCTGCCGAGGTTTGAGATCAGGAAAGGGTTGTTATATCAGATTTAAAAAGTGACCCAAGTGGGACAGGAGATTTCTCAGTTATTAATAACTCACCCATTTAGGTTCCCTTTGTTAAAACGAGCTCATGAGAATCCTTTGGGTGGACATTTGGGTTGCAGTGAAACCAAGGCTAGATTGACAAAGTGGTGCTTCTGGCCCTGGATGTATGATCAGATTGAGAAATTTTGCCAGGCTTGCCCTGCCTGCCAGAGGGTGAGCTGGAAAAAGCCCATGCGGGTTCCTTTGCAATCCAGGCTCATAGTGGGTATTCCCTTTTCCTGTATCACATTGGAGGTGGTGGGCCTGCTGCCTAAGAGCTCCTCGGGCTACCAGTTTTTGCCAGTAATAGTAGATTATGTGACCTGCTTTCCAGAAGCAATTCCCATGCGAACAGTCATGGGTCGTTGGGTGACAGAACAACTCCTTAAGTGGGGCACTTGGGTGGGGATCAGGGTCGAATTTCATGTCCAGTGTTTTAAGGAGTTTGTGCAATGTGCTAAAAATTAGAATTTTAGGTACATAGATTTCATAGACATTTGGGCTGGAAGGGACTCTGGGGGATCATCGAGTCTAGCCCCCTGCCCAGGGGCAGGAAATCAGCAGAGATAATAGGATCCCAGCAAGACAACCATCCAAAAGTGTCTTGAAGGCATTCGAAGTGGGTGCTTGAAGCATCTCGGGTAGCAGTCTGTTCTAAACCTTGCGGGCTTGGACAGTAAAGAAGTTCTTCCTTATGTCCAGCCTGACACAGTCACAGAAGAGTTTGTGACCATTCCATCTTGTCATCCTTTGGGGTGCTCTGGTGAACAGACATTCCCCCAGATCCTGGTGAACGCCCCTAATAAACTTAGAGGTGGCCAACAGGTCACCTCTGAGCCTGTACTTTTCCAGACTGAAGAGTCCCATGGTTCTCAGCCGCTTGTCATAAGGTCTGTTATCCTGACCTCTGATCATATGCATGGCTCTCCTCTGCACTGTCTCAAGCTTCTCCACATCCTTTTTGAATTGTGGAGCCCAAAACTGGACGCAGTACTCCAGCTGCACCCTCACTGAGGCCAAATACAATGGGAGAATGACGTTTCAAGATTTGCTTGAGAAGCATCTATGGATGCGAGCCAGCATTTTGCTTGCTTTACTAGCCACAGCATCACATTAAAGGCTCATGCTCATCTTGTGGACAGTCATGACCCCCCAAGTCCCTTTCATCTGTAGTGCTAACCAGCGTAGTAGCACTGCTGAGCCTATAAACATGGTGCAGGTGTTTCCTCCCAAGGGGGAAAACCTTGCATTTTTCAGTGTTAAACACTATCAGGTTCATTTCATGAGCCTTTCAAGATCTGCCTGGATCAGCCTCCTGTCCTCAGGTGTGGATGCTTTACCCCAAAGTTTGCTGTTGTCAGAGAACTTGGCTAGCCTGCTTCTGACACCAATGTCTACATCATAGATGAAGATGTTAAAAAGTAAAGGCCCTAAGACAGAGCCTTGAGAGACCCCACTGGTCACTGCGCACCATAATGATTGACTTCCATCAATCACCACCCTCTGGGTCCTGTCACGGAGCCAATTCCCCAGCCAGCAGATCATGGTGAGGTTGAGGCCACATTTAGCCAGTTTTGCCAAGAGGTGATCATGGGATACCAGATCGAAAGCTTTTTTAAAAGTCAAGATACAACATCAATCTCTTCCCTCTTGTCCAGGTGATAGGTCAGCTGGTCGTAAAAGGACATGAGATTGGTCAAGCAAGACCTACCCACAACAAACCCATGCTGGGTATCCCTCAGGATATTGCCTGTATAGGATGGCCTCTTTGACAATATTTTCCAAGACCTTCCCCAAGATAGAGGTCAGGCTGATGGGTCTGTAGTTTGCCAGATATGCTTTCCTTCCTTTTTTGAAGATAGGCATACATTGATCTTTTTCCCATTTTTGGGCCCTTCACCAAAGCACTAGGAGTTCTCAAAGATCCATGCCAGGGGGTGAGCTATGATACTTGCCAGCTCTTTGAGTACCCTTGGGTATAAACCATCAGGGCCAGCTGACTTGAAGGTATCCAGCCAGTCAAGGTGTTCCTTCACAAGGTCAGCTATGATGGAAGGTAAGGAATCTCCCTCACCTGGGCCTCTCTGTCCCGCAGTGGGCAGGGGCGTCCCATGGGACTGGTGAAAAACTGATGCAAATACCCATTTAGTAAGTTTGCTTTTTCCTGGGCATTGGTTGTCAGTTGTCCCCATCTGGTTTAGCAGGATATCAATGCTGCCCTTGCTTTTCCTCCAGCTCCCCACATATCCAAAAAAGGACTTTTTATTGTCCTTAATATTTGTAGCTAGCTGGAGTTCCGTCACAGCCTTGGCTTTCCTGGTTTGCTCTTTGCAGGTCCGGACCAGATCAGAGTATGACCATTTATCATCTACAAACTAATGGCCTGATAGAGTGGTTTAACGGGACTTTGAAAAATACCTTGCACCACTGCGTTCAAATGGAACCTTGTAAATGGGATCTAATGATTCCCCCCATTTGCTGTGAGGGAAGCTCCTCAACCATCTTTGGGGTTTTACCCATTCAAGCTTGTGTACAGTAATCACTTGAGGGGCTTGCTAGACCTGGTGCAGGAAGGTTGGGATGAGGCAGTACAAGGAGGCCCGAATGCAGCAGAATACGTGAAAGAGTTAAGACATCACCTACAGTTAGCAGGCAAGATGTTGTGGGACCATTTAAGATAAGCTCAGGAGATTCAGAAAGACAGATATGATAAAAGAACCCAGCTGAGGGAATTTCAAATAGGCCAGAAGGTACTAGCCCTGCTCCCAGATACCACAAGTATGTTCCTTACCTGTTAGCATGACCCATTTGAAATAGTACAAGTTGTACTTGTAGACTATGATGTTTTTAGACCTGGGTATAAAAAGGAAAAACAGATATATCATATTAACCTGCTAAAGGAGTGGCGGGAACAGGAGAGCCTGTTGACCAGACCTAGAAGAGGACACATTTGGCAAGGACTCGTATGAAGGAGGGGGTCTCAGTTCAGAGGGCGTAGAGGTCACTGTGAGGCCTATGCTGGATGATCAGCAACAAGGCCAATTAAGGTATTGGGTGAGTCAATTCCAGGATGTTCTTAGTGATGTCCCAGTTTGCGCTAAGAGGAAAATTCGGGTAGAGGTCACTAAGATGTTGGAACAAGGCATCATTCAGGAGTCCCAGAGCCCATGGCACAGCCCTATTATAGCAGTTACTAAGCCAGATGGGTCATTAAAGTTGTGTGTTGACTTCAGGAAATTAAATGCCATAGCCCATTTTGATGTCTTTCCCATACTGCAGGTAAGCAAGTTATTAAAAAGAGTGGGGTAAGCTAAGTTTATTTTGACGCTGAACTTAGCTAAGTGCTATTGGCAGGTACCACTGTGAAAGGAAGTACAAACTAGTGGAGGGTAGATTCAAGTTAAACATTAAGAAGAATATTTTCACAGTAAGGGTGGCCAGAATCTGAAACGGGCTGCTAAGGGAGGTGGTACTATCACTTAACTTGAAGGTCTTCAAGAGGAGGTTAGATAGGCATCTGGCTGGGGTCATCTGACCTCGGTCCTTTTCCTGCCTGGGGCAGGGGGTTGGACACGATGATCCTTCAGGGTCCCTTCTGACTCTACAATCTATGAATCTATGAATTAAACAGACCACAGTTGTGAGACATCGTTAGTAGAAACCCGGAGTTTGTTTTGGGTGTTTTTTTCTCCTATCAAGATGAGTGGAGAAGGCCCTGCCATACAGCTAGAGAGTGAAAACAAAGAGAAAAAAGAAATACTACTCATGCAAATGAGCAGATCATGAAAACAAACCTAAGGCTGAGTCTGTGGACAGTTTAAACCCAGTTTCCCACATCAGAGGTAATTAACCTAACAGGAAATGGCAAGTAGCCTTAGAGAGAAAGCAGCCAAGTTGACTCTCCCATAGATGTTCAGATTTATAACTGTCACCATAGTAAAAACTGGTTGGTGTATGGCTGGGGTGAAAGGGAAGGATAGAGCCCCACTTGGAGTGCCCCTGGCACCATGGCAAGACTCACAAAATGAACACCACCTCCTGGAAGAACAATCTATCAAGTCATTGCAGGCGAGAATTGGGAGGAAATCAGAGTCTAATGGGCTGAGGCCAAAGCATTCCTGAGAACCACACACAGGTGTATGTCATCAGGATGTCACAGGCCACATCCTTATATAGTGGTCCCGTGACACAGGCGTGCATGTGAAGACTCACATCTGCAGTAAACAGTAATTTTAGGTTATTGTGCTGTAATTTAGGTTACTACGCAGCAACTGTGCATGCAGAGACATGCCCACTGAAAACTAGTTATGCATAACAAGAATGAAATCTAGCATAGATTAAAAAAATTAAATGAATGACCCCAAGATTCATTGCAATTCTAAAATACAGTACCAAAATAAATAAGAGAAAAAGTCTAAACTATTCCTATAACTTTGTTTATATTACAAAAGTGACCTCTGATTAGTAAAAGCTGAATAAAATCTTTAAAAATGCTTATCCCGATTTGCATAGGATAATGAAAAGTACGATATTTCAGTATACTTAAATAAATGTAATATCCAGAAAATAAAACAACTAAAAAGTTGTAACAAAACCTCTGATTATCAGCTTTTAAATCACTTTGAAAGAAGCGATTCATCTTAATGTAATAATTTGAGAAGGCCTCTGTAATTCACTGCATATAACAGGAAACATAAGCCTCATGGTTGCTTTTAATCTATATAAAAGCGTCTTTCCATTAGACAGCTGAGAAAAATTTTTGCCACTCTATCCAAATTTTCTGATGTTGAGTCCTGAGGTGTTTTACTCTGCTTAGCAGAGTCTGAGCCAGTCACCTGGTTATCCAATATGTATCTGTTATAATAGTAATATTATTTCTAAAATATTTCATATGCACATTCTTCCCTTCTAGCAGATGTAGTATTTTACAATTTAGGATTTCAATGACTGCCAAATTTAGCAAACACTAAAACACCAAGTGATCTATTCATATGAATATACAGACAGTCACAATCACAACAAAACTCATATCTCCATCATTGTCCTGTTCATGACTGAAATATGTATTTTTCACTTACAAGTTCTAAATCTCTTCTTAAGAGAAAGCATTGCCCCAGATCCTTTTAAAGAATGCTATATATAAAACGTATGGTGTTATAAAAAATATTAGTCAGATGTTGCAAGAGTATGTATACATCTTAATTCACTTGTAAACACTAAATGATGTCCTGTTAAACATAAAATTGATATAGCCAGATAGTCAGTCTAAAGATGTTCCTTTTTTGCCTGACACTCATCACATCTGAATCATAGCCACAAAATCCCATACAAATATAATCACATTGGATACAATACAATGCAACACTTTCCATGAATAAGTAACCAAATCTTTGAGTCTGATTCTATCTATCAGCCAATGCAGGTTAGGAAGAATTTGTAAGATAAAACAGAAATATGAAGTTCTCACCATTTTTGTATATAATGGTTACAAGACCACTGCAAAATGTCCAATGAAAAAAAAATTCTAAGACAGAAGAAATTAAAGAATCATTGTACTGTTAAAGTAAGAAGGAGTAGTGATTTTTTTAAAAACTCAAAAACATGCAAAATAAAGAAATATTACTTTATTCCCTATTTTCTATTCTCTCCTTTCACAAATTCCGGGTTTCTACTAACGATGTCTCACAAGTGTGGTCCGTTTAATTCATAGATTCATAGAGGCACTTAAGGCCAAGGATGTAGTTGTCACGGGTGATTTAAATTACCCGGACATCTGGGAGGAACAGTCAGCCAGGTCCAACCGTTCCAGGAGGTTACTAGCTGAGATACAGGACCTCCACTTAATTCAGGAGGTGCACAGTTCCACCAGAGGAAATGCCCTGTTGGACCTGGTCCTGGCCACAGGAGACAACCTGGTAAGGGGCCTCCAGGTCCTCGACCACCTGGGTGATAGCGATCATTGCTTGCTGGAATTCACCATCCAGCACAGGGTGTCAAGGGCCTGCAGCAAAGCGGTAGCCCTAGACTTCAAGAGGGCCAACTTCAATGAGTTGAGAATAGTGGGAGAGGCGCTGGGGATCTCAAGAGCAAGGGAGCTCAGTGCCCAAGATGAGTGGTCGTTCCTTAAGGAGACAATACTCAGGGCCCAGGGGGTGACCATCTCACCAAAAAGCAAGGGGGGCAAGAGTGCCCAAAAGCCCCCCTGGCTTACCAAGGGTGTACGGGAATGCCTGATTGCCAAAAAGGCGGCGTACAACTGGTGGAAGAGGGATGCTATCTCCAAAGAGGAATATAACTCCTCTGCTTGGGCCTGTAGGGGGGCTGTCAGGAAAGCTAAGGTGGACATAGAGCTAGGACTTGCATCCAAAATCAAAGATAATAAAAAGTCCTTTTTCAAATATAGAGGGAAGATAAAGAAAGCACCGGGAAATGTGGGGCCCCTGCAAGATCCTCTGGGCAATCTGGTGGTTGCACCAGAGGAGAAAGCAGAATTCTTTAACCAATTTTTCACCTCCATTTTCTTGTGCAGGGACCGGGACATCCCCACTGTGATGCAACACGAACTCAAGGGGAACGCCTCCAGACCTCAGGTTGGGGAGGACCGGGTTAGAGAGCTTCTGGAGGGGCTGGACGTGTTCAAATCAGCAGGTCCAGATGCGCTCCACCCCAGGGTGTTGAGGGAGCTAGCAGGGGTTATTGCAGGGCCCTTGGCATGGCTTTATGAGTGCTCATGGTACTCGGGCCAGGTGCCAGATGATTGGAAGATAGTCAACGTGGTCCCCATCTTTAAAAAAGGTAGGAGGGAGGACCTGGGCAACTATAGGTCCATCAGTCTTACCTCAATCCTAGGAAAACTCTTTGAGAAGATCATTGTGGAGCACATCTGCAATGGGCCGGCCTCAGAGATGATGCTCAAGGGCAACCAGCACGGTTTCATTAGGGACAGGTCATGTCAGACCAACTTGATTGCCTTTTATGATCAGGTCACAAAAGCATTGGAAGCAGGTGTCGCCATGGATGTAGTCTTTCTGGACCTCAGCAAGGCCTTTGACAACATCTCCCACCCCATCCTCATTAAAAAAAAATTGGGCAACTGTGGCATTGATGCCTACACAGTTAGATGGATTGCAGACTGGCTGAAGGGTTGTACTCAGAGGGTGGTTGTGGATGGGTCATATTCAACCTGGGGAGAAGTGGGCAGTGGAGTCCCCCAGGGCTCGGTCCTTGGGCCTGCACTCTTCAATTTCTTTATCAGTGATGTGGACAATGGGGTGAAAAGCAACCTGTTTACATTTGCTGATGATACCAAAATTTGGGGTGAGGTGAGCATGCTAGTAGGGAGGGAAAGACTGCAGCAAGACCTGGATAGGTTACGGGGCAGGCAAACAAAAACAGGATGCGTTTCAATACTGACAAGTGCAGTGTGCTGCACTTGGGCAATAGTAATCAGCAGCACACTTATAAGATGGGAAACTCCCTTCTTGAGAGCAAGGAGGCACAAAGGGATCTTGGCGTCATTACTGACTCCAAGATGAACATGGGCCGACAATGCGAGGTCACGGTTGGCAGGGCTAACCGGACCTTGTCGTGCATCCACAGGTGCATCCCAAGTAGGGCCAAGGAGGTGATCCTCCCCCTCTATGCAACTCTGGTCAGGCCCCAGCTGGAGTACTATGTCCAGTTCTGCGCACCCCACTTGAGGAGGGATGTGGACAACATTGAGAAGGTCCAGAGGCGGGCCACCTGGATGATCCGGGGACAAGCAGACCCTACAATGAAAGACCTGAACCTGTTCAGCCCTCACAAGAGAAGGCTGAGGGGGGACCTGGTGACCATCTATAAACTCACTAGGGGGGACCAGAAGGGTTTGGGAGAGACGCTGTTTCCCCTAGCGCCCCCTGGCATAACAAGGAATAACAGCCAAAAGTTGTTGGAGAGTAGGTTTAGATTAGACATCTGTAAGAACTACTTCACAGTCAAGGCAGGTAGGATCTGGAACCAACTTCCAAGGGAAATGGTGCTGGCTCCTACCCTGGGGGCCTTTAAGAGGAGGCTTGATGCCTACCTTGCTGGAATCATTTGAGTCCAGTTTTTTTCTCCTGCCCAGGCAGGGGGTTGGACTTGAAGGCCTACAAGGTCCCTTCTGACCCTACTTCTATGATTCTATGAGATTTAGAAACATGAAATTGCATCTCCCATTCTTAAGGGACATTTAAGTAGTCAAGAACTACCTAGCAAGTTCCTACTCCCACTGGTATATGTACAATTTAATACACTTAAAAGGTCCCCTTGGACAACTCAAAAGCAAAAAGGAAGTCCATACACCAGGCAAAACTCTGTTATCAACTAATTTCTTAATGTCACTACTCTGTTCATTATTATCTTTCTCGGTCTGCACATTCCTGTGCTGGCAGCTCATCTGTTCTCTTGCATCTCTTCTCCAAGTTCTATTCAGTCCAATATACATTATTTTGTAGTGTTTGTGGAATGTCTTGCATGTTTCCCTGAATGGTGCCTAAAGAAAGCTAAAAATAAGCTATGCCTAGTTTTGCAGTTTGTATATTTGCTGAGTTAGGATGCTTGATATGGATGTCATTCTGCTTCCTTGTATGATAGTGAGAGGGCAGATGAGACTTCAGGAAGGACAAGAACTATTCA
The DNA here is from genome assembly GCF_001723895.1 of Crocodylus porosus. Classification (NCBI taxonomy): domain Eukaryota; kingdom Metazoa; phylum Chordata; order Crocodylia; family Crocodylidae; genus Crocodylus; species Crocodylus porosus. The sequence continues at coordinate 12,458,014 of NW_017728920.1, read as the reverse complement.
CACCTAGAGAATCAAAGCCCAAATGGTTGGGAGAAGTAAACACTGAAAATTTACATTTTAATAGCTATGAAGATTGGGTTCTGAGGTGAGGGGCTAAGCCCTGGCCCAGGCAGGGAAATTGCTTTTGAAGGGAAATAATCTTCTATCCAAATTGTATTTGATGGAACTAGAAGCTTGGAGTAATAATCTTTATGTCTAAAGGGACATAAATATTCCTCCAGTCATAAATGGATCAGTAAAGATGCCTGACTGGTCGAAGGCATTTACTTTAGCAGGACAGGAGGTTATATGCACCATATTTGATCTTCCAGATTTTTATAGGATAATGGAATTGGCCAGATAAAGACAAGTACTTAAGCCTGGCCATGGGAGGCAGAGTTTGTCTGAATTTTCCTGGGCATAAGGTACTTTAGTCCCCCATTAGCTGGGCAAGGCAAGTTAACAGTCTGGAAGACAACTTTGGCTTGAAGAGAATGGAAAGCGCATTTTTTAAACTTAAGGCTAAGATGCAGGGATAAGGTAAAATTATTTTTCTGAAGGTTTTTGTTTGTTTATTCCTATACCTGTCTGTAACTCAATATATGGTTCCTGATTTCTTATAATAAACACTTTTTTATATTTTATATTTGTTGGTGTTTATTACAATCTCAGAGCACTTGAACATATGAGCAGGTCTCTTTTCCAGAAGAGAGGATCCATCTTTTCTGAGTGCATGCCTGGACAAGGGAATGATTCTTCTAGCTGGCAAAATCTCCTCTGCTAAGAGCTGGCAAGACCCAGGTGAAGCAGATAAAGCTGAGGTACCACTGGGCAGAGACAGCACAGACCACAATGACAAACCAAATTCCGCATTTCTAGTAGATACTATGAATGTCTGTCCATAAGATGCCAAACAGTCATTTAGCTAATATGGCTATAGTTTCTGTTCCTCTCATCTCCCCCTTACAGAAGTTAATATTACACTTGGTAAAGGACACCCATACTAAAGCAAAACAAAATACAAATGTTCACTTACTAAAAAACCCTAATGATGGTATCCCTTATTGTTCTCAAATATAAAATGTTCTATTTATTTATTTATTTAAACAGTTTACTTGATTTTGCACAACAATGCTAAGTATTTTCATTTGTGAAAACTCAACACAACATTACAACAAAACCGCTCTTATTGAAGCACATTGTTTTTGCATTTTATAGCCCCAGTCAAATTTGTGCTGAGAACATGCCATAGGCAAACAACTCAATTAGAATCAAGGATGATACAATAGACATTGCATCTTCATATCAATTCATGACTGGTAGAAACAGATGTTTCCAGCTTTGGAAACCTAGGCAGCTGAATGACTATGAAATTATTCCATAAAGAAGAATTTGATACTATCATTGCAAAAGTGAATTCTTTTGAGCAATTAAGTAAAAAGGAAAATGTAAGAGGCTGGCAATATTTACCTTTTACACTCCACCCTGTTATACCAGGCATTAGACCTGCTGGCAAAGTGGTAAGTAGACCTGCTGGCTTGCTTATCAAGTATTTTATTGCCTACCTGGATATAACAAAGAAAAGGAGTGGAGGACACTAACGAACGGGTGTATCAGCCAAGCCCAGGGAGAAAGTTCAAGTTTCTTTTACTATTTCCTTTCTTAGAAAACCATATTAAAACCAGGAGAAGATTGAACTTTTCTACCAAACTAGTACCAACATGTATTTAGATGAAGATCACTTAAATATGGATTTTATGTCTTAGGTAATTCATATGTTTTGTTGCTGAATTCAAAACCAGAAAAAAGTTATGGTTTTATAAATTAGTTTTCAGTGGTATTGATACAGTAATGCCAACTGTCATGAAAACATTGTGAGACAGGATTTATAAGTCAAAATAACTCAGACTCATGATCTCCTGATCAAACCTTCGAATTTCACATTTTCCCAGCTGGTAAGTCTGTGAAGGGGAAGGGGAAGGGGAAGGGGAAGGGGAAGTGGCAGGTAGAGAGGGAAGGAGTGTGTGTGGGGCGTGGGGCAGGATCAAGGCCCCCACCATGAGGAAAGGAGTGGGGCAGGGGCAAATGGGAACCAGGGCCCGGGGTGAGCCATCCAGAGACATAGGGGGCATGGCTCCCCACAGCAGCATGCATTCCTGGGGAAGGCATGGGGGGTCTTTGCCTCCTGCAGGGCAGAGGCAGGCTGCCCATTGCAGGCTGGGGCTCTGCACCCTGCTGTTTTTGGCTCAGGAGTTCAGCTGTGCAACACCAGGTTTCTTCCTGCCATTGGGGGGAAGGAGACATGCTGTGTGGCCAGTGCGTCCCACATCCTCTGCCTACCCGGCAGGTGACAGTGATGTTATATGGCTGAGCTCCCAGGGCACAGGCAGCAGGATGCAGAGCCCCAGCCTGGAGCAGGCAGCCCATCTCTACCCTATGGCAGACACATGCCTCCTACGCCTCCTTTGGCTGTGTGCGCAACTGGGGGGAACTGTGCCTTCGCCCAACACACACTCCTTTGAACAACCCAACCTGGCCCTGGGGCCCCATTCACACCAAGCCCTGCTCCTGTCCCACTCTTTCATGATGGGGGTCTCAATCTCCCCCCTACCCCTTCCGCTGCTCCGTCCCTTGCACTTACCAGCTGAGTGCTGTCTGTCTGTCATTGTGTGTCTGTGTTTCTGTGCAAGCCACAGCTCCCCAAGCCCTGATGACGCCCCTCACTCCTGACCCAAAGCACCCTACATCCTGCTAGGACATGCTGGGACCCCCGATCCCCAGGCTCAAAACCCCCATCACATACCCACACTTTCACAAATGCTACCCCCACACATACACACACTTCAAAAATAGCATCTCATGATTTACGAGCTAATTTCTTGATTTTTTAAGAGTTCATCTCATTGTTTTTGGCATGGTGTAGTTGGCAATACTGTTGATATAAAGTATTCTGATAATGTGGCAATGAGCAACACAAGAAAATAAACCAGATGAATAAAGTTATAACTGTAAATCATGCAACACTAAGAGAAAAAACAATACAAGAGAAAATGAATATGATTAGCTGAGTTCTTATATAAATTAATAAGAACAGTAATACTTTCTTCACTATGGGCCTTGTTCATGTGTTATTTCCAACTAAATAAATGTTGACAGGTGTTAGTGCTAGCTTGAGTTTTAAGCAGTCATACCTTATGGCTAAAAACCTTCTATGACTGTCCCCAACCTGCAAAGCTGTAACTTATCACAAGAGGGCTGGTGTACAGGGACCTGACTAGGAGCTACAGCTGCAAATTGCCACTTGAGGGTGAGTGAGGCAGGACAAGCTTTGAGTGGGGGAGGTGTGGATAAGAGGGTCAGGAATATAAAACTGGGAGGTGGAAAGTAAATGGGATGAGGGTGGGTAATGAAATTTGGAGTAGAAAGAAAATGGGTATGAAGCAATAATGGTGAAATGAAGTCAGCCACTGAAGGATAAAATAAAAAATAGTAAGACAAAAATAATTTTAAAAGAATTAAGAGGAAGTAAATTAAAGAAGGTCTCATGTTATGATAAATTGGGATTTGGGGAGTGCTGGTCATGCTCCCTGGGAAGTGTGAGTGGTGAGGAAAAGTGCCTTTTGGGGAGCTACTGCCCCTGCACCTGCCCCAAGAAGGAATTCCCAGCTTATGGGGACCCAATCTGACCCCAAACCTTCTTTTCCCTACCTATATTACAGAGACTACTAGAGTCCAGCCAGGTTTAGGGGCTCCCTGGGGCCAGCCCCAGCTCTTCCCACATTCTCTGGAGCTTGTTGCGGGGGAGAAGAAGGCAGAGATTACTCACCTGGATGGACTCAGAACTGGAGGGGAAAGGTGTCCCACTCTAGTCATTCCTAAACTGGAGTGCTGAGGGCAGGGGAAATGCAAAAGTCCCATTGAACGGCCTGTAGTGGGAGACCCAGATCTGGTCCTTAGCCTTATTCTACCCCACAACCCCCATGGCCCTGCCTCTAGGACTGGTCCCTGCCCTGGAACCTGGCAAGCCAGCTGCCATGCTGCCTAGAGCAGCCGTGGAAAAATTTCAATGAACCACAAATAACTATGATTCATTGAAACTGAGGGGGCTGCTTGCTACCATGAAGTGCAGGGCTTTGCCAAATCCCATTTGGGCCTTGGGGGCTCTTTGAGACCAGCCACTGCTCTCTCCTACTCCCTGGGGCTCGGGAGCAAGGTCAGGTAGTTACTGCCCACTAGGATGGGCTCAGTGCTGGCAGGGAAATGTTCCTCCATTGGCTGTTTCTGGACCAAGTGACTGGGAGAGAAAAGCCCCACCCTCTCCCCCGATTCCCAGGGTGCAGGGGTGGGGAAGGAGTGAAGTTGGGGAATGACTACTCACTTGGATGGGCTGGGGGCTGATGGAAAATTCACTGAAATTTTTCCACAGCCATTCCAGGTGGTGTGGAAGCTAGCCAGACAGGTCATAGGGCCACAGGGCAGGTATCATTCTGGAAGGGGGACACGAGGCTGTTGGAAGGGATGAACCAAGGCTGGGGGCCAGATTGAGTGTTCCTACCCTCAGCAGCTCAGTGGAGCAGCCTAGGGACTTCAGTCATGGTTTTTTTCATTTCCCCCCTACCTCCAGCTCCTTGGTCCAGAACAGCCAACAGGGACACCTTTCCCCACCAGAGTTGAGCCCATTTGGGTAGACAGTCACTGCCCAATTCCATCTGAGCCCCAAGGAGTGGAAGAGATTGCAAGGTTGAGCCTTTTCTCCCCCAGCCTGGTATATGGCAACTGCCATCCTGGTGGGTGGTAGCTGCCTAATCCACCCCTGAGCCCCAGGGAGTGCAGGGGAGCCATGGCTATCCAAGAGAGCCCTCAAATCCTGTGCTCTGTGCCAGCAGGCAGCCCCAGCAATTGCAAAGAACCAGAATCCCCCATGGTTAACAGACATTCTCCCACAGCCACACTGGGTGGCAGGGTGGCTGGCTGGCTGGCTGGCCAGGTCTCAGAGTATGGACCAGTCTAGGAGGCAGGAGCCATGGGGGAGGCTGGTGGCTTGAGCCTCCAGCATAAAGCCCACAGGCAGAATCTGCTGTGGGAGGGCTGGGCCACATGGGACCATGGCTAGAGGATGGTGGTCAAGGATAAGAATGGTCCTTGAATGAAATAATTAACCTTTGAATGGCCCTGGCTGACTGGCCATAGAATGCATGGGCATGCCATTGAGTGACACCACTTATGCACTGTGCATAGCACAATCTCCTCACACTCCTGGTCAATTGAAGGGACAGTCAATCAGCCTCATCTGCAACCCCAGCACCTACGTAGCCGAGGTAGTCCAGCATGTCTACCCTCAAGCTCGCACCCAGGGACACCCCAAGCTATGAACCCTCCAAAGCCCAAGCCTCCACCTGCTACTTTCGAAAGCTCCCAAACACAATACCAGTCAAACAAGGCACAGTTTTCCTCACCCAGGCCCTAACTTACCAGAGAGGTTTCCTGCAGTGTTTTTGATGTTCATGTCCTCTAAGCTGCCACCATCCTGTTCCTGATCCATCTCCTGGTTCTCCTGAGGTTCCAGGCTCAGTGATGGGGCTCCAGAAGAGGTTCTTAGAGGACAGCTGGTCCTCAGACCTTTCTTAGGGAGCAGCAGGCAGTTTCTGAGATGAGGATGCCTCACTGCTCTCCCCCTCTTGCTGGTCACAGTGGATCAGCCCTGAGACTGTGCACTGGACTGTGTGGCAAGGAGCCACAGCATGATCCCTCTCAAGGACTGTAAAAAAACTCATTAAGGATCAGGGTTATGGCTGCCCAGGCACCTTGTTGGAGCCCCTGCCCCTCACATAGAGGGATTTCAAGAAGATTATTTGGTTCTGACCCGGAGCCAGTGCTGGTGATGCCCCTGTGCCACCATCTGCACCACAATTGTCTCATTAACAGCTTGGTTCTGCTGGATCCCTTTAATTCCCTTCATTGTAGTTGTAATGATCCTCTTTCCATGCAATGAGGTTCAGCACCTCACCACAGGTCCAGTTAGATGCCTGCCTGACAGGATCTGGGGGCATCCTTTGGCTCAGGCTGGCTAACTGAGTTGGAGGTCAACTGACAACAAGTTTGTGCTTTCTACCTGGCCAGGTAGCATGTGCTCTGCTGACTCTTTGCATGGAATTGCACCCTTGCAGGGTGGGAAGGTCACATCCCTGGGGGCACGAGGGAGTGTTAGGTTGGTGCCAGAACTGCACCCTGGGCAATAGAGTCCAAGGGTGGAAAGGTTGTCTACACAGAACAGGAGGTGTGAGAGGGACCACTACATCCTGGGATACTGAGGGACTTCAAATTGGGCAACCCATCTGTAAGAAGTGGCTGCACCTTAATGAAACACAAGCTGTGTAACATTGATCTGAGAGAATCCTGCCCTGGAGTGGTGGAACTTTGAGCTGTATAACAAGTGCTTAACAAGTGCAGACAAATCCAGGTGTTAAGAGTTCTAGAAGCCACCCAGAATTACTGTGTAACAAGGCCCTATTAAAGCTAAGAAGCTTTTATTCCTAAATAGCTGGTGTGGGTTCTATTGTTATGGTTTCTATTCAACTTTTTAATGGAAAAATTCAATGGGTAAGATACTTTTAGTTTATATCCTGCATGTAATAGGATAGGACTGAAAAACTGGAAAAGAACTATGAAGTGGATTAACTACACTCGTTTTTAAGTGTGACGTTCAGGGCATACAATGGATTCTGAAATAAGAAGTGAAAGAAAGGTTTCTAAGTCTTAAATTCTAGTTTTTTTCCCTTAGTCTAACAGATAGTCTCTTTGGGAAAGGTGTTGTTGGGGAAAAGTCAGAGGGCAGATGAGAGGGCTGATTCACTCCTGATCCTGTTGATTTTGACACACAGGCTGTTTGTAGGCAACACTTTTTTGCAGGTTTAAAGGGGGCTAAATGCCTTTTACACTGCTTTAATGACATTGCTTTTTGCACTTTTGGCAGTGTATTGCGTGTTAATTCCAGCCGCTGTAGTACATTCAGCAGCACAGTGCACCTTAAATGACTTTGGGATGCAGCAAATGACTCTGGGATGCTGCACAGTAAAACACCATGGAAGAGTTTTAGTTTTCTACCCTACAGCCATAGAGAGAAGCACTGGGCTCCGTGCAGCTCAAGCAGCCCAGCAGCAGCCCAGGAAGGCAGGTTCCACAGAAGGGGAAAAGAAAAAAAAAAAAGCAGCGAGCCTGACCTTTCTCCCCGCCAACCTTGGAGCTTGACTGCCAGCCTGAGCTGTGCAGGGGCCCGGTGATTTCCTCTGTGCCTGCAGTGCCTCCCAGGACTGTCCAAGCCAGGTGCTTGTGGACGTGTGCCACCTGGGTGCCGGGGAGGCCGCCACTGCTGCAGAGCAGCACCCCCACCTTTCCGGCAGCCCAGGGACCGCTCTGCTCCCCGCCACTGGAGAGACAGGTAAGGATCCGGCTCTGACATGGGCATACATAAAATGGGGGTTTACTTTACCCTAAATTGAAGCAGTGTTTTTAAAAAAATCACCACTTCAATTTAGGGATAATTAAACCCTCGTGTAGTCTACAACTGCCCAGACATTTTCTGTCCTCTCCAATGGTTAAGCAGTCCCTCTTGTCCCTAGTCTAGCCCACAGAGTCCTAAGCATCCACAAAGATATCTGTTCCCTTTCTAGTCTTTCCAGCTCCCCAAAGCTCCTACAGTTGTCTCAGTCCCCAGACTCTTCTGGCCATGATCTGCCAGACTGCTTTTTCTCCAGTCTGGTCCTTCACTGTCATGTTCATCTCTTCTAAACATCTCTTGGAAGTCTCATATCACCTTTGTAGATATGAACAAAGTTATTCAAGGCTGCATATCCTTAAAGGTTTATCTTGGATAATCCTTCATGTAGCAAGCCCTGGCACTTAACTCTTCCCTCTTTTTGTATAGGCTAATACGGTAAACTGAATCACAGTATGTTAATATGAACACTATTAACACAGAAACATTACAGTAAAACCACAGTCCATCACACTATGGTAACCATTGTTTCGATCAGCTTTCTCCTAATTTTGTGGTTTGACATCCACAAAGACAAACAGGTAAAATTAATCAGTGTCCTAATTATGTGCAATCAGTTCCCAGGGAAATGCTTCTTTTTCTTACCAGATTTGCTTTTGCTCAGGCCTTCCCAAATTGTCAAGTACTTTGGTGGTGGCCTTAGTTTGTCAGTTGTCTCCGTAAAGAAGCTTAATTTTTCCATTTAGCTTAGATAAATGATAGACAACACCAACTGATAAATGATAAACAACACCAACTGTAAAAAATATGTGATTTCCATTCAGTCAATCAAATATACACTTGCTGGTAGCCATTAACAACTTCCAATGTAGCAGCAGAGTTTTCTAGAGTGCTACTTAAATAAATAATGCAGTCACACTTAAAATATTATATGTGCTGCAGGAGATGCCATTTCTACTGAATTTATTTCCAAAAGCAATTGAAGAACAGAGATCCAGCCCTCCTCCTACAAAAAACCAAAACATTTATATTTTCATTTCATTTAGTTCTAGTAAAAGTGCAAATCAAAAGTGCAAAGTGCAGATCAGGGGTGCAAAACAACGTACAGGCTGAAACAGTGTGCCATTCTTTAAAACCAGCCTGGAAGTCAGTGAGAAGTTAGAGACAGTAAGTGCAAAGGCTTTGCATAATCTTCTGTAGTCTACTCTGACATAAGTAATTTTAGTACTGCAATGAAGAATGCTAATAGTAGAGAAGCTGGAGGAAGTTTTAAGTACTTTTTTACTTCCAAAAAATATATTAAAAGTACAAACTGAATGTGCTGGTGTTGAACTTCTTAGGCAGCTTGGCAAATATTTGGAGTATAAAAAACTAATATTATAACCTACTAAGACCACCTCTCAATCCAGTTCAGCACTGAGTTTCTTTCACAAGATCTATTTTTTTCTTGTCCCTAAGTCTAAATTAACTAATGTTGCATTTGAAAATATACCTTATTGATATAAGTTCTGATTCTGTCTCATCTTAAAGTATATAATTGCCCGTTTTGATTCCAGCGTTCCTTTTTTCCACAATGCCACAAGAACATTAAAGAATTAAGACTAGTGTTCAGAATGTCAAACTTTTAGGAGTTATATGGGTTGTTTAATATAAGACAAACACAATTTTTCAAACTACATATAATTTTGAAGGAAATTAATAGTGAATGTTCAGGACATTGCAACAAATTCACCAAAACAAAAGCTAAAATGATCTTTCAGCACTTAAGTTTAATTGGGCCCTGATATGGAGTATGTTTATCCATTTATTTATCTGCAAAGTAAACTCATTTTTTTAAATGGCAACCTCTCACACAGTTGCTAATTATTGTGCAGCAATTTAGGTAGAGGTTGTATGACACAAGTTGCAATCCTTTATGTGCAGATCTTTAGATTGTCTTTGACTCCACAAATAAATTATTAGAGTCATGGGCAATGCAAGTAAATATAAAGATTAAGGAAGACAAAGAGATATAAATAACTATAAAATCCATCTAGCTCTTAAATCTAGGGAAAAGCATTAATTAAATTAATTAAATTGTTAATTTAATAGGTATATATACCACAGAATTGAGCCTCAAAACAATCATTCATAGCTACTTACTGCCCTTGGAAATCCAAGGGAACTCTGCATATGTCAAGGCATATATGCAAGTTATCTGTTCTAAAGAAACAGGAGGAAAAGATGAATATTGAGGACGGTTGAATGAATTTGCTTTAGTTTGATGGACAGAAATTGATGAGGAATGTTTTAAGACTTTTCAGTCTATCCTGGAAGTTATTATTTAGATATATATCTACCTTTCAGTATCTCTTCAAAAGTCATCTCATAAAATACCAAGAAGGTTGAAGAATGTTGCCTAACACTAAAGCTATAATTATTTGAAGTGAGGGGACTGGGTCCCTGCATCTGGTGAAGAATGCTATAAGCAGACATAACAGAAAAATCTTCAAGTATAAATTAAGTTTTATTTTTTGTTTCAGAAGCACCACATAGAAGTTTCTTCCAGTGCAAGGCAAAGGGGAAATACAATGTGAATCATAGTCTTTATTACACATTGCTTAGAGTGAAACAGAGGTCAAACTTACAATTGTGTATGTTCTTACTGAAAAAAAAGTTGTTATATGTATATGAATGTAACCATCAGATTTATATCCATGATTAAATAAGGGAAAAGAAAGATTTGAAGAGATAACATTTTTTTACCTTGGTTTATCCTAAAATCAACTAAAAGGTGTATTTTGAAAAAAGATGATGTCAAACTGACTCTAAAGCTTACAAAAATAAAATTCTGAGTTAAGAAGTTGGTCTTCTAATTTTCTGCATGACTAGATTTACAAAATAAAGTTAGCGTCATTTTGTTCGAGGCTCAGAAAACAGGCTTTTAAAAATCTAGGTGGTTTTTAATTCTTCTTCAGTTATCCAATGTAGCTTTTAAAAAACAACACTTGCTTAAAACATTTCAATGACAACTTAATGAGCTGAAAGCAATCAGTGTTAATGGAGTCTATACTGGAATGGATTTCTTGATCTTGGTGTCCTCAGCCTGGAAATAGCTAGTATCTATTTTCTCCAACTTCTTTTTATTGTTAACTTTAGTGAAAAGAAACCATTGGCTCTACTTAAATGTCATCTTATTTAAATATGAAGACTATATGAAGTGTTTATGGGGGTTTTGCTTTTATACTATCTGAAACAATTGATTGCAAAGAACTTAAAAAATACAAAATTATCCCTTCTCTAATTATGTATTTCATGCACTGTGGCAGCCATTAACAAAATAAAATCACAATTTTGGGTTGGTATATTCTAGTTTGTCTTGAAAATATTAGTTTATTTTACTGATCAAAATGAAAAGCTATGAAAATGAAATCCATTATTTAAATACTTAGTATTATAATCATAATGATCCCTGATAACCAAGGATCCTGGTCTTCTGTGATAAAAAATTCAAATTCTCTGATAAAAAATGGCACATTCTCTGATAAAAACCAAAAAATCCATGAGTAAAATTAAAGACCCTCCACAGCCCCCCCCCCCCGAGCCCTGCTGGTGCCCCTTTTTGCTCCCACAACAGCCCCCAGCCCTGATCATGCCCCTTGCCCCTCACCCACAGCCCCAGACCCCTTGCCCTGCCAGAGGAGGCCCCCAGCTGCCAGGGCTATGGGACCAGGGCCACAGGTCCACAGCTCCCTACCCCCACAGAAGGCAGCTGCAGCAGGAGACACAGCCAGCTCCCCCACTGCTGAGGCCTGCTGATGACTCGGGCAGGGGCAGGGCTGGCTCCTGGCAGCCATGCACACTCCTGGGGAGCAAGGGGGACCAGAGCCCCAAGGGCTGTGTGGGGGGCAAGCCGTGGGCTCGAGCTTCTGCCGTGCTTCCCTCCTGTGGGGCCACTGTAGCCCCGCAGGTAAGACCCAGCGTGGCTGGCAGCAGCGGGATCTCCTCATGCCCTGCTGTGCCTTCCGCACCTGCCACGGTTCTGAGTGGCGGAGCCCCGTGCCACTTCCTTCACTGCAGCTCCACATGTAGGAGCCACATTGCTGGGGCAGCATAAAGCGAGAGGCCACTAGGAGATCCCCACACAGCTCTTCTGTCTCCAGCCTTGCCAGGTTGTGGGGAGGGGAGCAGGGTGGCAGGGATCTGCCAGCATGGATTTCCTGCCCTGCTTCCCTCCCTGCAACCCTGAATGCCTAGAGACAGAGGACCCACGCGGGACTCTCCTAGTGGCTGCTCACTCTGTGATGCCCCAGCAATGCACCTCATGCACACAGGGCTACACCACGCAGAGCAGTGGCAGGCACAGGAGGGGCAGCAGGTGGTGAAGAGATCCTAGCATGGCCCCGCTGCTGCCAGCCGCACCAGGTCTTGCCTGCAGGGCTACAGCAGCCCCACAGGAGGGAAGCAGGGTGGAAGCTTGAGCTGGCAGCCTGCCTCCTGCACAGATCTGGGGGTGCAGGTCCCCCTTTCCCCCTTAAAGTGAACAACACTGAGGGGAGTGCCCAGCTGGCTCCATACCTCCCCACTCCCAACTGGCGCCTCCACATGCAGCTTCTCTTAAGGGCTGATACAGCTGCTTCAGTTTCACCTTCCCCTGACCAGGCATTCTGGCTGTGAGTGGACAGATATGGAGCCAGCCGGGCACTCCATGTATTTTCCCAACATCCCCCTGCTTGTGGCCGGACTGCCCAGCTGGCTCCACATCTCCCTGCTCAGGCCTGGAGTGCCCTGCCCTGCAACCTCCCAGCCCTCTGAAAGCCCCACTTACCAGTTCACAGGCTCCAGGAGGAAAGTGAGCCTCACCTAGGCTTTGCAGCTGCAGGCTTCACCCTTCCCCCTCTATCTCCCCCTACCCCTACCCCTACCCCTCCAGGCAGCGCTGGGCTTTCCCACCCTTTTTGCAAATAGGGGGAAATCCATGGGTTTATCTGCTAAAAATCTGTTTTTTCTTTGATAAAACCAGGAAATCCAAGGTTTTGTCTGTTTTTCCATGGGAAACAAAAAACCTGGATCCCTGCTGATAACATGTACTATACAAGCTGCTGAGTAACATTTACACTAGTTAAGGTTACAAAACTAGTTCCCATTATTTTCCATTGTAGTATGCTTATAATTTCAATATAATTCTACTTTCAAAATGTTTATTATACCTATTTTTTCACTTTGAAATATTTCTTCAAGAGCCTCCTAACTACAGAAAGATAGTTTTGCTGGGTTTCCTTTTAAGAGGACAAATTAATGTTAGAATTAGGTATTTTGTTGATGTAACATTGTTTATTTGCCCAAACTTCCCATGAACACAGCTGAGAACACCAAAAAAGCTCCCAGCCTTCTCTCAAAGTCATGCTAGAAGTGCTTCTTTGTCAGTCATTGGCTTTCTTCTGTCTTCTCTTTTTGCTTCTGTTCTGCTTTCACATGTACAAAGTTGTACAAAAGAAATTTGCACACTCCCACATTTACAATCGATTTCCAGTTAAATTGCTGAATCAAAGAGATCAGCTGCCTGCTTTAGACAGTGGTCACTATTAGTATCTTTAAAAGCTCACTGCTTTTTTACATTCACCCTGACTAAAGAGTGGCTATGTCATTCACTAGCCTCCAGGAGGTTCCATCCAACCTACAGCATAACATCTCTCTCTCATATACATATATAAAATTCAGGTGAACTCAAGATTTTTCATACTTTTCAAAAGATTAGTCATTTTCAACTTAAAAGTCAACTTCACCCAATAAAACCATTTTCCTTCGAAATGCATATTTTAGCAGTTTGCCATGGGATATTTTATTTTTTGAAACTCTAAGCTACTTCAATAGGAAGTGTATACCACCTTTCTATCTGTTTTTCAAACAAAAGCAGGCCAAGGATTCAGGTTTCATGTGTCTTAACTTTGAGCTCCTATTATATCATTGTTCCCATTGTTCAGATTACAGTACACAGGACACTGCCAAAGGGTTATCTACATTTTTTTGCCCTCATTGTACCCCAAACACTTGAAACCATTCCTTCTGCAGTCACAGAAAACCCTTGGTTCAGAAACAACACATAAAAGAAGATTGATTTTCATCTTGAAAATGTCAAATTTCTGCCTATAATGCTCAGCTACGTTTTTCTGAAACAGCAAAGTTAAAAAAGAGCCATCGACCTGACAGATCCTTGACGCATCATGATGAATGTGACAAGTCTACTACTTTATTGCCAGAAATGCCCTCCAACAGAATGAGGCAATCAATGAAGAATAATAAATCTAACCTAGATAAAACTGCTTGTTGTAAATGTATGTGTTGAAACAACTGGCACATTACATCTCTGGAAACCTCTAACTTCTATAAACTTTTCAGCCTCTTCCTTTTTTGGACAATACATATTACATCCCATATCAGTTAAACTAGGTTTAACGGTTTTCTAAAAACCATATCTGTAAACCAGCTAAAAACCTATCCTTAAATAATACTTTTATTACCTAGATGGGGGGGAAAAAGTTCTGTAAAACATGCCATAGTTAGGAAATAGAAGGGGGTCTACTTACCCTATTGGTTAATCCTTCTGTCAGCCAGTAAAATGACAGCTGCATCAAGCTTCTCTGATAAATTATGTCCCCATCTTCCTAGAAGATAGTGTTATTGGTTAATACTACATCAAGGTCTTTACCTCAAGTGCACAATGTGGACACATTTAATTTTTTTCAGAGCATTCCCACATTTGAGATAAATTCTGGCAAGTTTGAAAAAGTAAATCTTACATTTATAAATCAAGCATTTCATGAAAGGCACAGATTGGATTTATAACTAATGTTTCAGAAAGTATCCCATCATCCAGACTTAAGGTAACAGCTTCTATTTCAATAATAGAGGAAAAATATTCTTACATACATATTTTCTTAGGCTATTTGATTAAAGTGCTAAGAAAGCAAGGACAGCCAAGTCAACTCATACATAACAGTTTAAAATATGTTTTATTATGAGACACAGTTAACATTTACAGTAAATAAGAGCAATAAAACTAACTAGTGCTGTAGTACAGATAGATGGTTACTTCCAATTGTGTATGATATAAAAAATACACCAATGTATCACTGTCACTAATTTCTTTACATCCATAGGCACAAGGGCAACTAAAGTTAGTCACTGAGATTTCTGTATTAAGAACACACAGACATAAAAATAAGACATATGTAGGTAAATTCTAGATTATCAGTGTATCACAATCTTTTTATGAGCTAAAATAATATGAGAATCTTATTACTAAAAATATCTATATATTTTTTCAATAGATTTTTTTGTGTGTGTGTAGGTTATATGGCATCTCAGTTGAAAATGGAAGTTAGTTTTTAAATATTTAATGGGCATAAACAACCATTAAAAACCCAGAGGCTGAAAAGGGGAATGGCAACTTATTCATAAAATAATTGTGCACACGACACACAAACATATACAAACATAGATACTATCAGGGTCTTTCACAAATACTTACATGAAATATTGGATTAATGTACATGTATTTACTTAATTCTAAGATGTAGGTCCCCATCCCCCTCCATTTAAAAAGGGGGGAAAAGCCCCTCATTTTAGAATCACTTACGAGGGCAATGCAGAGGCAGGCAACAGCTGTGGCTCAAGCTCCAGCCCCTATCCGGGGTTGGGACTGTAGCTGCAGCTGCTGCCTAGCCTCCCTCCCTCCCATCTCCTTCCCCATCCCTCAGATGTAGCCTCTGCTACCCCAACTGCCTCTCTCCCTTCCCCCTTACACCTGCTTCATGCGGGCACACTCCATGCACAATTGAAGCCTAAGGCACTGAGCATGGCCCCAGCCCAGCCCCCACAGCAGCAGCAGCATGTAGCCCATGTGGCTGTTACAGGGGCAGACCTGGGGCCATGCTTTGTGCCCCAGGCTGCATCATGGACAGAACCTGCTGGCATAGGGAAAGGATAAGAAGAGGAGCAGAGGCTGGAGGGGACAGGACAGGGCACAACAGGGATAGCAGGGGGGCAGGTACAAGCAAGGGGCAATTCATCCCCAAACTGTGTACATCTACATACCATGTATAGAACCAAAATATTAGGGTTATCTTTAATTCATCCCCATAACCTCTGCAGAGGGGAAGGAATTGCTTCCCCGCTCCAGCAGGGATTAGGAGGAGGAATTAAAGCTGACCCAAATACTTAGATTCTATACATGGAAAATTGTAACAAACTTATAAATTTTCCATGTACAGAATCTAATTACTGGGGGAATGCCTTAAATTCAGGGTTTTCTTAGTTTTAAGTAAATGTGGTATAGTCTTAAGATTTCTATAAACTCATAATGTGTGTATGTGTGAACAAGTTTTTGAATAGCCTGTGGAAAGTCTCCTTTCCTTTTACTGAGAAATGGACAATATAGTAGGCCTGGGTGAAGCAGCTAGTATTTGCTTTGGGTTCAGCCAATTCAGGGGACTATGATTTGATTCAGAGATTCAAATCACTGTCCTGAATCTGATTCAGAGATTTAGCTGCTGCTGAATCTCTGATTCTCTGAATCATCCAGGCCCATCCCACCCAGGCTGGCGATGGCTGCCCTTCCTGCCCCAACTCCCAGCTCTTTGAAAAAAAAAAGTCCTGGCTCACTGGGTGCTGCTAGGTGATCCTGGCTGCCCCCCCCCCCCCCCCTGCCCCACACTATGCGGGGAGCTCTGCATGAGCCCCCTATTCCCCTCTTGCTCCCCCACCCCCCCCATAGGTGCCTCTCCTGGGCCAGCTCTGGCCCTTAAAAAAAAAAAAAAGAAAAGTCCCACACTCACCATTTCTACTAGCGGGGGGGCTGATCCCTGCTGCCCCCCACTGCCCCATGACATGTGGGGGGCTCTGCATGAGTCCCCTGAAGCCCTAAGTCTGCTGCAGGAGCAGAGAGTCCCAGGATTTTTCTCCATTTTTTTTTTCTTAAAGGGCCAGAGGTGGCCCAGGCAGGGCACCCATGGAGGGGCTGGGGGAGTGAGTGGGTTCAGAGAGATCATGGAAAAACCCCTCATGCAGTGGGGGGCAGCAGGGTTTATCACCCTGCCCGGAAGCACGTGGTGAGCACTGGGGCTTTTCTTTAAATACTGGGAGTTGGGTTATGTGGGGCAGCCATGGGGGTGGGCTAGGGAAGCAGGCAGGGGATGGGGACTGGCAGGGGTCCCCCCATGGTCCCTTCCCCCAGTCCCACTTCATCTGCCCCTAGTACTTACTAGCTCAGAGTCCAGCTGCATCTCCCTGCTGCAGCCACTGGGGACTGCCTGAATCATCAAAGGTCTCTGAATCTTTTTGCAAGATTCAGAGAGTTTTGAATTGATTTGGAACTTTAGATTAATCCCCTGATTTGATTTGGATTCAGAGATTCAGACACCAAATCCAGCCAAATCTCCTCCAAACTGAATCATCACCCAAAGCTTCACACAGCCCTACAGTATAACACTCTGTAGATGAATCCACAAACTATATGCCAAAAAAGTACAAAAAAATACCACTAATCAGTTGCTTATCCTGATTGTAAGGAGGATATGATATTACAAAGAAAACTGCTTACAAATTAACTATCAATCTTTTCCCAGCACCTTTTGACTCTATGACTTTAAAACTTTCTGAAGTCTATCTTTTATTAGCTAAACTTAAAACAAAAGGAAAATTATCTTGCATTATTGTGCCTCACCACCTAGTAATGAGAAATCAGAATGAAATTGATGAATACTAATGAATTAAAAGACAGCACAGTTGACTTCAGTTGGTATCATCATCTATTTGCCAGTGCTAGGAAGATACCATAAAAGATTTAGTCTGTTTTCTCATACAACATTCATTCCACCTCCTCTAAGATTTTGGCAATAAATAGGGGTTGATTAAATTAGGCTTTTCCATGTTTTGCATTGGTAATTCTAGTAAGATAGAACCCAGGTGGACTCATGTTGTTTCTTCATAATATTTGTTATTCATAATATTTGTTATAGAAAAAGTATAAAGGGGAATATATGCTTAATATAAATTGGAATAATTATGATATTTGGAACTGTTTAAGGCAAGTTTTATTTTAAAGCATCTATTCTAGAGAAAATTGAATTATACTGTGACATTTTCATATTAGTTTAGTAGTTGTGATTAGTCATAAAATAGTAGGTCCTTGATTTGAGGCTACTCCATGCTGTTAGGAAGATGAATAGAAGTCATTCCAATTCTGCTCTCACTTAAAGGTACATAGACCAAAAAGTAACCAGCAGCCTACTGTTTTAGACTGCAGATTCTAAGCTTCAAAACACTGTAAAGGCCATCTCCCAGACAACCAGGATAGGAAATATTCCACTGCAAAAGTGGAATAGCACATACTGGGGAATTTTAGTAGTACCTACGTAGTTGTGAAAACAGGAGCTTGAAAAGTGACTAAATTGCCATGTGAAGAAAAAAACCTGGCTAGAAGATATACCCAGATCTTCCAGGTTGAAGCTGGTGTTTGAAACTAACAATGCTATCTTTCATTCAATTCCTGTAATAAAAACTGAGATGTAGTTTTGATACCCTCACATTTGCACTCCTTTTGTGTACCATTACTGTTCTCACCAAAGACAACAGGTTTGCTGATAACTTCCTCATCCCTGACAAAGCAAAAATGTATAGGAGCTAGTGGTAAATCCAAACTACATGCAGAGGTAACAGTCTATCCTCAGCTGTCAGCCATCATGCAGGAGATGACAATGCTCTCTATTGCTGATACTGCAAGTATGGAAATCTCATTTATTCCTGCTATCTTGCGAATGTCTACTCCCTGCCTCTTTACTGTCCCTGCCTCTGCTTCAAACCCCTCCCCCAAAAAAATAAAAAACAGCAGAAGCAAAAATCACACACACAACAACACTTCTTTCGTACCTAGTAATCAGAACTCAGAATGCCCATCAAAGCCCTATTTATTTTAGGCAAATACCAGAACAAAAAAAAATGCAAAAAAAATTTAGCAACTGCTGAAGCTGCTTGTACTCCAAGGCTTCAACTGAACCCTCAGCTCTTGTTTTAAGGTTGAAAGGACAAGTATACACTTCTAAGTCAGACATGGAAGGGAAGAGTAACATATTCACACATATCAATGAATGTATTCTGCCATCCATCTATGGATCCGAACAAAGTGTTTGTAATACCCAGCTTATATATAGGTAACTTAATTTAAGTCACCTAAAGGAGTAGTCTGAGCAGCTGGAAATAAGTAACACAGGGAGAGGGAAGAGACTTATGGGACTGGTGGACTGGGGGGTGGAGGGTGCTGCTGGGTCTGTTGAAGGTTGTTAAATGGCTAAAAATAGCCCATTTGGGATTGGATGAGGGTAAGAACAGCACAGCCCTGGGGCTGTGTTAAGTGTCTGGGCTTTCTCAGCCCCAGGGCTGTGCTGTGAATCCATGCAGGTATTCACTAGGTTGGGTTAACCCTTGCTAGATTAAGCTAATTCTTTATTGATCTAAAGTTAGTTCATCTCTAAGGTGAACTACGTTTAGATCAGGGACATTGCTTCTTTGGGCAACCTAAGCCCTTCAAACACTTATACACTGGAGTGTTTATATGAACCTAACCTTGGTCAAGTCAATCTAAATGTAACACTTGTACATACCCTATATGTAAATTGGATTTTTTTGAATGACAAGAAAAACGTTGACTTTATAAACTAGTTTTCAAAGGCCTTCAGTTTTTTGTGGAAAGGGTAATGCTGAAAACTAAGCATGTATATGAAAAACAAAGTTTGTAAGTGGGGCTTCTTCCCAACAATTACAAATTCTTGTACTGTTCTGAATCATAAGTACCTGCAAGACTGTCATTACGCACTGCATTCTCTTAACTCACCAAAAAATCTAGAAAATTAGCATGTTAGAACTACAGTTTCATTTATATCCATGGAACTTTTCAAGAGAAGGAGTTCTACAATATTTAGAATAGGTAGAGTTTCAAAATACTTGTTTCTGTTGTAAAAAGTTTTGATTGGTACATAACACCAACATGAGTTTTGGAAGAACGTCACACCATATTGCAGCTTGATGCAGTAAGCATGACAATTAAAGGAGTTACTCGTATGACCTAAAACCTTAAGTAAGCACTAGTATCAGAAGACTGTGCCACATTTACTTGGACTGACTTCATGATATTTTGAAAAAGGAACTCTGTTATGAAGTGTGTCTGTGTGTAACATGCTTATCATGGTGGGACCCGATACCTGATATAATCCTCTCATCTCAGTAATAGTCAATAATGGTCAGCTTAAAAAAATTCTCAGAAAGGATTCTTCAGAAGAACATATTTATATTTTAAACACTTGTCTAGCCAGCATTAGCATATGAACAGTAATATGTGGAGCACTTCCCATTGAGAAAAGGATTCATTCTCAATACTCTTGTGGCTAGTAGGAAAAGACAATTTCTTTTTCCTTTTTACAGATGGAGAATCTGAGAAAGTTTATGTATGAGATTATCAAAGAATGTTAAGATTGAGCTCAATGAATTGTTTTGTTTTATCTTTATATCTTGCAAGTACACTTTTATATATATATATATATTATATATGATTGTTTTGGTTTGTTTTTTTGTAATGAAAATTGATACAGTACATATAAGGATTCCAAGCAAAATGAATTTGGATTGTGAAATTATATTTTTTGTTCCAAATATTTTTTTTTACTTCAAAATGGTCAGCCAAGCAAAAAAAAAATACATTTTTAACCTAGCTATAATTGTGATCTCAGCTCTATCATCATGGTGGAATAACTGAATGCAAAACAGCTTTAAAATAAGGTTAGCATTGGTACGTGTACTTTTATTGTGCAATTTAGCATACAATTTCCCATGTTGTTTTGTGATAGATAAGAGGAATCAGGGTCAATTTCCTATAGGTAAAAATAAACTAAGTTGAGATCTACATTAGCAACAGAACAGCTTTTATCTCATGAAATTAAAAAGCATGTTTGTGTAAGACAGTGCTAACAAAAGCCTAGCCAAAACTGATTTACGTCATCTTATGTATTCATTAATTCCTGGTTTTCCAGACTACAACAATTAATGTGTGTGTTCTTCTCTATGATCTTGATAGCACCACAGTATACATTCCTTATCCTAACAAAGAGGCATGTACACTTACATACTGGGCACGTCTATACAACACACTACTGTGCAGTTGCTACTGTGCATTTATTTAGTGCTTATATTAACAAATACTAAATAAATGCTCAGTAATTGGAATTCTTGTGCAGTAGCACCAGCAAATGTCTTTTATGTGATGCTACTACACAATAGCCTAATAATATCGCACAGTAGCGTGTTAGCATTGCCTGTGCTGTGATGTGCTACTGCGCAGTATTTTTCAGCTACTGAGAAGTCAGAATCTCATGTACACATGCCCACTGACTGCTATTGTGCCTAAAACCCACTGTATACCACTTTTTTGACTACGCTTTTTTTTTCTTAAATCAATTAGTGGAATGCTAGTTTGGTTTTGGCTAACAGAAGTTTTATTATATGTTAGTACATATATCACAACTGACACAGATACATAAATATAAAGTGGGGCTATGCAAAGCTTCAGGTACTGATTTGATTTGGAGGAGATTCGGACTGATTCAGTGGTTGAACCTCCAAATCCAAATTGAATTGGGAGAACAATAAAATGGTCTGAATCGATTCAAAGCTCTCCAAATGAATTCAGAAAAGATCTGCAAAACTTTGGAGATTTGGGCAGTCCCAACTCACTGCCACAGGGAGCTGGATTGAGACTACGTGCTGATAAGTAGGGGGTGGAGGGCAGACCACAGCAGGAGGGGAACCATGGGAGACCCCTGCCAGGCCCCATCCCCCACCTGCTTCCCCAACCCCCATGAGCACCTCCCACAGCCCCTGCCCACTCTCCCAACTCCACCAATGGCTATGGCCCCACTTCCCAACTCTTAAAAAAAAAAAGCCCCCAGCACTCACTGCTGGCTCCTGCCAGGCAGGGGGGTGATCCCCACTGCCCTCACTGCCCCACACTTCATGGGAGGGCTCTGCCACAAGCCTCCATCCCCCACCCACTCTCCCAGCACCATCAATGGCTGTCCCACCTGGCCCCACCTCCGGCTCTTAAAAAAAAAGCCCTGCACTCAGCAGCTGCTGCAGTGGCTATTGGGGGTTTCTAGACGCTCATGACAGAGTCCTCTCATACAATGCAGGGCAGTGGGGAGCAGCAGGGATCACCTCCCCAGCCTGGCAGGAGCCAGTGCATGGGGGCTTTTTTTTTTTTTTTTTAAAGAGCTGGGGCTGGGCATGGCAGTCATGGGGAGGAGCACTGGGAGAGGGTTATAGGGGCTCATGGCAGAACTCCCCATGCAACATGGGGCAGTGGGGGGAACCAGCGATTGCCCCCCCCACCTAGAAACAGCTAATGAGTGCAGGGTTGTTGTTTTTTTTAGAGAACTGAGATGCTGGTGCTGGGAGAGCAGCTGGAGGATGGGGCCCATTTGATTCAGAGATTCGGCTGATTTGGAGGCAGCCAAATCGCTCAATCAGATTCAGCCAAATCAATTTGGGACAGTGATTCAAAACACCAAATTGAATCACTGTCCCCCAAATTGGCCGAATTCAAAGTGAATACTAGCTGCTTTGCACAGGCCTAATATAAGGATTTTTGTCTGTTTGACTGTCCCCTAACCCCAACAAACTTGATATATTCTATTTGTTTGGAACTGAACATGTATAAACATGCCAGCTGTACCTAATCTAAGACTTTATCTCTCATCCATGTCACTAACAGATTAACTTACAGCATTTTTTGCAATTCCCAAACAGCCCTTTCATCTTCCCATCTGATGTTCTGCTGTTCTGTTTTGACATGAGTAGTGGGCTAAGGCCACAAATATCAGGTGCTGGCATATTCTGTAAATGCAAGTATGCAAGTATATAAATAATGCTTAGCTGATTAGGATAATCAGCATTAAGGTAAGAACTAGTCAGCATGAGGTAAGAACTAGACTACCTCCTGTGCTCATTTTGTTCCCATAAATCTTTACACCAGATTTTTTTTTAAAGTTAGACTTCTTATGTAGGTACCAGAATAAGTATTCAGTTTTAGGAAATAAAGTTTGAAAATGTTTTCCCTTACATAACTGCTGTTTATTTTCTGACAGATAAAAAGATAAATTTAGGAGCTCCGGTGTGAGATGCATGGGTATAAGCCTGCTGCACCCCCATGAGCCCATGGACCTCCCAGGACAACCAACAAGCCCCGGCCTGCCTGCAGGTAAGTAGGGGCCTGTGGAGGGTGGGACGTAGCTAGCTGGGAACAGGCTGAGTGGGGGTGAGCCCCTAGCTCACACTTGGCCCAGCCCCCCCAGAGAGCCACATGACTGGGCTGTTGGCACAGGTGCCAGGTTAGGGGGGAACACTCACCTATTTCCTCCTTCGATGGGGGGGAGGGAGCCACCCTTAGCCCCTCAAAAATAGTGCACCACTGGCAAGCCCTTCTGTGCATGCATGCACTTTAAAAAGGGCCTGGCAACAGTAAAGCTGCACTTGGGACTGCTCTGGTGTGAGACACACAGATGTAAACACACTGCACCCCCGTGAGCCCAAGGACCCCCAGGAAAAGACCCTAGGACCCCCCAGGACACCCAACAAGCCCTGGCCTGCCCGTGGGTAAGTAGGGGCCCACTGAGGGTGGGACGTAGGTAGCTGGGAGGCGGGGAGGGACATGCCCCCCCAGCTCCTACTTGGCCCAGCCCCACAGGGAGCCACACGACTGGGGCCTCATGAATAAGCCGTACAAGCAGGTGTGCTTCTGGGCCGGGCGCACAAGTTAGTGTGGCGTTTGCAAAGGAGGGCAAGTGGGAGGGCCTGAGGCCCTGGCTGTGAGCCCCCTAGGGTAGGCAGTTCCAGCCGCAGCCAGCCCACTGGTGGCATGACATAGATGGGCACGCACCGCACCCTGAGGGTCCCCTTGGGGTCTTCAGCCCCTGGCACCTCAGAGGCCTCCACCCAGACAGAGCCCATGGTTCTTGGCTCCACGCAGATGAAGCCTCTGGCTGTCAGCTGCGGGGGGCTGCCTGTCACTTTTTCAGGCTCTGGGGCCCAGGAGCATGGGCATCTCCCTTTGTGAGGCCTGCTCCCTTTTGGGGTCTCTAGTGCAGCAGCTGGAGGAGCTCCAGGCCACAGTCCAGAGACTGCATGCCACGAGGGACTGTGAGAAGGAAATTGACTCTTACTGCCAGGCCCTTGTCCCCCAGGGGATGGAGGGTGGACCACAGTCTCCCTCCAGGACAAGGGAGGACTCAAGAACTCTCCCTACTGTCCAGCCAAGGGGTTGAACCAAGGTGGTCAAGGGCCCCAAGGCCCACCGCACCAAGGTCCCTGCCCCGCTGGAGCTTTGCAACAGGTATGAACCTCTTACAGTCCTAGCAGAGCCTGCTAAGCTGCCAGCTCCTGCAGGCAACACAGGCTTTACTGTAGCTACTGCCCCCACTCTCCCCAAGACAAAATGCAAAGTGTTTGTCATAGGAGACTCCATCCTGAGGGGGACTGAGGGTGGAATCTGCCACCCCAACCCCTTAGCCAGAGAAGTTTGCTGCTTCCCAGGAGCCCATATCTGAGTCATCGTGGAGAAGATGTCTAAGTTCCTCAAGCCCACTGACCACTACCCTATGCTCCTTATTCATGTGGGCACCAACGACATGGCTCGGAACCCTGTCATCCAGGTTGTGAGGCGCTACAGGTATTTGGGAGCAGGTCTAAAGGGTCTGGGGGCACAGGTGGTGTTTTCTTTGATCCTCCCAGTCCCAGTCTCAGGCTACAGGCTGAGAGAGAGGAAGATCCAGGTAGTGAACCAAAGACTGTTGCACTGGTGTCATCAGGAAGGCTTTGTCTTCCATGACCACAGTCTGCTCTTTGGTGAGAGAGGCAGTGAGCTGCTGGGAAAAGATGGCCTCTACCTCTCTCCACTGAGGAGAAGGCTCTTCTCAGCTGACCTGCTCACCGGGCTTTAAACTAAGCCCACCAGAGGGGGGGGGGGAGTACCACCACTGCTGGCCTGTGGAGCAACCCTTGCAAAGCCAGCAGGCCAAGGCACTTAAGGGAGCCCACCCCTGCCCTAGCCCTGGAATGAACTGTAGGCAAGGCAAGGGACTCCAAAAGGACACTTGCGTGCCTGTACACACATGCCAGGAGCGTGGGGAATAAACAGGAGTAACCTGTTCTCCTGTTTAACACAAATAACTATGATGTCATAGGGATAACAGAGACCTGGCTATATCCTGTACAGGAAGGATCAAGTGGACAAAATGGGCTGGGGTGTACCTGTCTACATCAAGGAGAGCTATGCGTCCATGCAAGCCAATACTGACAATCAGGGTGGATGACTGGAGACCCTCTGGGTTAAAATCCATGGGAAACATGGCATAGGGGATACTATGGTGGGAGTCTACTACAGACCCCTACCCAGGGTGAAGAGCTTGACCAGGAGTTTGCCAGGGAATTGGCTGAGACCTCATGCTCCGGATGTATCATTGTCTTGGGAGACTTCAACTACCCAGACATCACATGGGCAGAGCACTTGGCCAAATCTGAGTGGACGAGAACCTGATGGTGTTTAACACTGAAAAATGCAAGATTCTTCACCTTGGGAGGAAAAACCTGCAGTATGCTTATAGACTCGGCAGCTACGCTGGTTAGCACTACAGATGAAAGGGACTTGGGGGTCATGATTGACCACAACACTAACATAAGCCTGCAATGTGATGCTGAGCCTAGTAAGGCGAGCGAAATGCTGGCTTGCATCCATAGATGCTTCTCAAGAAAATCCCAATACGTCATTCTCCCCTTGTACTGAGCTTTGATGAGGCTGCAGCTGGAGTACTGCGTCCAGTTTTGGGCTCCACAATTCAAAAAGGATGTGGAGAAGCTTGAGAGAGACCAGAGAAGAGCCACACACATGATCAGAGGTCAGGAAAACAGACCTTATGACAAGAGGCCGAGAGCTATGGGACTCTTCAGCCTGGAAAAGCACAGGTTCAGGGGCAATCTCATGGTCACCTATAAATTTATAAGGAGTGATCACCACAATTTGGGGAAATGTTTGTTCACCAGAGCACCCCAAGGGATGACAAGGTCAAGTGGTTATAAACTCTTCCAAGACCATTTCAGGCTGGACATAAGGAAGAACTTCTTTACTGTCCAAGCCCCCAAGTTCTGGAATAGCCTGCCATCAGAGGTGGTTGAAGCACCTACTTTGAAGGCATTCAAGAGACATTTGGAGGTTTATCTTGCTGGGATCCTATGACCCTAGCTGACTTCCTGCCCCTGGGGCAGGGGGCTGGACTAGACGATCTTCCGAGGTCCCTTCCAGCCCTAATGTCTATGAAATCTATGAAATCAGATGAACTATTTGAAGGGAACCTGTTACACTGGTTCTTTCTTTGAAAGATTTCACCTCATGCTCTAGAGCAGTAGTTCTCAACCTTTTTAGGCTCTCAGCACCCCTCCATAGCTTCTGTCAATAAAGGGACATCTGTTTTTAACAATGAATCTATTCATTGCAACACTTAACTCATGACACATGGGGCAAGGGATAGGGAGACAAGAAAGCACTTATCTCCTACAACAGCAGAGGGATAGGGACAATCAAGAGTTTACTGCCTTATACTGGAACTGGAATGAACAAACCTGTATTTAACTCCTCATACAGGAGTCAACATGGACAAGAGATGATCCTGGATTTGCCTCATTTTATAAGAGGAGGGTGGGGAAGAGAATGTGCTTATCTCCTCATACCCTGCTCACCCTCAGAAGGATCTTGTGCCAACTTTGGGAGCTGCAGTACATCAGTTGAGAACTACTGCTGTAGAGTCTAATTTTTAAGTGAAAACTCTCTTTTCCTCTGAGTTAGGAAGAAAACCTTTAAAATGTGAATAAGGTGATCAAGTCTACCTGGATCCCTGGTTCTGCATCTAGCCTGAATATTTGTGTGTGTGTGTGTGTGTGTGTACACGTGTGTACATAGCTTGACTACAGAAGAACAGAAAAAATTGAGCTATCTTCTGCTGATAACTGAAGTTGCAAAAAATATTTTAAAAAAAGAGAGGAGGACCAAGCATACAATCTACTATGTTAGGTGTCTTATTTTGCTGGTATAAGTGGATGATGCTTTGAAAAGAAGTGTCACATCCCCACTCCCTTTTCTGTAGTCAACAATTTAGAGATCAGATACAAATGCAATCTTCCCCCCCCTCCTCTGCACTTCCCTCAAGGAGAGTTAACAATCCAGCAGAACTAAGAATTACACACAAAAACTCACTGAGGGAACCAAGCTAGATGAAAGCAAGACAGCACACTGAACAATGGCTGAATATTTGTAGGATCTACTTTGAGCAGTATTTCACAATGAGAAATACAACTACTCAGTTCTACCACACAGAATGGACAGACTTTGGATGATTTCTTCAGTTTTACCTTTGGTTTAACTTATTGCAGAATGTAACCTTCAGTGTGTACACAGCTTTGAGTATTTGAAATTAATAGATATCTATCTATCTATATATAGATAGATAGATATATATAAATAATATATGACTTGCTCTCTCTCTCATATGAGAAAGAGAGCAAGTATTTGAGAAACTTGATAAACATGCATTTGATAAACTTATTGCTTTTTTTCATATGAGAGAGAGCAAGTTCCACACACACACACACACACACACATGCACACGCATACATACACACACACTACAGGTGTGCAAAATGGGCAGTATTCAATTTGATTTGGATTCAGATTCGGCCGGAATTAGGACAGTGATTCAATCCAGCCATAGACAGCTTTAAATGTTTTTTCTACATACCTGGAGGTACCAGGTGTGGCGGAAAGCCACCTTGTTTCTCCCCAAAATCTCTGCCCTGTGACACTGAGACTAAAATCTTTGAGCAGCAACCATTTGATTAGGAGGGTCAGCAGGGAGGGGACCACACCCTGGCCGGTCTCTTTAGGTAACTTGAACTGGCTGCATTCCTGAGGGAGGGGGGAAACCTGCTCCCTCTGCCTACCTGACTTGCATCAATTACCTGGGTGGGGGGTTTCTACCTGGGGAGCTGGAATCTGCCTGGTAACAGGTGATGCATTTCAAATTGGTTGACTGACAGCCAACTGGGGCT
>NW_017728920.1:12425268-12430032 GCF_001723895.1 Crocodylus porosus | reverse complement strand
AGACCCCTTAGGTCTGCGGACTAAGGGAGACTTTACTTTTTTCCCCCTTGACTTGGGGAAGTGCCCCAAGTGCCTGTACCGGGTCGAGTACCCATCAGACTATTAGGCCTGTGTTTCCCCGAGGACACAGGGCCGAGAGAGTCCCTTCTCGGGGTGGTGGTGGCGATGTTACCCCCAGGCTAGTGAGTGCGCTCCGGGAGAGGGGTTGGCCAAGCATAAGGTGCCCCTAGGGAGGCATTTGGAGTCTGGAAGATGGTTGGGCGCAGGGAGGTGGGCGGCTCAACGCAGGAGCGCCCCCTACTGGCCCGCCACACCAGGCATGGCTCGTGAATGCTGCAATGGTGGGGTGAATAGAGCATCTCACAGGAGAACCCCCCCATGTGCTCAGCAGTGAACCCAGAAGTGGACAGGAACTACTTCCGGTCCACTTCCCAGTCCGCTGCCAAGCACACTGGAGATCCCACTTCTGGTTACCCCCCCACTGGCTTGGCAATCAGCTGTGGGAGGGGACCCTGGGTGCCCCCCCATCCAGAAGGCACCAGTTTGTGCCAGGAGGGCATGGGGTTACCCGGCCATGCTCCTGTGGAATGCTTCATCTGCCTGACCATCTCAGCATTCACGAGCCATCTGGTACCCTGAGGTATGTAGAAAAAACATGTAAAGCTGTGTCTATGTCTAAATCATTGAATCTCTTGAAATCTTTCCAAATTGATTTGGAGGGTTCCAATTTGATTTGGAGAGATCAAAGGATTTCCTGATTTGATTCGGAGATTTGGCCTTCAAATCAGGCCGAATCTCCACCAAATTGAATCAGTGACTGAAGCTTTACACAGCCCTAATATGTGTGCATGTATGTGTGGGCATGCGTGCTTGTAAAAGTTCTATATATATAAAAATTGATAAATCATTAAAAAAATATGTAGAAGGATCTATATGTGGCTTGTTTAAAGGCAAGTTGCCTTCAGTTTGTATATGTAATGCATAATGAGAGAAAATAATGTGTGTTTCTATGAATGCATAGGATGTCTGAATGCCATTCCACTTCCTTGTTGATTGGTTCTTTCTTTAAGTATATATACATATCTCACCTTGAGAGTTACCATAGTTTTAGTAGATCAGACAGGTTGATCAAGAAGATTTTTTTCCCATATTAATGCCCCTCTGCCTTTTGAAGAAATGCATTCCATACTGAACAAAAATAGGAATAGCATTGTGATAGAGCAATACTGTTGTTTTTCATGTTTTATTATATTGCAAAATGCAATTATAGTAGTCCTAACCCCCCAAAAGTATATGCACTATGGTAGGATACAAGGGGAAGTTGAAACTGTTCACTCAGTTAAACATATAGATTTTGCCTTGAAAATACAGACTAGGGGAATAGAGAAACAGACTGACAAAAAAAAATGTAATACTTTAGGATGCAGAATAAAAGCCTGAAAAATGAATGCCTGTCACTTTCATAGAATTTGGGGAGAGAGAGAGAGATACAGCAACATGTTGTGAC
The DNA here is from genome assembly GCF_001723895.1 of Crocodylus porosus. NCBI lineage: Eukaryota > Metazoa > Chordata > Crocodylia > Crocodylidae > Crocodylus > Crocodylus porosus. The sequence continues at coordinate 12,428,525 of NW_017728920.1, read as the reverse complement.
ACACAGAAGATAAGATTTATAATCTCATTCTGATTCAAAGAACTGAAGTGTGTGGAATCAGTTATTAAAGATCAGTAAGAATGCTTTTAACTGTAAATTAGGCCACTCTACACATCACTACAAATCATCTGAAAAAACTGAGTTACAGAATATTTTTAAGCTACTGTTAATGTGAATCAAACTTACTACTGGTTCTCCTTCTCCCCTTCCCCTTCCTCCCCACCCAGTTGATGGAATGCAGAATGAGAAGTGAAAACCACTGGTGTAGTGGGGCGAAGATGATGATCACTAAAGGTGATCAAACATTATAGCTAGCAGGTGCTAAGTGTAAATGCTAGTTAATGTTAAGTTTAACACATGCTACTGATCAACACATTAAGGGTTACTGTCCTTTCTAACATGCACTGGTCAAACCAGCCACTAGAAGGCTGGTGAGCAGGGCATGGTGAGGGGCTGCAAGTCTGCTCTGTGCTTGCCTCACTGTCCAGCTATCTAGCAGTATAGGATGAGGGAAAAGGAGAGGCAAGACTAGTGAAGGCCCCCCTCCACACCATTTCGATTTCCCCCCCAACCCTTGATCATCCCCCACAAAGCCCCATTAACCTTCATGTTGCCTCCCCACACCTGGATCACCATTCATCCTGGAACATTCTGGAGCTGGTGGCAGCAGTAGTGGGGGATCCCTCTCCCTGCCTGTTCCCAGGATTGTGCCACCCCTGTTTGCCCAGATCTAGCCCCTACAGGTGCTTGGCAGTGCCTTAACCACCTTCCCCCCTCTGGCCTCTTCCCCTTTACCCCACTTAAGTTACATGGCCCAGCAGTAACTGGATCCAGGCACCTGGAGTCGGTATGGGCTGCAGGAAACCTGAAGCAGACAGTGATACCCCACCACTGCTGCCCTCAGTGGTTAAATTAAATTAGTGGTTTTTGTTAGGGTAACTGTATTTAAATCTTGGGGAGCATTGAATTTGCATCTGAATACAAAGCTATAGCCTATGGCCTAGTAAAGCTGCTAACCACAAGGCAGAATGATATATTAAAAGTAACGTTGCAAGACACTTAGGCAAGCACTTTCTTAACAATGTGGCAGTGTTGTAAAATATATATCTCATTGTGTAAGGAGAATAGGATATAGCCCATCAGCTAATCTCAGGAGATAAAGCAGAAGTAAGACCTTGAAGAAGGAGTCAGCAAGAAATGGCAAGTGACCAAAGGAAGCGGAGGTCAAGTCTTAGCATGTGCTCATAGAAAATGAGCGAAATGCATAGCTAATACCATGCTAATGAAACAAGCAGTAAACAGAGGTGGAGCTTGAGATAGGAGGGAATATAGGTGGAACAAAGGAGGGGCAAAGGTGGAGTAAATGTTAATAAGCATGAACCAAGCTGTATAAATGTGGAAAGAACTAATGTTCACTGCAGCTTCCCAGTTTGTTGGAGCTTTGCCTGAAGCTGTCTGCATTCTGAATAAAGTTGTTGCTTGCAATGTGTGCTAGTGTTTGCTTTCTGAGCAATTGAATCATCATATCCCTAGTTGTTGGGTGCTGCATGGAGTCGGGGTCTAACAGTTTTCTTGGGTGAACAACCAGAAGTTAACTTCAGTTGAACTAGATAGCACAGATAATAAGATAATAATCACCTGAAGTGACTTAACTTTAGGTTGCTTAGACAACACTTAGCACTTGTTAAGGAGACTTAAAGTGTGAATGTTCAAGTTTAATTTATTTTAACATGGTCTGATTGTAATGTGTAATCTCATCCTTAAGGATTGGGGCTTCAGAGTGAAAAACATGGTCAAAGGTAAGGAAGGAAACCAGAGAGGGAAGAGTGTAGAAGAAAGGAAAAGGAGGTGGTGGAAACAATGATAGTCCTAAAAACTTAGTCTATTTTACTGTGTAATACTGAATATAACAGTAAGATTTTATAGGAATAGTAATAATAGTAAACAGTTACACTTAAACAATGATCTTGCCCTGTTTTTTATCTTTCTACAACCTTCCCAACTAGGTTAGCTACATGCTATATTGTTTGTGCAAAACCTATAAAGCATCAGCAGGTATAAAGAAAGACTACCTACTTTAATTGTCGGTCAATCTATTGATATTCAGATGAGATACTGTGTGCATATGTATTTAGTCCTACCATGATTAGTACTGGAACATCATATTCATTGGAAAGTGGACACATGCCTCTCATGCAAAGTTTTTGATTTATTTTAATCTAGATTTATTTTAGGGTCAGAAGGGAAATATTAGTCCCTGACCTGGGCAGGAAAGAGTGCTGGGGTCAGATGATCCTAGCAACGTGTTTGTCTAATCTCCTCTTAAAAACCGCCAAGGAATGGGACAACACCACCTCCCCTGGAAGCGTATTCCATATTTTGGAATTTTTTTTCCCTAAGTTTAGTCTAAATTTGCTCTCCTCCAGTTTGTGGCCATTGTTTCTAGTTATCCCAATGGGCACCCTGGTAAACATTGTATCCCCTATTTCCTGCTGTTCCTTCCAATGAGTTTGTAGATGGCCACAAGATCACTTCTCAGCCTTCTCTTGCAGAGGCTGAAGAAGTTCAAGTCCCTGAATCGGTCCTCATAGGGTTTTTTCTGTAGGCCTTTAACCAGATGGGTGGCCCTCCTCTGAACCCTTTCCAGGTTATCTACATCTCTCCTGAAGTGTGGCACCCAAAACTGGATGCAATACTCTACCTGTGGTCTGACCAGTGCCACACAGAGGGGAGGTATCACCTCCCTAGACCCATTTGTCATGCACTTAACTTATGCAAGAAAGAGTGCGGTTAGCTTTACTTATTAATTCATCACAGTGGTGACTCGTCTTCATTTTGGAGTCTACTACAACTCTGAGATCCCTTTCTGCAGTTGCGCTACTTAGAATGGTACCTCCCAGGTATAGGAGTGCTCATGATTCTTCCTCCCTAGGTGCAACACCTGACACTTATTTTCTACAGCCTACTTGTATTTTAAAAGAAAACAAGAAAAATGCAGGGGAGAAGAAGTAAGGGAGTGACAGTAAGTAAAAAGGAAGCCAGCCATAGCTATGTTATTATTTATATAGTTCTTTGACTTCTTAGCTCTCTCTCACCATAGTTTTCCCACTGTGGATCTAAAATGCTGATAACAACAAGAATAAGTTTCAACCAATAAAAATATGTCATAACAAGTTTAAGTAGAATTGACATTCTATCCTTCGGGTCTACACCGCTGGAAATGCACATTATTTTTAATTCTGCTCCACTGTTTTGTG
>NW_017728920.1:12414983-12424863 GCF_001723895.1 Crocodylus porosus | reverse complement strand
CAAACATCATAATGCAAATCTGGTCTAGAAATAATTTTAGATAGGATTACAGGAAAGTAGGACTAAAAGGGGTCTCTCAAGCTCATCTAACAGTCCATCCCCCTGTTCAAGACAGGATCATTCTTGACAAAACCATCCCAGTCAAGTGTCTGTCCAACCTGTTCCTGAAAAATTCCAAGAATAGGTATTTCACAACTTTTCTGGTAGCCTGTCTAATGCTTGACCCCCCTCAGAGTCAGAAAGTCATGGTCAGATTGGTATGGATTGTTGGAGTTTCTGCCTTCTTCTGTAGTTGGGGGGAAGGAGGGGAGGGGGAGAGGGAGGGGGTAGTCCTCTACCTGGGACATCTTGAGTTTGTACTGGCAGCAACTTTTTATAGAACCGACATTGGATAACCCTGCCTCAAGCAGCAGTTGGACTATGCATGCAGACAGAAGGACAGCTCCTTCCTGCACTTTGCAGGAAGCATTTTAAGTTACAATGATCCCTTGACCAAACAAAAGTTCACTGTTGGTTCCAGGGAATCTAGCTGGAGGGGAATCTAGCTGCTGGCTGTCTCCTCATCTCTCCCAGCCTGTCCCTGTTTCACAATGGGAGGGGTGAAAGGAAGGCGAGAGAGTTCATTTTAGTGTTCTCCATCCAGTGCTGGATGGTGGGATGGGTGAGCTGGAGCCTGCCACTACCTTAGGGTGGGGCTCCAATACAGCCATCTCACCCTCCAGCAGGGACTGAAAATAAGCCAGGCAGAACTTCCTCCATTCCCTTTCCCCCTCCCATTCTAAAAACAGCTTGAGGCTGGCAGGCAGTGCAGACACAAGTAACAGAAGACACTCTTCATCTAACCCGTCATGCAATGAAGGTTCAGATTATTGCCTGATCAGCCATTTTTTAATTGGTCTGCAGCTGTGCACTTATATTTATTCATGCCTACAGACTGCTTTCTGTGGCCAGATTGGGTGGAAAGTGCCAGTTCTGTCTCCTAGATAACCTCTGGAGGTCCCTTCCAGCCCTACTTCTCTATGCTTCTATGACATAATAAGCCCCAGATTCTTCTCTGAAGTACTGCAGCCAATCCAGTTATTTAAACCATCCAAATCAATAATGAAGATGTTGAGCATTACCAGACCTAGGATAGGCCCTTACAGAATCCTATAGGACACTGACAGACATGCAGCTCACCAGTCTAACTCATGGCACTTCACAAAAAAGCACCATGAGTTGGAATATCCTGCTGACCCAACAGACATTCATTGTTGGGCCAGGAGGGTGGGATATCGAGCTCTACTTTAGAGCCAATCCAACTGAAAAGCTGTATGTCTGCAGCTTCTCTCCCCTGCCCTGACCTTCCCTCCCACCTCTGATGCCATCTGAAATAATTTTACATAGGATTACAGGAAAGTAGGACTGGAAGGGACCTCACAAGATCATCTAATCCATTGCCCTGTTCTCAAGAGAATAGCTAATGGCTCTGAGTTTAACTCAGGCATTTCCTACAGTATATCACATCTAACCCTGCTGATCTGAAAGCATCTAGTTTCTCTAAGTAATCCCTAACCTGTCTTGCCATTGCTCTTTTTTTTTTTTCCTCCTTACATTTGCTGCCAACTGTACTCATCATTTGGTACCTGCCCATATTTGTAAAGCCTGAAATAAAAAAAAGTATTAAATACTCCAGCCTTCTCTGCATCATCTGTAACTAGATTTCTTCCTTTATGCTGTAACTTATGGTTTCTATAGTCTTCCTTTTAAATTTGGTATACTTGTAAAGTCTCTTTTTATTACTATTTATGCCCCTTGCCAGCTGCTTCTCAAATCATGCCTTGGCCTTCCTTATTTTCTCCCTTTATGCCCATGTGGTACTATTATACTCTTGCTTAGTATGAAGATCAAGTTTCCATTTTTGGTAGGATTCCTTTTTGAAACTCATCTCACTAAAGTGACTGTTTTCTAGCTAGGCTGGTCTCCTGTTGAAAAATTCCCATTCCTTCACTGTGTTGGGAGGGCTTGCTCCTGGACCTTTAAAAAAAACCTTCCTTAAAGTACAGCCAGCTCTCCTAGACTCCTTTTCCCCTTACATCCCAAGGGATCCTGCTCATCAGTTTCCCATGTTTGCTAAAGCCTGCTCTTCTGAAGTCCAGTGTCTTTGTTCTCCTGCTCTCCTTCCCTTAGGGTCTTGAACTCTACCATTTCTTGCTCACTTTCACTCAAGTTTCCTTTCACAGCCAATTCTCCCCACCCCCCATTTATCAGAAGCATGTTAAACTTCCCCCCCAACTGACATGTCTATGCTGAGCATGTCTACACATGCACTAATGCACTGTAGTTACCGTGCATTAAGCTTAGTACCTGTAATAACAGGTATTTTAACTCAATACCCAGTAACTGGTGCTACCATAGCTATGCACATTAGCTCTGGCATGTGCTTTTAGTGATACTAATGCACAGCAGACTAGTTCTACTGTGCATTAGCGCATCACAGCAAAATCCATGCTAATGCACCATGCTAATGCACTGTAGAATTAGTCTTCCTTTTGTAAAATGATTGCTTGCTGATTAACAGAATTGAAAGCAGCCTTTTCAAAATCAACATGTTGTTTCTTGATGCAAAGAAATACATAAAGAAAAAAAATAAAACAACAAAAGGCCTACATGGTTAGTATTAAACCCTAAATTTGTACCAGGCTCTTGTTCAGGGCCTGGCAGAAGGATTACATTTACATTATGTAAAATATATGTCACTATAAAAGGTTGGTGTGGTTTGTTATCTTACTAGCCTCCTTTAATTTATCTCTGTCTAGAAAGACAATAGTATCAAGCAGTTAAAACTATATTACATATAATATTTATACAAACTAAATATAATTATACCCCTCAGATACCACAGAGTGTGTTAAACAGGCCATATTCAATCTTACTTATATCTATATAAAACTTCAAAAAATGAAACAAAATGAAACAAAAAAGATTGCATAGTGAAACAGGAATATAAACAAATCTCTCAATATTATCAGCCTTCTATCCCTTCTACGTGACCAGGCACTGCCTTAAGGTTGATTGAAGTTTTCTGTGAAACCAACTGCTGCACATGCACTGTTGATTTTAACAAGACTATTGTGATGTAAGTTCATCTATGTAATCTAATCCTTCATGGAGAACAATTTTGTTACCCTCAAATGTTTTTAACCCTAGATCATAAAAAATAATTATTTTAAGGAAAGCTGGTTTCTTGAATATATTCCGTACTGATGTATGCCCTAAATGACAAATGTAATGCTATAATAAAAGCCTTGAATTGATCAGGATTCTCAGCTAGACCTGAAAAAAAACAATATTTTAAAAAACAAACAAAAATCAGGAAAGACCAAGTAGTTATTTAGATTACTTCCAACTTGGAGACCAAATTTTTTGAAGTTTGGTTAAAATTCGATACGGTTTGTTTATGAAATACTGTATCCTTTCACATAATATGCATTGTTTTCCACCAAAATCAGCCCCCCAATATTGAGGTGTATGTTTTAAGCAGGGGAGCAGTTTTTTTCCTCTGGAAAAGAAGCAAGCCTGGAAACACTGCACATGCCATTCAGCTGCTAAAATGGTGGAGTCCTGTATTAACTCTCTCACAACCATAGCTATTTGCTGAGAACTGTAGCTTATGTCTGAAGCAGTAAGTGAGCTTCTTGAAGTATCCTGATGAGACTTATGAGGTAGAAACACAATTTAATTTACAGTAACTTATATAAATACAGACCTACCAAAATCATAGTTTTGTGGAAAATGCAAAATCTGGCATTGCCCACAAAAGTAGGCAATGTGCATGAAATCCATGCCAAAGAAAGAAAGAAAGAAAAGGAAAAGCAAAAGAAAAGAAAAAAACCATACTGAATATAAAATGCTAGCTCCCCAAAGGGAGCCAGCACTACTCACAGCACTGTGACCCAGCTATGCATCCTACCAGGTGGAATAGGGGGACAGCTGCTTGCATACTGAGAGCCTAAGATGGCTACTACCCCCACCCCCCACCACTGATTGACCAAGAGGCATGCCTGTCATATAGCTCTTCTCCTCTCTACCAATTGGCAGTGATGGGTGAGGCCACATGATGCACAGCCTTTGTAACCAATCAGCAGCATGGGGTGGGAGTCACTGGGGCCCCTCAGCTAGAGGTGTGGTAGGGGCAGCCATGATAAGCTCTCAAAAATGGTAGCTAGCCCCATGATCTGCCCACAAAATCAGCCTCATTGAGTTGGGTAGCCCCGATATATAAAGTACTACTTACAAATACTAACAGTATTGCTACTGCCCCTTCTAGAGTCTGGGGCCTAACTTTGTGTGACACAGAATATATCCTCCTGAGAATATGGAATCTCCATGAAGTTTGGCATCCCAAGAGACAGTTTGGGTAAGGCAGCTGGCACCGGTAAGTTCCTGGTGCCATACTTGCTGGATACTCTTTGCTCCCAGGAGGACATACTCTATCACACAGTCAGCCATAACTCTCACTGAGAATCCTTAGATATTTACAGCTATACCAAAGAGTTCTTGCGTGATTTTAACCAATTTATTCAACCTCAGCACTGAGTTGTTGAGAGATTTTCTACCTCGTTGGGTTGGTGTGAAGTTTTACTAAGTACTGTTCTTATAAATGTTTTGTGATAAGAGACTCAGAAAAAACAACTTGAATGGAAAGAAGTAATTCTGATTTTTACAACAGTTATTAAGCATCAGAATATTTTATACTTGGAGAAGAGGCTGACTCCAGTCTATTCAATCCAAAGAATTTTGAGGCTCATCAACCACTGTTCTGGACCGAAAGAGGTTCAGGAGAGGGCACGAGTAACTCACGCAAGCTCCAAGAGCCCCAAACCCTGATCATGTCTTAGACAGTGCAGAGAGAACCTAGATCCTGACGCTGGCTTTGGTCGAAATTTGACACGCCTGGCAAATGATATGGAACAAAATTCAAGTTAGTCTTTAAGCAGACATCATCATTGGAATAGGATCATCTATGCTGGGATGTGTCCCAGAACAACTGATCCTTTACTGAGCAACCCAAACATCACCTACTGTCCCAAAGGACACTCCTGATGCTTAAGGGGCCTGAACCCATGGGACAGCTGTAAATGTTTTTTTCCATTTTCAGAGGTACAACTTGGGCATCCTCCAGCAAAGGGTTCCCCGGGTGTGAAGACAATTCAGCCTCTTGACAAGACTGAAATGGTCCATTAGATCTGCGAGGCCTAGTTTTGGCATGAGTGTATCTGCAGACTTAACACACTTGTACATGAGTTATATCATTATGTAACTTGTTTTTCTGCAAGTAGTCTGAGAAAATGGCTTATTAGCACAAATTCCACCCATAGCTCTAGCAGGACAGTTTCTAGTACATGGAGGTAAGGATAGAGAGAGAAGCAGAAGGCACAAAACATGATTTTATAAAAACTAGAAACCTGTTGATCAAAAACAAAACCTTACTTAAATTGGTGGCTATGTGACTAAAGGACTATAAATATCACCTTATTGAAAAGAAAAAATCTTCTTCTTCTTTCCCAATCCTGATAGTGTTTGAAGATTGAAAACAGCTGATCTCCCTTCCAGGAACCTGCTTGTTCTGTGATGCCTGGCCAGCTGACAGAGAAGTGTATTCATAGGACTTATATAATTGAATTGTTTGCTTGTTTGCTCAAATAATATCTATATGCATATCAGTAGTTGATACTTTGTAATGCTCAATAAACCGATTTGTTAAAAAGAACTAAAGGACTTTCATTTTGAGAAAAATTAAAAGGATTCTCATTTGAAGAAATATTAAAGCATATTCTTCAGGCAATATAAATCCTGCTTGCTTGCTGTCAATTTGGGAGGAGAATCAGTTTCCCTCTGGCAGTGACATAGCAACAGGGGTGGAGGGGGGGCAGGAGAGGACCATGGCCCCTGGGCACTGGTAGGGGGTGGGCCTGCCCAGAGAGGCCGCGGTGCTTCCAGTGTTTGTCCCACCCGTCTGCCCAGTGGGATGTATGTTTCTTTAGCTGCTCCAGCCGGAAATTCCATCCACTGCCCCTCCCCTGGCATCCAGTGTGCCACCCCCACAGAAGTGACATGAGAAGGGAGAGGGGGCCCCACTCCCTGCTCAGGTCATCCTGAGGGGGCAGCACAAATGCAAGCATTGGTTCCTGGGTGCCAGAGACCCATGATACGCCACTGCCTCCTGGTTGTTAAAGTAAGGTGACACAGGAAGGCATATCATGCTGACCTACAACAATGTGGGGCATGCCACTGCAAAGGAAGGAACGCCAGGTTTCACCATCTGCAGAGGCATGCCCTGAATCGGGGAACAGCAGCATGATATGTACCCCTGCTGATGGATTCCCAGGGCATGTCTTTGCAAATGGGAGAATACAGGCAGGTGCTCCCAGAGCGTTCAGAGGCCCAATAATGCACACCCCAAGAATTCCTTCAGGGAAATTTCTGGGGAGTATAGTATCAGGCCCCTGAAGCCCCAGGAGTGCTTGCTCAGGAGAGCTGGAGAGTGTAGGCAGCTCCGAGCTGTGCACAATCTTCTGCCATAAAGCAAATAGATGTCTGCTGCAAAAAAGCAGCTCTATTTTTTACCACCTATTGTTGCAGCCACAATTTTGGGTATTTGTGGTATGACAGGGGGAATGGGTGTCTCTTTGCTCAGACTTTGTGCCACCATAAAAAAATTGTGGCACAAAAGTGATGTATTATTTTCTGGTTTCAGGCCCTCTCTCCAGTATAGATTAGTAGTCACTTTTTGTCTTGATCCAGTATAGAGACTATCCACATTGTGACTAAATAAGTGAAAAAATATAAGAGTTTGGGGGAGACAGGAAACACAAAAACAGAATCAAGGGAACAGACTTGAGATGATTGCTATGTTTTTGTACCATGGCCTTCAAAACAGTTACATTTTTATGTTAGATAAGTGACATAAGACGCAAAAGAAAAATACTTTTTAGCATTACACAGTATTTGAACTCATTGTATCCATCAACAGAAGAACAAGGTAGCTGATAAAGCTCTTATAAGCAATCATCCCACATGCTCAGCTGCCAGTATTCTTTTTTAGCTACTCAATAACAATTCTTCTGCCCGATGCCATTGTGTTGTTCTTGTAAGCTCTGCTTTTCCTTTTCAAAGCAATCTAACAGTGCAGATCACCATGAGGATTTCTAACTGAATATTTATGAATACACTGGATACTGTACTGCAGAACATTTTCCATAATATTATAGTCTCAACATCTACTCTTGAGTTAGTGGTAACAAATTATTCTAAGCAAGGTACCAAGCATTTTTTAAATAACTAAGATCTTTTTCTGTGTTGTTCTTTAGAGTGGATTTACACAGAGCAATCTCCATATCTGTGAATGAGAAAACATAAGCCAAATGATTAGAAGCTAAAAAGTATCTTACTAATTAAACAGGATATATAACTCTCATGCTGGAGATAAGATTGGTATTTCATTTTGGGAGGTTTATCCTTAATGTATCGAATTTTTCTCAGCAAAACAAGGGAAAAACTGGAACAGACCATCTCAAACCCTTGAAGAGATCTTTTAATTTTCTCTTTAGAATTACAATGGTTAGAAATAATTTATATGCTATTTAATGCCAAATAATAAGATAAAATGTTTTAAAACATAATGTTTATTGACAAAAAAAAATTATATGATCTAGGGAAGTGGTCACCAACCAGTGGATCTCGATCCACCAGTAGATCTTGGAGCCTTTTGTGGTAGATATCAGAGCCTCTTGAAGTCAGACCGAGGCTGGGCGCCCGTGTGCATGCATGCATGTGCCGCAGCCAGAAGGTCAGTCCATGGGGGAGGGAAGGGGGAGGGGCTAGATCCAGGCCCCTGCAGTGAGGGACAGTGCTGCACAGGCAGAAGCAGGGGTAAGCTATGTGGGGCTCCAGCTGGGTGGGACTTACCCATTGTGGAGGTGCACCCCGAAATAATTTTTTCTCCCTCTGCCTTGATCTCCCCCTGCCTTCACTCCCCACAGACTTACCTGCTGGGAGGGGAAGAGGGTGATAATGGCACACAGTAGATTTTGGGTTGCTTTTAAATGCCAAAAGTGACTTCCTACTTAGAAAGGTTGGAGACCACTGATCTAGGGGCATCTATATATTTGCTCTGGGTTGGAGTGGGGAGAACTTTAATTAGAGAAGCTCCAAGAGCCTGGAGCTGCTCTTATTGAAGTTCCTGCAGTGTCACATGTATTCAGTATCCCTGTGCTTCAAAATAGTGGCAGAGGCTCTTGAACTAAAGCTCATTTGATGAGCTTTAGTGAAAGCATCCCAACTGCCATTCTGAAGTATGGGGACACTGAATACATGTGACACAGAGGCTGTAGGAGTATGTTAATTAAGGCTAATTAGCATGCATCAGAGCAGATGTCCAGCAAATGTATAGGCACCCTAGAAACCTGTTTAAGGATTCAGATTTATTTACATATTCTGTAACTTTCCAGAAATTTAACCTCTGAAGTGGTATCAGTTTTTCTGGGGAAAATTGATAGAAGGCTATATTTAGCTTATAAAACAATTGTCATGATAAACATTTCTTGCATTTTTTCAGATATTCTAACAATAGATCCATTGATTTTGGGGGTGGTTTTGCAGCAAAGGCAATGCTGCCCAGACATGAAATGCCATTCAGATTTGCCTGAGATATATTATTAAGAATTGTCAATTCCCTTCTGCTGTTTTTATTGCTCAGGTAATTTTTGGAGCAAATAAAAAATTCAAAACAGAGCATTCTAATCTAGCACAGGGGACATACATACTTTTCTGTATATTCATATTTGGCAGGTAAGCGCTGCAAAATAAATTAGAGAAGAACCTGTAGACCCTGCATGGTCAGTTAGAGTAGAAAGAAGCTGCCAGAACTAATCTACAGTAGAATAAAAAGATGTATAAAAATAAATATCAGAACCACCACACCGTGTTGGAAACATCTGAGAGCTTCCAAGACTGTTCTAATAGCAGGTAAAACAATTAGGCCACGTTTCCTATACCCCAAATTATATTTTTATCAGGGCAAGCACCCCAAAATGTCCTTCCTTTTGCAGAGACGTGAACCATAATAAGCAGATTGCTCAAGGAAGGAGATTGCTGGACTAGGCTCAACTCTCATCATCCATGCCTCCATTTTAGGACAGTGGAGAAAGATATCAACTCCACTTCCACAGCTCAATCAGTGGTACCACTTTTATCTCTCTGGGATAATAGCATTTTCATGCTTTTTGTAGTTGCATCTGTAGCACATATCAGTGATCTAATCCTGATGGATTAAAATAGTGGCAAAGAATGATCAGGTCATGGTTATAGTTATTTTTTCATAATAATAGAATTATTTAATTAATTTATTTGGAAAAAAACCCCTAAAACTGGGGTGCTCAACCCCTGGCCCACAGGCCAGATACAACCCCTGTGTCATCCAGCCCTTGGGGCTCCCCACAGGTCTGAATATTTGGTGGCTGCTCCCCTGCTGTCAAATTTTCAGACCTGGGGGGATCCCCATGGGCTGGATAACATGATCCTTTGCATCTTACTGAATGAGCAGCATACAGCCCAAAACTGGTACACAGGGCTGGTAGGGTAGCATTAGATGTCAGGGCCTTAACACGGTACAAGGGGCCTGACCATGGCATATGGTGCCTAGTGGTGGTGGTGGTAAGGGGCCTGATCTCCTTATGCGGAACTAGGGGTGGAGCATCAGGGTCAAGTCCTGATGCACAGGACCTGATCCAGCCCACAGACCAGCCCCACACCACTCATCTGGACCACAAGGTCACAAGTTTGAGTACCCCTGACTAGAATATTATATAGGAACACCAATGTTAAGCTTGTTTGGTTC
>NW_017728920.1:12413106-12414453 GCF_001723895.1 Crocodylus porosus | reverse complement strand
CCAGGGTGGATGACTGGAGACCCTCTGGGTTAAAATCCATGGGGAACATGGCATAGGGGACACAACAGTGGAGTCTACTATAGACCTTCCACCCAGAGTCAAGAGCTTGACCAGGTGTTCACCCAGGAACTGGCTGAAGCTGCATGCTCCAGGACCATGGTTGTCATGGGTGACTTCAATTACCTGGACATCTCATAGGAGGATCACTCAGTGAAATCTGAGCGGTTGCAAAGCTTCCTATCATGTGTGGATGACCTCTACCTGACTCAAGAAATCTATGGGCCAACGAGAGGTAAAGCGCTGCTCGACTTGGTACTGGCTGCTGGGGATGACCTAATGGGCAACCTAGTGATCAATGGGAAGCTGGGTGACACCGACCATGAACTGATCACCTTCAACATGCGTCGTAAAGCTGGCAAGTCAGTCAGCAACACTGAAGTCCTTGGCTTCAGGAAAGCCGACTTTGACAAGCTCAGGAGGCTTGACAGTGAGGCCCTAAGGGACCATGACCCCAGGGGGAGGGGAGTTCAAGAAGAATGGTTGCGCCTCAAAGGAGCAATCCTCAATGCAAAAGCTAATTCTATTCCATCTTGGAGGAAAGGCAGTAAGAAGGCACAGCAGCCTCCCTGGCCCTCCAGGGATTTAGCAGATTTCCTGAGGCTAAAAAGAAAGGCCTACAAAGGAACAAAGGAGGGAGGACAGGATTCACCTCCAAGGAGGACTATTCTGCACTAGTCCAGTTCTGCAGGGAGCAAACGAGGAAAGCCAAGACTGCAACTCAACTCCAACTAGCTTTGAGCATCAAGGTCAATAAAAAGTCTTTTTTCAGATATGTGGGGAGCCAGAGAAAAAGCAAGGGCAATGTTGCACCCGTGCTGAACCAGATGGGACAATTGACGCCCAGAAAAAAGCCAACCTATTAAATGGGTACTTTGCATCGGTCTTTCATCAGTCCCATGGGATGCCCATGCCTGCTATGGGACAAGGAGTTCCAGATGAGGGAGATTCCCTGCCGTCCATCAATGATGAACTCATTAATGAACACCTTGAGAGGCTGGATACCTTCAAGTCAGCTGGCCCTGACAATCCACACCCCAGGGTACTCAAAGAGCTGGCCAGCATCATAGCCCAACCCCTGGCAAGGATCTTTGAGAACTCCTGGTGCTCTGATGTACTGCCCAAAGACTGGAAGAAGGCCAATGTGGTGCCTGTCTTCAAGAAATGGAGGAAAGTGGATCTGGCAAATTATAAGCCCATCACCCTGACCTCTATCCCAGGGAAGAACTTAGAAAAGTTTATTAAAGAGGCTATCCTTAATGAACTGGCTGACACCAACATCCTGAGGGA
>NW_017728920.1:12403109-12412276 GCF_001723895.1 Crocodylus porosus | reverse complement strand
CTGTCCGAACCTCCAAGGTCTGGAACAGCCTGCCATCGGAGGTGGTTCAAGCACCTACATTGAACACCTTCAAGGGCAAATTGGATGCTTATCTTACTGGGATCCTATTACCGCAGCTGACTTCCTGCCCTTTAGGTGGAGGGCTGGACTCAATGATCTTCCAAGGTCCCTTCCAGCCCTAATGTCTATGAAATCTATGAAATATGAAAGCGTGTGTGAAGGTGGATAAGTCTGATCAGGAAAGAGATAATGTTCTACTAGAGGCTAAATCAGTTCAACTTTGTAGTACCTGAAGCACTAGTTAAGTTTCAAGGGAGGGTCTAGCTCAGTCACTGCCAGTCAGAAGCCAGGAATTGAAGAATACTGTTTATTATTAGAGCTTCTCAGCAGAAGGGAAAGCCTGGCAGTAGATAATTACTTTATTTGTTTGCAAATGGCTAATTTCTGTTTGCTTCTTATGAGGTGGGATTCTAGGATTTGATTCCGTGGTGTCCTGCACAGCATGGGAAGAATGAAGAATCTGACAAAAGCCAAGCTCAAGGAGATGAAAGAATTTGTGCACCTTTGAGTTTATTTTCACTCTGAATACCCCCACCAGAAGTGATAGGATTTTTACATGACCTAAAGCCAGAAGGGTGCTGGGTACTGGGTGATTCAATGAAAAGAGCTAAAAGACCACGGAGAGGCACAGATATTTTCTTGTGGTTTTCTTGTCATTCCATGGAAAGAGCTGAAAGACCATGGGGAGGCACAGCTATGTCACCCCATGAAGGGAGACCCCAAGAAGGATGCTCATGATAATGTTTATACACACTACTTTTTCTTATGATTCTCAATTATGTCTTTGTTTCTTCTTTTCGACTTGAATATACTGAGTCTCTCTATGATAAGTAATACATTTCAACACAAAGAGGAGTTTGTTTCTTTCATTTATGAAAAGATCCTTAATAACTTTCAGCACTTGTGACTTAAGCACGTTTTCTGATTTACGAAAGAAACACCAAATCTTTCTTCTACACAAGACAAAAAGTGAAGAAATTTTTTTTCAAACTGCACTACAGATGGGAACAGAGATGTATGTTGGATAATTGAGGAAAAGGCATCAACTTCCTTTCTGCCACTGAGGTCCATATGACCAACTTCTAGTTGCCTTTAGATGTTGGCCACTTCTATCCCACATCATCAAAGTATCTTTTCTTTATTCCCCAGGAACCACAGTAAAATGAAATTAAAGTAAAAATAAATGTAACAAAAAAGAAGCCAGCCTGAAAATGACATTTATAAAACGTCACTTAATTCTCAATGTTATGCCCCCTCCTCCAGCTGTTTAGTCTCTCATCCATCTAGACTATAAACCTCTTAGGTGTGATGACTGTTTTACAACAACAGTAATATTTCGGATGCTTTGCACAAATATGAAAACTGGTAAAATAGCAATGAAGAAAGCTACAGGCAAATGTTATGCTGCTACTCGACTGCCCTTAATTTCCACAGTCTATGGGTAATGCAAGCCTATCTGTGAAATTGTAACAGGAATCAAAATATTGGTTAGGGTATTACAGAGGGGATACGTAAACCTCAATAAAACAGGGACAAGCAGCAATACAATAGAAAGGATGGTGGCAAACCCTATCAAGGGCAAAAGGAGACCAACATAAAAATATACGGCTGTAAACAAAACTTGTCACTACTACCTGTAATTGAAGCCATGCTGATTCAGGATCTGACAAACATCTCATAGTGACAGTGGGCACTGGGAGGAAGAAGCCACAGAAATGCAGAAAGACAGCAAGTTTATTGAGGAAGAGAACTCTGATGATGCAGATCCAGAACATTTTAGCAGCTGACTGAGCCCGACAAAGAGAACCCAGGGGGATGACACAGTTGTATTAATTCTACATTCTCTCTCTACCATTTTCCATCAGACATGACGTTCTGTATTCCTACTCTCAAAATGGCAGCCAAACATAAGTAGTCAGATGTAAAAAAGTGGCTTTCAAAGTAGCCAATTACAGGTTAAAAAAAATCACACCTGGCCCCACAAAGTAGTACACATCTATCTTTGTAAATGCTTCCAACCCGTTCTTTCGCCACTCTCAACTGCTTGCATTCTCCTCAAACTGTGCTGCCAGGTGCAGTTGTCTGGGAGCTGGCCGTGCCTGTGAAGACTGAGGTAAAAAAGCATAGAATATTTCTGCCTTTTCTGCATCATCTGTCAGTGGGTTGCCTCCCCCATTCAGTAACGGACCAGCACTTTCCCATTGACATACTTGTAGAAATTCTTCTCATCTCTTGCTAGTTGCAACTCCAACTACACTTTGGCCATCCTGATTTCATCCCGCCATGCCCAAACAATACTATTATCCTCTCCAGTTGTTGATCCAAGTTTCCACTTCTTGTAAACTTCCTTTTCTGTGTTTTAGCTTACTGAAGAGTTCTCTGCTAAACCAAGCTCATCTTCCTGTGCATCAGGATGATTTGTTCCTGTACAACCCTTAGTGAGATTCTTTAAAGCACAAATCATTGTGCTAAATCACTCCCTTTCCCTTCCAACTATTCTCCCAGGAGACCCTACCCAGCAGTTCCCTGAGTGAGTTGAAGTCTGCTTTTCTAAAGTCCAGGGTCCTTACTCTGCTGCTCTCCTTCCCTTTCCTCAGGATACTGAACTCAATCATCTCATGGCTGCTGCTGCTCAAATTGCCATCCACGTCTATATTCCCCACAATTATTTCCTATTTCTGGGCAGCAGATCAAGAGAAGCATCGCCCCCAGCTGTCCTCTATACCAGGGAGCCCATGCTTCTCCAACCCTTCCTTCCTAGCCAAGGGATAAGAAAAGGAAGATGATGTTGGTTCAGGGAGCTTGGCATTGACTGCTCTTCAAGAACTAAAGCAGTAGCTAATCTTTACCAATAGAAAACTTTCAGGTTGATTTTGAAACAAATATCCTTTTTCACTTTTGTATCAAGTCCAGCCCTGGGGCAGCCAAGTTACTCCTTAGCAATTACCTGGGTCCCACCTTTTTCAATCTGTGGCCTCTCAGGTTCCCACCATCCTGTCTTGTCTGCCATGCCTTGGTTTTACAGTTGGACAGGTAGGCAGCCCCTAGAGAGCCAGGTGGTTTTGCTTCAGATCTTAGGCCCTTGTATGGGTTCTGGGCTCCTTGGTACTGGCCTCACCCTCATGGGCTCCAGGACTGAGCTCTCAGTCTTCCCCGCCACATGCTACAGTCCCTGGCTGATAAAAGGGCATTCAGGGCCAGAGTGCTTGCCTTGCACTTGCCCTGGGTTTGTATGCTTCTAAGACCTGCTCTTTCTGGTCATGTGGCTTTCCAGCCACACACTGGGGTCTTTCCTTTGCCTAATGTCCAGCCTGTGGCTCCTCTGTTGCAAGCCCCACACAACAGACTTGTCTTGCTGCCCTTTCTATTAAAGTGATAGGAGCCCCTGGCTCTCTGTCACACCCTCTAACAACATTTTCAAAAGGCATGAAGATCTTTACTGTCTCTATGCACTGTGCCCAATGATTTCTAAGTTGTCTCACCCTGATGCCTGCCCATGCCACTCTGTAATCTGCTCTAGGGGCATCACTGCAGCATGTGGTCTTAACTACCATGAGAAAGTGCCTTTTATAACTCCATTGTGCCCTCATGAGTGACTTAGCATCTGGAAATCACCACCAAATGTCCTGGCATACTTGGCTGCACTATTCCTGTATGTATTGCCCACACACCAGAGTTCAATCCCATCTTTGCCCCATAGTTACATGTTTTTTAAAAAGTACACTATGGATTTTCCATACAGACAACTTCTGAATTCTCTGGACACAAGTGACTTTGACATGAGTCTGATCCATTTCCCATTTTTATAAAATGGGAGAGAGGAGAAGCAGTGCCATTTGAAATTATAGCCACAAAAATCATCTGAGCAACTTGTTCTTCATTCAGCAAACTTCAGAATTAAGCAGGCTACAAGCCATCTAGATACAAAAAAAGGTAAGTTCTTCTGTTCAAATTTTCAACACAAAGCAAACATCATGATCATGTAAGAAAATCATGAAACTAAACTAACTCACTAATCCTCCAATGTTTCACTTTCATTGAAATAAGACCCTACTATTTATTTGAAAACATATACAAGAGGACAGGGATTTTGTGGGTTATATGCTTTACTGGATTAACTACATGAAATCAGACAAGTTTTTGACTGCAAGTCATTTTTTTAATCAGGTGCCTTCTCATTAGGCCTGTACAAAGCAGCAAGTATTCACTTCAGCTTCAGCTTCAGATTTGGATTCAGCCACTTCAGCGGACAGTGATCTGATTCAGAGATTCAAATCACTGTCACAATTATGTTCGGCCAAATCAGATCTGAAAGATTTAGAGCCACTTGGAGCTTCAGCCATAGACTAAACAGGCAGCTGACACAGCTGCCTCCAGCTGGTAAGTCTGTTGGGGATGGGGCACGTTATTTGGGGAGGGAGGTGTGGGGCTCAGAGCAGGGGCTCTGCCCTCCTGCTGCTTGCCCAGCCACCATGGAGGGGGTAGGCACGATGCAGGCACAGCTTACTCTGGGTGGAAATGAGCAAGCAGCAGCAGGGCAGAGCCCCCGCTCTGAGCCCCACACCTCCCTCCCCAAATAACATGCCCCATCCCCAACAGACTTACCAGCTGGAGGCAGCTGTGTCAGCTGCCTGTTTAGTGCTACCTTACCTGCATCACATGCCCCTCTGCACCAGCTGGCAAGTGGCAACAGGGCAGAGCCCCTGCTTCCAGCAGTGCCATGCCTGTATCAGTGCTTGGAGCGGGGACTCTGCACTGCCACCACTTGCCAGCTGGCACGGGGCAGGTGTGATGCAGGTGTGGCAGTGCTGGGAGTGGGGCCTATGCCCTGATGCTACTTTCCCTCTTCTGCCTGGAATGAGCCACTCCTGCATCCTGCCTCCCTCTGCCCAGCTGGGCAAGTGGCAGCAGGGCAGAGCCCCCACTGCCAGCACTGCTGCACCTGTGTCCCACACCCCCTGCCCTGGCTAGGCAGCTTATCCAGCCCTAATCCCTCCCCACCCCACACCCCTTCCTTCCCTGCTCCCCCAACCCTGTATCAGCTGCCCGTTTAGTCAATGGCTGAATCACCAAATAATTTTTAAATCTATTCAGATGCTTCAAATTGATTCAGAGCTTTTAACTGGTCTCCCAAGTCAAGCCAAAACTCCTCTGAATTTAATCGGCTACTGAAGCTTCACACAGCCCTACTTCTCACCCTGTGTTACTACTGTTCTCTGTTGTACCCATGCTTACATTTCCTCTATGTAATATCTTGACAAAGAATACTGTGCATTCAAAATCTTGTCTAACTTTATCCAAACTATGCGGTTGACCCAAGAAAAGATATTACCCACAAAGATCCTTGACTCTTGCATAATTTCTGGACCATGATGGTTACATCATCCCTCCAACACTACCTAAGCATATAGAAACCATATATAAATAGCATTATTTGTAAGCATATGTAAGTGGGACTGAAAAATCTGCAGGCATTTGGTCCTTTAGTATTTGACAGCAAAACAAATGTAGTTTTGGCTAGAAATGCAATCAGTTAGTACTTCATTTCTAGACAGCCTTTAGCACCTACCCAAAGCCTACTGACGTTTGCCTTGCTAACAGAGGTCTTCAAGGAGATCTTTTTGTGCACAAGAAATTATGGCCAGAAAGCTGACAAACTATCTTAATTCATACTTGTCCAAATTTGTTTCAAGTTTCTGAGAACAAGCTGAAGTTCATGAATACACCAACTTGAACCCCATGTACAACCATAAGGAATATAAAAACTGGATGAAAGTATTCTCCACAGCATTATGTGCATTTATTCTGAATGCATGTGAACACATACATTACAGACAGCAACCTACATTAAATATGTTATTATAATTATAAACTCAGGTAGTCAAAATATAGAAAATAACATAATTCAGTCTGCACTCTTAATTTAGGCCCCTTAATCTATTTTGATTTAGTCTTTTTTTTCTCCACAGGAGCCCTTTTCCATTCAGTTTAATAGAATGTATAGTAATCAGTACACAACTATTCAATATTTTGGTTTCTGCTCAGTTTTAATGTGTAGCCTTAGGTCTCATTTACTGTACGATAAGTCAAATCATGCTCTGAATACAAGATTACTCATTCTCTCATAGGCTTTTCTATGGTGTTCATCACTACAGTATGTGAATATGCATAAGCTTAAATTCATCTTTACAACATGCCAGTGTGATAACGAGATATTATCTACATTATATATAGTTGGGGGTCATATGCATTGGGAATTGTTTCCATAAATTTTGGTTGCCCCAAATTTTAAAATATCCATATAACACACAGCAATCCAGCTGTGGCCTGCACATGCTTTTCCTTTTTAAAGCAGGCTAATAGGGCACAATACATGGGAGACTGGAGCCTCTTAACCCAAGAAAAGCAGGATAAGCAAAGAAACTGGCAGGGAGATGTAGAAGACCCTGGCACAAAGGCATATATATAGTCCTGTATAAGAGTCTTACTACACACTTCCTTTCTTTAATCAACCCGTACTTGTCCTTAGAACAACACTGTATTTAAACATGTAAGCATCCTGGGGAAAAGGAGGATGGGATCATGCAGTTAAAGGCTCTATTACAACCACAGGCAACTTAATTCTGGCATCTGCTAAACACAGACTACTTAACTTTACAATCTTAACAAATATTCTCTTAATATATCTTTGTGAAGATTATGTATGAGCTAACACAGAAACACATACATGATTTTATACCAATATATAGGCAAACTATTTTAAGAGGTTGCCCAGAGTATCCTAAAACCATTAGTATAATGATGCAGCATATTTGTAAGACTACTTTTGTTAAGCAAATGATTTTTGTTAGACTTTTGAGTAGCTGATTTTGTCAAGTTTCACTGTGTATTACAGTATATTTATATTATACTATATACAAATGCAAAGCAAGTCAGTGCTTTTCCCTTTGGGATGAATAAAACTTTAGTTTAAACTGCATGCTGTGGTATACAGGTGGCACAACTAAGTTTACTGCAATGCTGGAACTAGGTGTGAGAAAAAAAAAATTCGACAGCATTCCAATAGAGAATAAAAGCCAATAGGGAAAAGTTGTAGTGAGTTGTGTTGCAGTTGCTCTCTGGAGTTGCCAGTAGCAACAGGCAAATCTCTGTAGATTGGAAAGTTTGATCCACAGAACTAACTGAAGTGTCAAATATTTATTCTCTAAAGAATATTTGAATTTTCAGTATGTCATTGGGAAAGCTGAAAACTCTGATATCAGGGAGTTGTGAAAATAAACTCTTCTTTTGATATATATTTAAAATCCATGAATACATGTGAATTTTGGCCACCTATATTTAAGAAAGACTAATTCAAACTGGAGTAGGCATAGAGAATGATTTCTTCAACAACCAGAGACATGGAAAGACTGTCCTAAGAGAAGAAACTGAGGGCCTTGTTACACCTTATGCTGTAAGCCACAGAAATGTTTATCATTTTAGTGTTCTTTGGCTTAGTGGAGCAGTCACACCTTAAGGCAAAAAAACCATATTTGACTATCCTTCAACTCCACAGCTGTGACTTGCCACTAGAGATACAATGAGCAGGGGAAGGACCAGGAGGTAGGGATAGGATTAGGTACTGTGTATGGCCCCAGGAGGAGGTGGTACCCTGTAATGTTCCCATAATGTTCCTTGTGTTTTTCTTTGATAAAAAATCTAAGCCCCCTAAATTTGAGTCCCTTTCAATCTGGGGGGTAAAAAGTAATTGAAGGATCCCTGGCAACCCCAGGTGATACCAGGATCCGATGCGCACTGGGGTTAGGGCACCTATGGCTGGGCTAGGAAGTATTGCTGGCCATGGTGGGGTGACCACATGAGAGGCACTCCAGCCATTGGGCATTCCAGGGCTTGCTCTGATTCTTCCTGGAGGGAGCAACAAAACAGTCTGGGTACCAGCAGGAGACACTGTGGCTGCTAGATGCTCCAGGGCTGCAGCATGTGCTCTGCCCTATGTGCCTGGGTGGTTGCCACCAGGGCCAGCTCAAATCCCAATCCTGGAAAGATTGAGTCCAAAAGATAGACATGATTTGTCTTGTTAGTCTGAAGTCATGCTGAAAGCAGGATAGATATGCTCCTTTTATACGTATACATTAGCTCAAGCATATATATATATTAGACAGAGAGAGAGCTCATGTGCATGTGTGCACAGGATTTTGTGAATTCAAAGTTCATTTCATCAGATGTTGTGAAAAAACACCAGAGACCAAAGTGGAGTGATTAGAATACAAATGATAGTTAAATCCAATAGTCTCCCAGTAGCATAGCCTAGAACTTGGTTTAAACTGTACCCACCCCATGACTAGGAAATAAATAATAAACTGTAAACAAAGAGAAAGGGGAAATCTGGAATTATGATAGATGTTTAGAAATTGTTATTTGATTTTTAGAACTTATATGAAATGTGCCCCAAACCTGAATAAGCATCTTTTGAACTAGTGATTTTTAGCTGAAAATCTGAATAAATAATGAATCAATGAATCTTAAATTGATAATCCTTTATTTTTGTCCAAACATTAGTGAAGATGTAATTATTTCCAGTTTCTGATAAGAGCCAGAAAGAGGGGTCAGTGCCATACATATGACTTTCACAAACTGCTTCAGCCTCAAAACAGATTTTCAGAAATGAAACAATATTAGACTGTCACTTAACTCTCCCACGTGGTAACATACCGTATTTTTGTAAATACAGTCTGCTTACCTTTTTCACTCTTTTACCAACATGATAGCATTCCTGATATCTGACAAAGTTATACATGCAAAGCTCAAATAATAAATTGTATTTGATGAGAGAGCTTCCTCACATTAGGAACAACAGAATCCCATTTCCCTCCCAGTCCTCCAGCAGGTGATGTTAAGCAGCAAATGAAATTTTCAGAAATGTAACACTAGAATTCAGTAAGTAAAAACACTTTAAACAATACATACACATTTGGTCTGTGCCCTAAATACTTCGCAACACACAGGAAAAGATTTCAGATATCAGTAACAAAAGCTGAGCCTAATTCTGAACAGTGACATTGTGGTAAATATGAAGTACTTCAAGTTATCAGTGAGTTACATTGAGC
>NW_017728920.1:12396881-12403009 GCF_001723895.1 Crocodylus porosus | reverse complement strand
ATCCCTGGCAACCCCAGGTGATACCAGGATCCGATGCGCACTGGGGTTAGGGCACCTATGGCTGGGCTAGGAAGTATTGCTGGCCATGGTGGGGTGACCACATGAGAGGCACTCCAGCCATTGGGCATTCCAGGGCTTGCTCTGATTCTTCCTGGAGGGAGCAACAAAACAGTCTGGGTACCAGCAGGAGACACTGTGGCTGCTAGATGCTCCAGGGCTGCAGCATGTGCTCTGCCCTATGTGCCTGGGTGGTTGCCACCAGGGCCAGCTCAAATCCCAATCCTGGAAAGATTGAGTCCAAAAGATAGACATGATTTGTCTTGTTAGTCTGAAGTCATGCTGAAAGCAGGATAGATATGCTCCTTTTATACGTATACATTAGCTCAAGCATATATATATATTAGACAGAGAGAGAGCTCATGTGCATGTGTGCACAGGATTTTGTGAATTCAAAGTTCATTTCATCAGATGTTGTGAAAAAACACCAGAGACCAAAGTGGAGTGATTAGAATACAAATGATAGTTAAATCCAATAGTCTCCCAGTAGCATAGCCTAGAACTTGGTTTAAACTGTACCCACCCCATGACTAGGAAATAAATAATAAACTGTAAACAAAGAGAAAGGGGAAATCTGGAATTATGATAGATGTTTAGAAATTGTTATTTGATTTTTAGAACTTATATGAAATGTGCCCCAAACCTGAATAAGCATCTTTTGAACTAGTGATTTTTAGCTGAAAATCTGAATAAATAATGAATCAATGAATCTTAAATTGATAATCCTTTATTTTTGTCCAAACATTAGTGAAGATGTAATTATTTCCAGTTTCTGATAAGAGCCAGAAAGAGGGGTCAGTGCCATACATATGACTTTCACAAACTGCTTCAGCCTCAAAACAGATTTTCAGAAATGAAACAATATTAGACTGTCACTTAACTCTCCCACGTGGTAACATACCGTATTTTTGTAAATACAGTCTGCTTACCTTTTTCACTCTTTTACCAACATGATAGCATTCCTGATATCTGACAAAGTTATACATGCAAAGCTCAAATAATAAATTGTATTTGATGAGAGAGCTTCCTCACATTAGGAACAACAGAATCCCATTTCCCTCCCAGTCCTCCAGCAGGTGATGTTAAGCAGCAAATGAAATTTTCAGAAATGTAACACTAGAATTCAGTAAGTAAAAACACTTTAAACAATACATACACATTTGGTCTGTGCCCTAAATACTTCGCAACACACAGGAAAAGATTTCAGATATCAGTAACAAAAGCTGAGCCTAATTCTGAACAGTGACATTGTGGTAAATATGAAGTACTTCAAGTTATCAGTGAGTTACATTGAGCAAAATCTGGCCCATTACTTTTGAGGTCACTACAGGAAAGCTTCATGATAGATGTGTATTTAAGAAAGGATTAGAAGGCCAAAAAAGAGTTCTTGGTACATAAAACATATATACCTATTTATTTGGAAAAAAAGAAAAACATTATGAAGCCTAGTGAGAGGTAACAAAAGTCACATGTGCCAGAAGGTGTAAATGGAAAGACACTACCATTAAATCAATTCCATAAATAGGTAAAATCACACTGGAGTCACAGCAGTCATGCCCATTTTACCCTATCCAAGAATAGGGCCTAACAAAGCTACACAGTTACAAAAACTGAACAATGAGGGAACCCAACCCCCTCCCACCTCAAAAAAAATCCTAAAAAGAATCCTTGGGACCAAGAATTTGAAGAAATCTGCAGAGTGATAGAGAATGCATGGGCAGAGACAGGAATACACAGAATGCTTTACAAAAAGGAGCAAAGCTTAGGAACTGTCTGAACAAAATGTTTTGTTGAGTACCATCTAGATTTCAACAATAAACTTAGGACTTTTCTTTCCATGGAACCTTATATCTGACCTATTTTCTATTATGTTATCTTTATTTCAGTTTCTTTCACTTCTTTTTTTTTTTTGTTTTAATCATATTATCATTTTTTATCGTGTGATTTGTAATGATTTTCCTTCACTGGCTGGCAAACATTCCCTTTTTTGGTTATTATAAACATTGCACATTCTACCAATGACAAACACACAGCAGTACCAAGATTTTTTCCCTAGACATGGCTATATCTTCACTGTGAAAAAATGGTGTGTTTTTATACTAAGATAGTCATCTCAAAACACAAGGCACTGTAGTTTTTATGTGCCATGGTAAACTCTGGCAGATGCATATAATGCTGCATGCTCTCCATAAGAATTTAACATAAATTTAGCTGTCTCAGTATAAAAACAAACACTTTTTCCAGTAAAGATGCAGCTTATTCCACTTTTTCTTCTACTACTTATTTTTTGGCATTGATGTTATTTTCTTACTTTATTGGACACACATTACTGTTTTCTGTCAAGAGAAAGAGAAGAATGAATAATGAGATAGCTCATTATCAAGACACAGATCAAGGAGGAACAAAGGGAAAAGTGAAAACAAGCATTAGTTCAATACTTTGTCTTACAAGTTAGTTAAAATTACATATTTAGAAGGCTGCTCGGGAGGAAAGAGCAGCAGCTCTTTTGATTCAGAGTCCTCTGTCAAAGTCATGCAAACAGGGGTTTGGCTCATTCATTTAAAAATCTGTTTCAGTGTCACAGCTGTAAGAGACTCCATTCTACCTATGCAGTGACAGAACGGCAGTTCCTATGAAGATTTCATTAGCATATTTCAAAAACGTATACAGGTCTGTCTCCAGAACCTCAATACTGCCTCTGAATGTGTAATAGAGCACAATGGGTGAACAATGCCAGTTGAAGCTAGTGGTAAGTCTAAAACTTGTGCCATGCTCAGAGAAACAATAGCTGTTTAATCTCCATTTATTCATGGAGCAGCAACAAAGCATGATAAAAAGTAATATAGCAGAGCTACAAAGCTGTGTTATTTTTGGTTTGTCTTCTTGTAATGCTTTGGTTTTGCTTTTCATTTGCTGCTAAAAAAGGAAATTTCCTTACTCCTGGACAAAGGACCAATCTTGGACACAAGTGTCATTTGTAGATGTGCTCACTGTTTTCTAAATTGTGTTAACTGATTCATATCACATAGTTCAAATCAAGTTTCAATTTGAATTAAGGGTTAACAGATGATCATTGACCATCAGCCCCTTAACAGACCCAATTTGAAGCCTCCATGTGTGGACTTATGCACTTAGCATTTGCCGTTGGAAGTAATTAGAAGGTGATAATGCAGGCAGAGGTGACCATTTTTACCCAGTCTTGCCACCAAAGCAGTCTATAGCCATAACCAAACACAAGTGCACCGCTGCAAACAGCTCAAAAAATGGCTGATCAGGTGAAAATCTGACCCGTTACTACATAAGGTATCAGATAAAGACATTTCAAAATGTAGCAGATTTCTGTAACTTGTGTCTATGGAGCTCCCAGACTGTGGCTGTTTTCAAAATTGGAGGAGGGAAAAGGCATGGAGGAGGGAGTTCAGTCTGGGGGGTTTTCAGCCCCACCCTCTGGTGGGTGTATTGGAGCCCCCCCTCATCCCTGAGGTCGAGGGACTCCAATTCACCCACCCCACCCTTCAGCACCAGCTAGGGAGCCCCAAGAAAAAAACTCTCTGCTTTTTCACCCTCCCATTCTAAGAACAGGGAGCACTGGAAGACACCTGTGGCCATTGCTATGCGAACCTTGCTGCCTGCAGCTAGATTCCCTTCCCCAGTGGAACCAGCAGTGACCTTCTGTTTGGTCGGGGGTAACACTGCAACTCAGAATTCTTTGCTGGGAGCTACACTTCTGTCTGCATCCAATAAGCCTGTTTAAGCACTGCTAAATTGTTGCAGAACTACTGACAGTTATCTAATGTGCTCTTCCAGAAGCCATAATGGCTGCATTGGCCTAAGTGTTGAAGACCATCTTATCCAATATGTTGCGGGCAGAGGAGTTAGGGAGTTTGCCTGCTTCTTCACAGACTAGTAGCCCATGTTCTTGGGCAGGGCTGGGGCCTTAATCAGGATATCGATACTTAGTCAAGGTGAGGGGTTGTTGGCACATTTGACTTTGTAAAGGTGTTACTTTGTGCCTAATGGCCTCTGTTGTATTGTAAAAACCCAACTGAGTTTCCCTTTTGGGGACTTATATATGCAATGCTTATCTGCCAAGTTCCTAAGGACTTTTTTCCCCCCTAAAAGCAATGCCATACATACATGTTAATTAATACAGTTTAAATAGCCTAATTTGGACTGCCCTAGTCTGCATTAACTTTACTCCTCATTCAATGGGGATTAGTTAATTGAGACTGGAACCAATTTTAAATTCATACTACAGATGTCCATGTGTATATGGTGATGGTTGTAGTCCAGATTAAGCCTAGAAAAATGTGATATCTATAAATGTCCAAGGAGCCTACATTTAGGGTTCAATAACAAGAGTAAAGTCTTAAAACAATAGCTGATACTCTCTGGAGACTATTCTAGAGAACATTAATCAATTAATTCAGGTACTCCTTCTATAACTACAAGCGCTAGTGCATTATATTGAAAATTGCATGGAGGGGAGGGTGAAAAAAGGGAGTGGGGGGGGAGGATGACTGTTTTCTGTCAATCCAGCAAAAGCCAGAGGTGGCATAGACCCTAATGTTGAATATTTTGATGGAGCCTGCCTACAGAAATTTTCAGTTTGTCTTCTGTTCTGGGTGTGAAAATAATTCAACACTATTATTAATGAAACTCTAGATTTCAGTATGAGCAATATTCTAATAAAAATAACGTGGTATGTAAAGTTGACTGTATTAAAAAAAAATCATTATGGCTTCATATACATATCCAAACCATCTGGGAAAAAGTATCCTGGGTATATTATCCTGGTAGAAAAAGCACCAGACAAAAATGCTGAGCCTCTGAAGACCAGAGAGTTTGCAGTGGAGATGCTGCACAGTAAGGGGGGCCCTACGCACATATCCCAGTGTGCCCTTCAGTCTCCTTCAGTCTACCCAGTGGCAGATTGAAGCAGTGCACAGGGCAGCCCCAATTGGCTCTCTAACTGCTCAGGGCCAACCCCTGTCTCCTTGCAGCACAATGTGGGATTGTGAAAGAGGCATGTTCCTGCTCCCTATTCAGCTGGAGCATGAGTGGGCAGCAAAGCACCCAGTGATGTTGAAGGATGGTGCTGTGACTTCTCTCAGAAGAGTACGTTATACAAACATTCACTCTCCCAGAACAAACTCTCCCAGGAGTGATTTATCTCTGGTCATTCCCAGGTTATTTTTCTCTTGGATTTACCATTTTTGCTCTGAGAAAAAGGAGTCCTCTGTATACTCAAGGTTTCTTTTGTGAGAGTAGTGACTGTCTCAGGAGAAATGATGTCTGTGTGCAGCTTGTGTCAGAAAACTGACATGATATTTAGTTTTCTCTTGCAGTCACTAATCTTAATATTTTCTTTAAGAAATCTCTAGGCCCTAAATGCTTTATGCAGAGACTTCAGATCTCTTATGTTGGTAAACTGATCAGTTCAGTTATGTGGTGAAGGAAAAGGGACAAGTTGTTTTAAATAAACTTTTCAACAGTATCTTTAAGAGTCTGCTACTTTTATTTACAGTGAGAATGTGATCCATAGTGCAGTTTGAAAAAAGGTGATACATTTTGTTCTGAAGTTTTCACACATATTAGACTCATACAATTTTCATAGCTGTTAAATTTAAAATACATCTAAATTTAAGAATATTTCTAAAGTGTTTTGGATACAAAGCCAAGAAAAGTCTCTGCTTCACTTAAAGTTCTCTTGAAATTCATTATTTACTTAATTCAGCTAATGCATCTTTCTAAGTGGTTTAGTAACCTATCACACTATCTTAAGTAGTTAGATTTCTACCTAATGTATTTTTAGATTTCTCTTTAATGTATTTAATTCCAGTATAATAATCCACTAAAATTTTCTTCTCCATCTACTCCTGCACCTTCTGTGCTGAAGTTGCAAACATGCATAATTGGATAAATTAAGCTGTTCCCACATACAATACTACAATTACATACAATAATACATTGGCATACATATGTCACTTTCAACCACTAGAGTGGCACTGCCTCTTCAACTGTGGAGCTGTGGTAGTGAGATCTTCATGTGATTCAGTTTCAGGACAACA
>NW_017728920.1:12389172-12395930 GCF_001723895.1 Crocodylus porosus | reverse complement strand
TGAGGTAAGACATTACCCCAATGTGTTGACAATACCGTTTGGCCGCTTTGGGTGGATGACTCTGAAAGGTCAGCATTCATTCACACCTCATTTACATCCACTTCAGGTACTCATGGTAACTAATGAATGGCCATCCTTCACTCTGCTTTTGCAGAAGATGTAGTAATCCCTTTTCCAACCACTTAGTTTGCAGGCTACAAGGTCATAAATATACCCTTCCCTTTGACAAAAACAAAACACTTTGTCACACTCAAATCCACCTCTGTTCTCTTTTCTCATGGCAAAACTCTGCCTCTCAGGCCCCTTTCATAACATATAAGCTAATTTGTCCTGCCTTTGTTGGAAGTGAGGACAAGGAGCAAAGGGACAGCAGAGAAGAAATAGAATAGCATACTGCAATACAGCTACACTATGGAATCCCCTTCATCAGTAAGGGCTTGACACACCCCCCAAGCCCCATTTACCTGCTCTCAATAAGCCTCCGCATGTGTAGCTTCCAAACAGCATCCACACACATTTAGCCTGCCTGCAAAGGATGAATGCTGGTCTCCTGCTTCTGTGCCCAAGATGAGAGGGCACTACCTGTACTGCCATAAGGCAGAGAGGAATTGCTTCTGTGACAGCATAAATGGACAGGCTTGTCTTTCATTGCTCTTTATATTTATTCAGCAGTAATCAATTTTTTCTGTAGTCCAGAGGAGAAAGCAGCACATATTCAGTGCTGAAGCCTGTCTTGCACAGGTAACCAGGGATGACAGTGACACATCCAATGATGAAATCTTATTCCAAGGCAGTGAGGATACTGACTTTGCTCCAGACTTGGGAGAATGTTCAGAGCAAGAAGGCCATGTGTCTAAGGAAGCTTCATCAAACTCAGATGAGGAGGAGTTGGTGCCGCAAGCAGAATTGATGCCAACACTTCCAGTGGGAAAGGGAAGAGGACCAGCCCGGGGCCACCATGGAAGACTGAGGAGAGCTACAGTAGGAAATGGAGCAGAACCACTGTCACCACCCCATGAAAATACTGCAGATGATGACACCTTTAGAGGAAGGAATGACAGAGTGTGAGAAAAAAAGTCCACATCTATACATCAGAGAACAGCTAAGGATGTAGTCCAAGAAAGTGCTGGGCCAACTAGAGAAATTAATAAAAACATAGCAGTGAAAACATTCCACCTGTTTCTCTCACAAGATATCCTGACTGTTATCGTAAGAGAAACAAACAGAGAAGCAGAAAGAAAATTCAGGGAATGGAGTGATAGCCATCCTGAAAATAGAAAGGAATGAAAAAAGCTGGATAAAACAGAGCTGAAAACCTACACTGGCCTCCTACTGCTGAGTGGTCTATGCCACAGTGGTCACAAAACACTGAAGGAGCTGTGGGAGCAACGCACCAGGTGTCCTTGCTTCCATGCCACCATCAGTTTAAATCGATTCCGTTAAATCACCAACTACCTGAGATTTGACAACAAACTGACACATGAGGAAAGAAGAGCTGTGGACAAGCTTGCTGCCTTCCTAGATATTTGGACACAATTTGTAGAGTAAGTCAGGAAATGGTATATTCCAGGAATACACCTGATGGTTGTTGAACAGCTCATCGCATTCAGGGGTCGCTGTCCCTTCATACCCAGCAAGCCTGCCAAATATGGCTTGCATAGCATGCAGCAGGTAGAGGGTCATGGAGCTCAACCTGGAGCCTCTCTGGAGAGACCAGCCAGGGGAACTGTGGAGTGTGGGGAAGAAAGACAGAGATCGACAGAACCGGCTGGTGGGACCCAGATAGCCCAGCCTTAGGTCAGACAGGGTCAAGGTGGGAAGGGGAAGGGACCCAAAGGAGAGCCCTCCCCCCCCCCCCAAGAGAGTTGTCAGAGGCCTGGCAGAGAGCTGTTGTACCTCCTGGACAACTATTAAGCAAACGGGAGCCAAGAGGCCCAAAGCAGGGCAGAAAACAAGATTCCAGGGACCCATCAGAGGATACTGACCTTTTCTATTCATTATATTTTTAAGTTTACGATTAACCCAAGAATGGGGTATGTTTAGTTTTCAAGGCCATGGTCCATAAATGAAGGATGACCTCCAGGGGATTGATGGCCATAAAATTGCTGACCCTTGGAAGTGGGTGACATAGTTGAGACAGGATCGTCCAAGAACAGGACCTGCAGAGGGCGGAGTCTGTCTTGGCTATGGATGTGGCAAGGGTGGAGTAAAGGGGACATTAGAGCCCCACTAAGAAATCCAGGTGTGAGATCTCATGGGCCACCTATTAGGAATCGTTTCCCAAGAAAAGTAAAACATCTAAGGAGTGGCAGGTAAGCAGGAGCAGCAATCAAACCAAGTAGGTGGTGTCAAATCTGGATCTCACCCTGATGTCACTGGAAGGCAAGGCACCAGTCATGAAGGGGCCAAAGCCCTACAACATCTACCAGTGACATGGACAACGTAAGAATATGTGAACAATTTAACTTACAATTGAAGGTATTACTCTGAAAAGTGTGAGTAAATATACTTAAGTAACTAAAACCCATAATTATGTTTTGTAAAAAGTAAGGACTTTCCTAAACGTGATGTGTACATGCCTGCTGATGTTCACAGGGTCAACTGAGAAGCCTTGTACATCAAGGTCCTAGGCTTTTCCATGACCAGACACCTGGGACGATTCTTTATAGTGGATTGGAGACAGATCCATTTGTCTTCCAAACTGAGGTCAAGCAGGGATGTGTCATGACTTCAATTCTGTTCTCCATTTTTTTAGTCCTCATCTTGGCTCTCTCCAGTGACTGCCTCCTTTTCAAATTAACACCAAATATCAAATGAATAAAGGGCTTTTCAATATGGAACATTTTTCACTTGAAGATAAAAGTATTCAAAATAATCACCCTTGGCTTTCAATATGCTGATGACTGCTCCACTTTTCCACACACTAAGGAAAATCTCCAGACTGCACTGGATCTCTTCACAAAAGCTTACCAAACTTTGGCCCTCTCCCTTAACATGTCAGCACAGAGGCAGAAAGGGATCTGGGGGTCATCATTGACTCCAAGATGAACATGGGCCGGCAGTGTGGGGAGGCAGGCAGGAAGGTCAACCGCACCTTGGCATGCATCCACAGATGCATCTCGAACAGGTCCAAAGAGGTGATCCTCCCCCTCTATGCAGCACTGGTCAGGCTGCAGCTGGAGTATTGTGTCCAGTTCTGGGCGCCACACTTCAAGAGGGATGTCGACAGCATGGAGAGGGTCCAGAGGAGGGCCGCTTGTATGATCAGGGGACAGCAGGGCAGGTCCTATGAGGACAGGCTGTGGGACCTGAACCTGTTCAGCCTCCAAAAGAGAAGGCTGAGGGGGGTTTTGTGGCCTGTTATAAACTAGTCAAGGGGGATCAGCAGGCATTGGGGAAGTCACTGTTTCCCTGAGCACCGCCAGGAGTGACCAGGAATAACGGTCACAAGCTGGCAGAGGGTAGGTTTAGGTTAGATATCAGGAGGCGCTACTTCACAGTCAGGGCGGCTAGGGTCTGGAACCAACTTCCAAAAGAAGTGGTGCAGGCTCCTACCCTGGGGGTGTTTAAGAGGAGGTTAGATGAACATCTTGCTGGGTTCATGTGACCCCAGTATTCTTTCCTGCCATGGCAGGGGGTTGGACTAGATGATCTGCTCAGGTCCCTTCCGACCCTAGAAACTATGAAACATCCACTGGAGACTGAAGTGCTCCACCAGTCTGCTCTAGGCTATGAATGTAACCATCGTCAAGCTGGTACCCACCTGTCTCAGAGAGTGAAAGTTGATGAGGAGATCCAGCACAGGATCCAGTGCACAAGTGCTTCCTTCAAGAAACTCCTGTGATGTTTTTATTGATTGTGATCTCCAGAAAGACACTAAGATCCAGGTTTACAATAGAGTCATCAAAGCCATTCTCCTCTGTGGTTGAACTAGCATTGTCATTTCAAGAGCCTGGAGACATATCACCAATGATCCCTTTGGAAAATCCTCCATATCAGATAGGAAGGTTGCTGCACAAATGCCAGCATCCTTGTTGAACCCAATGTTACCAGCATTGAGTTGGTGATCTTCAAGCACCAAATTCACTGGATTAGACATTTTACGTGAATGCCCAACTCCTGACTCCCAAAACAAGTGCTCTACTCTCAGCTTAGTTGTGACCTGGAATTTCATGGAGACTAGAGGAAGTGCTACAAGAACACATTGAAGGCATACCTCAAGAAAACATTCATTAACATTAAGAGCTTGGAGAAGCTAGTTGCAACCAACTCCAATGGCTCTGTGACATCAACCATGTGGCAGCCTGCTTCACAATAAAGCATCTTTCCCTTGAAGCAGAGAAGAAAGAGCAGAAATCCCAGAACAGCCTACTCTCCCCTGAAGAAAGACTTATAACTTCTGTAGGTAGATCTGCAGTTCAAGAATTGGACTTTAAAATAGCTTCAAGACTCATCAATGATCAGTGCTTACATATTCTAAAAGGCTTTAATTTTAGATGGAACTGGTAGCTATGTCTATGGTTAAGGCTGCCAAGCATTTTCCTTTGCTTTCAGCTAGTTCTGAATTTTAGCAAAATGTACTGAAATTTTTTGGACTGAAATTTTCCATATCAAATGAAATAAAATGTTTTGGAGGAATTCAGTGGACATGGTTTCCTTCTTATGTGAAACAGGTCATTATTCCTATGATTATTTTCCCTCTGACTATTTATTTCAAGTGATGTAACAGCTCACATTTTCAAGAAGAAGCTTGAAATTTAGCAGGGGCTTGGCCCTAGCATGAGCGAGATGCCTTAAGGTCCCTATGAAAATCCAGCCAGATGTGGAATCAAAATGATATATTGGAAGAGGCGGTATCTTTTGTTAGACCAACTAGTTTAATGCAAATTAATTATTTGCAAGCTCTTGGATGCACACATCCTTCAAAAAAAATCACGCTCCTATCAAGAGATTGTTCACAGCCATATTCACAGGTGCAATTTTCACTTTCTGTGGGTATAAATACAAGTAACTGTAATATAATTGCCCTCCGTCACTGTTCAAAGAAGATACCCTGATTGTAAACTGCTGTCCCTTACCTCCAAACTTATGGTTAATACACTGTACTTTCATTATACCCTGGTTTAAACTTTCTAAGTTTTGGGGAAAAAACAACAACAACATCCCACTTATACAGCTTCCTTAAAAACAAAATGAGGGTGAAGAGTGAAAATAATACATCATAGTATCATGT
This sequence comes from Crocodylus porosus, assembly GCF_001723895.1. Classification (NCBI taxonomy): domain Eukaryota; kingdom Metazoa; phylum Chordata; order Crocodylia; family Crocodylidae; genus Crocodylus; species Crocodylus porosus. The sequence goes on along the minus strand of NW_017728920.1, from coordinate 12,390,697 downwards.
TGCAATCTGACGGCATTCTATTTTTTGTTTTCATAAGAAATCCTTTAAAATACTTTGCAAACCTATCTTACATTTGCCTGCATTTAGATAGTTTTTTTTAATAAATGAAATCCTTAATAACCAGTTTCAATTCCCTCCCTCCCCCTTCATTTCTCTCCATATCTGAATTAGTTGAATGTGATGATTCCATACATGATCTAGCAACAAATTCATAAACCGACTAGTCCTTACACTATGGCGCTTGGACACCCTGCGATGTGTTGGAGGACTACACAGAATGTTACCTTACTTTGTCTCATTTACAAAAACACATTAAAATAAAACATTTTCTTATTACAACACAACATTGTAAAGAAGACCATCAGAATGTTATTGTCAGCATCAAATCATACTAAGCATGTCTATAAATGACTGATAGTTATTAAGAGCATATTAAAGACTTAAATAGTATGTGTTATAGAACATTATAAATAATTCAATGCACATAGATATAACCTATGCTTAAGAAACTTCTTGACTGTTAGAGTCTACCAGTTGGTTAATGATTTATTTAAATACCTCTTGATATATTTATTAACATTTAATGTGCTCAATTACAATAATTCAATGCTAGTAAAAAGTGTGCTTGTAACAGAGGAAATAATATGTACAATTATGAATTGGACTCTATTAAAACATGGTGTGTACTAGGAAAATATTTGACAGCTGACCTCATTGACCATTTGAGATCTCATGCTGCTCAATATAATTATATCAAACTTGATTTTAAAAAGTTAAAAATAATATAAGCAGCTATGTAGGTGAAAGACAATATTTATGGTACTTATCATACTTGTTCTTTCCACAAATAATTAATACAGATTAAGGTTTTAGTAACAAAATATATCATTTATTTTTTCATACAAAAATTTGGAAAAAACACACTACGTAATTTATTCAAATGCATCATAAGCTGTAATAATTTATGACACATATTGCTAAATAATTTCTCATGGTCATAGATGAAATCAGAATACTGAAGCCACCTTTGTTTGTAAACTTTTGATGTGTGTCAAAGTTCTATACATTCTAATTTTAGTTGTTAACTACATAGAGAAAGATACCATTTTAGATTTTTTATAGTTTTTAGTTGGTGAGGCTGAAGCAGGGAAGGTCAGAGTTTTCAGCAATGCACATGACAAATCAGAAAAATTGTATAAGGAAATACAGTAATTCTTAGCACAGGTCATTTGTGTCACTTCTTCCCTAAACTAGACACCAGGCTCATGTCCAGACGAACACAGACATTTGGTTCCCCAGGGACAAGTAGCAGTGGCATTTTGGCATGCGGCAAGTTACACTGCGGGCAGTAGGGGAGGCTGGGGCCAGCACTGTGCTGGTCCCAGCAGCCTTACCTGAGTCCCTGAGGGCCTCTTGGGGCTGTGGCAGTGGTGATCCTGCCAGGTGGAGCCTAGCTGGCAATCGCAGTGTGGCTCCAGGCAGCCCAGCTCCACTTTTCAGCGTCGCACACTGCCCATGTGTGCTC
>NW_017728920.1:12382776-12388432 GCF_001723895.1 Crocodylus porosus | reverse complement strand
CATTGTAAAGAAGACCATCAGAATGTTATTGTCAGCATCAAATCATACTAAGCATGTCTATAAATGACTGATAGTTATTAAGAGCATATTAAAGACTTAAATAGTATGTGTTATAGAACATTATAAATAATTCAATGCACATAGATATAACCTATGCTTAAGAAACTTCTTGACTGTTAGAGTCTACCAGTTGGTTAATGATTTATTTAAATACCTCTTGATATATTTATTAACATTTAATGTGCTCAATTACAATAATTCAATGCTAGTAAAAAGTGTGCTTGTAACAGAGGAAATAATATGTACAATTATGAATTGGACTCTATTAAAACATGGTGTGTACTAGGAAAATATTTGACAGCTGACCTCATTGACCATTTGAGATCTCATGCTGCTCAATATAATTATATCAAACTTGATTTTAAAAAGTTAAAAATAATATAAGCAGCTATGTAGGTGAAAGACAATATTTATGGTACTTATCATACTTGTTCTTTCCACAAATAATTAATACAGATTAAGGTTTTAGTAACAAAATATATCATTTATTTTTTCATACAAAAATTTGGAAAAAACACACTACGTAATTTATTCAAATGCATCATAAGCTGTAATAATTTATGACACATATTGCTAAATAATTTCTCATGGTCATAGATGAAATCAGAATACTGAAGCCACCTTTGTTTGTAAACTTTTGATGTGTGTCAAAGTTCTATACATTCTAATTTTAGTTGTTAACTACATAGAGAAAGATACCATTTTAGATTTTTTATAGTTTTTAGTTGGTGAGGCTGAAGCAGGGAAGGTCAGAGTTTTCAGCAATGCACATGACAAATCAGAAAAATTGTATAAGGAAATACAGTAATTCTTAGCACAGGTCATTTGTGTCACTTCTTCCCTAAACTAGACACCAGGCTCATGTCCAGACGAACACAGACATTTGGTTCCCCAGGGACAAGTAGCAGTGGCATTTTGGCATGCGGCAAGTTACACTGCGGGCAGTAGGGGAGGCTGGGGCCAGCACTGTGCTGGTCCCAGCAGCCTTACCTGAGGCCCTGAGGGCCTCTTGGGGCTGTGGCAGTGGTGATCCTGCCAGGTGGAGCCTAGCTGGCAATCGCAGTGTGGCTCCAGGCAGCCCAGCTCCACTTTTCAGCGTCGCACACTGCCCATGTGTGCTCTGCTCTGAGGATGGGGGGGTTTCCGCATTTTTTTTGACCCCTGGATATCCAAATTTGCTCATCTGGATGCGTCCCAGCAACTTTGCTGGAAGTAGAGTTGCATCTGGGAGAGAGGGCATACAGTGGTGAAGCTGCACACCATCCCTTTGATTCCAACTCATCCTGAACTTTAAAACCAACTTCCTGGGATGGGTTGGAAGCATTTTTATTCAGGCACCACTTATAGAATCAATTGGCTTAATGGCTCATTACTATCTCCCCGATTCCTGCTAACTTTTCTCCACGCCACAAGCATTAACAACCCACTATCCTTTTTAATGGTTGATGTTACAGTATATAACTATGTGTATTGTGCTATAGGTGATGATGTGCCATATCTTCTGCATCCTCCCTCCTCCTTTTCCAAATCCTATGTCTGCACATGACTGGAAGATACGATTAGATTCTATAAAAAAACCGAGGTGATCATATTACATAGCACCATGTACATGTGCAAGGTTCTTATATTTTTGTAAAAAGAAAATGCCCCGATGAAAAAAAAGTTGACATTTTAAAGAGGAGTTGCTAAAATGTAAGTGAAGGAAACCGTAAACATGATAGGATGGGTTGTCAAAAATATTTTCTCCACTTTCAGTTTATTCCTATTTTCTTCCTAATTATTTATTTATTTATTGTCCCATGTTTCTTCTTCCATATTTGGGATATTTTTCTGAAAGTATGAAGTAAATCAGGCCTCTATGCAAATTTACTACCCCTAAACTTTTTTCCAGGCTTGCAAATTCTACCAAAACAAACACTATGAATGATCCAAAAGAACCTAAACAAGAAAGTTAGCTGTGTTTTTTTGTTTTTTTAAAAACAAGGAGCTCATAAAAAGCAGCAGTAGCAACTTTTTTGTTATTATTATTCAAAAAAAGACCTCTTCAAAGATTCCTTTCTAGCTTGCACATCTCCCTTATTTTACTTTCATGTATGCACTTCTACTTCTCTGGATGGTATCCCATTCAAAGGGTATTAAAATTCATTCCTGTTCTGTAAGCGACAAAGGTTTTCTGAATCATAACTTCAAGAGCTAAGTTTACAACTGAACCACTTGACTTTTGACCCATACAATCCATAACACTTAAACATGACATGAATAACAATTTCAGTTTGTTACAGCAGTACTTCTCTGTGTATCTAATTAGCATTACAAAGAGGCAAGGATATTTTATGCTTTACTGAATTATTTAATATGATTAAATGCTAGACGCTTCATTTCATTATAACACTGTGTTGACTAGAAAGTCTAGAGTTTTTCATAGCATGAAAGTCATATCAACACTCCTTCACACACATGCCCGATATATCCACATGTAATGACAAAGAAGTACATAAGAATGGATAATCCATTCCAGAAAATAAATAGAGACAGAAAAGTATAAGTAAGAAAAGAATGAAGATAAAAATATTACATTAGCAATTTTATTTAAGTATCTTTGAGGTCATTCTTCAATTCTGGATACTTTCCTTTACCTCACAGAAAGAAGGATAGGAGAGAACAAAAAATTGATACTCAGTCAAAATAGTGCAAAAATGCTCACATATTCCTACATGTAGATTGTTCCTTAAAGCTCACCTATTTAAATGACCAACACAGAGCTCTGTGTACAGGATATTTTGAATAGGTATAAAAACAAAAACCGAATTCCAGTTAACAAGTTCCATAAAATGGTACAAATCTGAATGAGAAATTATTCTGAAAATGAAAGATTCAGAATAATGGACTGTCAGCATAAACATAAAATAAAATAGAAAAAAAATAAATGTAAAGATCTTCACTTAACCTTTGTCAACATTTACACAGGCCTGCATATCTGCACACACTATTCTATGTGAATAAATTTACATTGAAAGGAAAAAGTAAGTTTAAAATACGTTCTAAAAATTGGTTTTCATTATTGTAGCAAAACTTAAACCCCCATATCTGGCATCAAACTGCTGAGCAGACAGTATTCACATCCCATTCTGAAGGAATGAATTTAATCTTGAAATAGTCTTTTCTATCCCAATCATCTTTTCTTTATTAAAGGAAAAGTTGGCAGCATATCACCCTGCATAACAGGCTTCAGAATTTAAGTAGAAAATGTAATGTAGAGAAAGAAACTATGGTCACCTCCTATTGCTGTTTTAGAGTTAAATTTTTACTCTGAATCTTTATTTAAAAAATAGACAAACCTGGTTTGTATCTGTGGATATAAAAAATTATAAATTTGCTGTTAAAGTATGCTGTATGCTAATACCTCAGCCTATCACAATGTTTAGGTTATATCAGAAACACCATTTGTTTCCTATGTGGTAACAAAGTGTCAGGTGGGGGGGGGGGATAATCAGTGGTGCAAGTGCCAGGATGAAAGCTCCATGCCACCTCTGCTTGCTCCTGCACACCAGAATGGGGGCCCACGCTACCCTGTGCACTAGGTCTGGCACACAGGGCCATGGCCCAAAGGGCTCTCCCTATGGACTTGTGGGGATCCCCACAGACTGGATGACAAGGCACCGGAGGCCAAGCACCCTGATATTACTGAATCTTACTAGTGTGGCGATAGCAATATGACAACATATACATGACGTGTTATTAAGTCATAGCTAATGACGGGATGCATTAAGCAGAAAGAAGTTTTGAATATGACATAGGCAGTCACATCAATAATTACAATGCTTTGGTTCCTGGCAAGCAGAATAAAGTGGAAAAGTTCATATTAATATTCTGTAAATTCAAAAAAATGTGAAAAAGAAGGTAGTTGTTCCTATATTCCTTTACTAGATCTTTTACCACTTCCTTTATTTATTTTAGGACTGTAGAGACATTGCGGGTCCTGACGGATATTTAGGCCCCTGATTTCTCTCATGGTGCTTATCATAAAATGTTGTGAGTTCAGAATGCCCCCACTCCCCAACCCAGACGCTTGCCTGTTGGGGGGGAGGAGGGGAGGGAATTGAGCCTGCCTAGCAAGCCAAAGAGCTGCCCCTTACTGCAGCTGAAGAGCCGCCCTTCTCCCCAAGGCTCCCACCCCCCTATTCTGTGGCAGTCAGCAGGAAGGGAGCGGGGAGGAGCAAGGGACAAGCCAACAGCAGCAAGCTGCTCCTTTCATCAGCCGCTGGCTTGCCCAGCCTGCTCTGGAGGGTGGGGGGCCAGATAGATTGGATCCCTGCTACATCACAGGCCAACCCCAGCTCCCCAGCTAGGTACTTAGTTAAAAAAAATACTATATATTTAAATGACCTAAATAAGCTGCGTTGTATTTACAGTTCAAAACCTAACTTTCCAACCTGAGCAAATTTGTACATGTTCCATAATTTTAGAATTTAAATAAAAAGTGTATATAATCAACTAAAATTGGAACAACTTCTTGATCGGGTCTCTGCTTTTTGATAGCAGTGTTCTTCTAAACAGTTAACCACAACACCAAGTTAGTAAAAAGAAATCAAATTCAGCCTCCCAAACAAATATCTGTCCAAAGCCAAGGAGTTGCTTACCCTCCCAACCATTCTACCAATAAAAGAAACAGGAATTCAGGAGGTAACACTGACCATTTAGTCTTTGCTTGGCCTCAACAGAAATTGAAAGAGTGAATAATTCTAGGTTTTTTTGTTTCACTGCCTGCTGGCCATGTGAGGAAGTTAAAGACCAAATACCCAACTGGTGTAAATTAGTGTTATCCCTACTTAGATCACCTGAGGATCAGGATTTCAAAGGAATGTAACTTGTAGGTTGTCACATTAGTTAATTCTTAATTTTGCTGCAACTATAGGTTTTAGAACTTAAGATGATTTTTTTAATGAAAATGTTTTTCTTCTCCTTATATTTAAATGGTTGAAAAAAAGAAAGAAAGAAAGAAAGTGCATAAGTCCAAGATGCTCAGGCAAAGGCTTCTGAGCCACAAGGCACAATTCAATTTATGACCTAGGGTCCTTTGTGAAAATGTTATCAAGCACTGTTTTAGTGTATGCACCAGTTATAGCTCTTCTGCAACCAGCTGTGAGTACAGAGGAGACTGTTAAAAGAACTGGATTTGAAAGCCATAGCCAAAGGCAAAACAGGTTGGGGTCAGAAGCCACAGCCAGAGACAGGGTAACCTGAGGGCTCACCAGAATGAGGAACCAAAAGCCATGGCTAAAGGTCAAACCAGAACCAAGAGCCAAGAACTGGAATCAGGGGAAGGCAAAGGTCTTACCAAAATTGGAAGCCAGAGTCAGGGGACAGAATCAGAAAAATCAGCAAGAAAGCACACATAGAGGATCAGGAGCGAGAACTTTTGTCTTTGCCTAGACAAGGATACTTCAGGCTTGGCTTGGCTTTTAAGGGATGGAGCGGGTGGGCCCTGCTGCTTGTGGCTTCAGGAGACTGGCTGCCCTAATTGTTCCACTCCAGAAAGCTGGATCCAGGGCATGGCTCTAGACTTGCTGCAGGTAGTACCTGGTGTGGGGTGACT
>NW_017728920.1:12300544-12382531 GCF_001723895.1 Crocodylus porosus | reverse complement strand
CTAACCTAAATGATCTAAGTTTTACAATTCTACAAGAATATGGAATTCAATATGGAAAGGAACCAACCAACCAACCAGATGGCTGGAATTGTCTTCCATCTCATTCTCATGCAACATACTGCCTACATAATCATTCCAGTGGGTACCTGAACCAAAAGCTTCTCTGGAGTAATCTTACATTTTGTTTTTAAATGTGTCCACATTCTGCTTACTTCAGGAGCTTAATTCTATAACCTTGTGTGAAGAAAATTATTCATGAGCTTATAGCTGGCAGAACTGTATACTAAGGGATTTTTAATTAAGAAATAGTAACACCCATTATATATATGGCCCCAGACACACAAATTTGGAGTTTTAAAACAATGTTTTTCAAAAGTATAATTATTTTCAGGGTAACTATTAAAAGAAATCTGCTTGAAAGCAGGATGGAAGTTCCAAATCCAATTCCAATATTTACGTGTCAGAAGATTAAAGGGTGTGTTTTCTTAATCACAAGCATACTTTGTTTAATCCTTAGGAAGATAGAGTGAATATAGAAAATCTTGTCAATATATTTTATTTAATCAATATACAACCTTGCAGCTCCCTCATCACTTCTCTAAGTCATGGTAAAGGAAAACAATCATGGCTTTTTCTTTGACACACAGTTGGTGTATGAGTTGTTATCTTATTTTAGGAGTCATAACCAACTGAGATATTACTCAAGGACCATGACTAATTTTCAGAAAATTAAAATGTCATCAGTTAAAAAAATGAATGTCTTTGCTAACAGAAAAGTAAATTTAAGTACTGACCTTGATCCTCCCCTATACTGCATGTTTTAGGATCAGATACTATAGAATAATTTAATAATGTTAAAATTAAAAAAACCTCACCGTCATCTCCCTGATGTGGATGAAGCAAATACTCAGTAATTGTATTTCACTGTTAAATCCCATTTTCTCAAAGTGGTTCATTTGAAACTGAAATACAAGCAGTTTCTTCAGCTTCTGAAGAAACAAATCAATAGACATAACTATATTCCATGTGCCTCATAATAAAATATGATATATTAGCACATAAAGTAACAATGTTTATACATATTTATACATGTATAGCCATCCCCTGGTGGCACCCTTAAAGTTTCACAAGTGTTTTTCTTTTTTCTTGGAGGGATGGATTGGCCACAAGCTGTTTCTAACTGTTCTAGGACAGGTTGCTAAATGAAGCAAGTTATACAAAGACCATACCAAAAGTTTTAGAATCACTGGCATCTCTTTAACTAAGGAGGGAACTGCTCTGGGCCCAGAATTTTGTTACTGTTCAGTAGAGGGGAAATAGTAATATTAAGAAAAACAGTTACAATAGCTATGCCATTTTAACTGCTAAACTATAAACAATTAAAAATCCTGTTCCTAAAGCTCGTATCTTACTTCTGAGTAATGTTTGCCCTAAAAACAACCTCTAAAATATGCAGCAAGTTAATATTTTTCTTCAGTTTTTAAAGGTATATTGCAAGGGGCTACAGGAGGATCTAGCACTACTGAGTGAGTGGGCAATTAAGTGGCAATTTCATGTAGTTAAGCATAAAGTGATGCACATGGGCAAAAATAATGCAAATTATACCTATACTATGATTACATTAACTATTACCATACAGAGATCTGAGAGTCATTGCGTACAGTTCGCTAAAAACATCGGCTCAGCACTCAGCAGCCATTGAAAAGGCAAACAAAATGTTATGGGTTATTAAGGGAATTGTAAACAAAACAGAAAGTATCATTATGCCCCATTATAAATGTATGTTGTGTCCACACCTTGAATACTTGCCCAAGTTCTGGTTCCCACACCTCAAAAAGGTGATAGAAAAACTAGAGAAAGTACAAAGAAGGGCAACAAGGATGACAGATGGTATAGAGGAGCTTCCATATGAGGAGAAACTAAAGAGGCCTATTCAGTTTAGAAAAGTGACAATTACGTGGGAACATGATAGATGTCTGCACGATCCTAAATGGTGAAGAGAAAGTAAATAGGGATTCATTATTTACCATGTCTCTCAATACAAGAACAAACTGAAACTAGAGGGCAGTTGAGGCTGATTGTCTTATCTGTGGGTCCCAAGATGGCTGATGAGGCCTACCCAGGATTGACAGATTCTGTTGCAACACGGGCATGTATTTCCCTGCTGGGTAGGTGGTCTGGGTTCTTGGTTCAGTCCAGGACATGCTGTTTCTGCTGCTCCTGCTTTTCTGTCTCCTGTAGTCATTGTAAGGTTTCAAAGTACTGAGATCCTTGCAGCAGACTCTTCCTTCAGTTGGGGCGGTCCTTGACAAGAGTCTCCCCTGATTTGATATTGATATTGCATCTTTTCAGGTTGTCCTTGATGATGTCCTTGAAGCATTTTCTCAGCCCTCCTTTTGAGCACATGCATTGACTGAGCTGGAAGATGAAATTTGCTTCAGGAGTCTGGAGTTGGACATCTAGATGACGTGGATGATCCAGTGAAGTTGATATCAGATGATCATTGCCTCAATGCTCATGGTGTTTGTTTGCAAAAAGACACATGTTGGGTTTTCTATCTACCCACTGGATTTGAAGGATCTTCTGCAGGCATTGTTGATAGTACTTCTCTAATGACTTGAGGTGTCTCCTATACATTGTCCATATCTCAGCTCCGTACACTAAGCTGAAGATCACGACTGCTTGACAAACCATGAGCCTGGTTTTGGATCTGATGTTATATTCTTCAAACACCTATTTCTTCATGAGTCTAAAGGCTGCACTTACACATTTAAGATGATGTTGGATTTCTTCAAGAGATGGCTTCTGAGGTATGGGAAACTCCTTACCGCAAAGCTATATCTGACCACCAACAATCTTCCAGTCAGAGTGGAGCTGAACTACTGAGTGGATGATAAGCTGTTTAATCTCAAGCGTCTCTGAGCCAAACCCAAGATCACTTTGACCTCAACCATCAAGCTCCACTATGCTGATGATGCTGTAGTCTGTGCTCACTCAGAAACAGATCTTCAGGCAATCACTGATATCATTCCTGAGGCATACAAAAAAATGGGACTGATGCTTAACATTCAGAAGACTATGTTCCTCTATCAACAAGCCCGTAATAAGCAGTCCCCAACTTCAATATTTCAGATTCACAGAGTAGTTAATCAGTTTAAAAGTAACAAAAAGTTATTTTCTTGTGCGGTGTGTGATTCAAGTTTGGAACTCATTGCCACAAGATGTGAAAACTGACTGTTTAACCAGTTCAAAACAGGGACTAGAGAAATTCTTGGAGGAAAGGTACATTGGCAGCTATTGAGCATGGGAGTTAGAGGCACAGCCTCTGAATCAGAACTTCCTAGACCTTAAATGCTGGAAGCTGCAAGTGGGAGAGGAACAGCTGAAAAATTGCCAGTCATTCTCTGCTCCCTTTCCGCATCCACTCTCTGCCACTGTATGACACAGGATATTGGGTAAGATGGACCTATGGTCTAACCAAGTAAATGGCAGTTGTTATATGTTCTAAGCAGGATTTTGACAGTATGCCTCTGAAAAAAACCCTTCGGTCACAAGGACTTCTTGACAAAGTTAATGTGATTCTGGCCTTGTCAAGAATAGGAAAAAAGAAGTCATGCTCAATTAGCTAATATAATTTAAACCCTCTCTCTACCAAGCACCGAAATGGTTTTCATTAAAACTTATTTAATATATGTTAGCCAACAAGAATATCCACCCCACACCTCCCCTCCCCACCCCCAATATAGATAAGGTCTCTCAGGAAACCCTTATTGGTATAACCATCTCCCTGGTTCTCCTGCATCAGTATGCCCACATTTCCCCAGGTTTATCAAGAAATCTATTAGGTATTGTTAAATAGAATGAAGCATAGTATTCAGAAGGCTAGAAATAGTAGCATTGGTATAAGATGTGAAGGCACATTCCCAGAGGCATAACTAGGAATTTTGGCACCCTGGGCAAGAGGCAAGAGGTGGGTGGCACCAAATTGGCATTTGAGGTTGGTGCCCTACTCACCAACCCCTACTTATGCTACTGCACCATCCCCTCTAATATTTGACACAAGAAGAAGTTCTATCCCCAACTTCAAATCCATTTTGTAATATGGAGTGGGGGGAAAGCACCATTTTTGGTAGGTATGCCATAAATTATCCCTGAACCTTTTTCAAGTACTACTCCAATCCCCTTCTCCTGCTTAATTTCTTTGCTTACTACTTCCTGCCCTATCTGCCATTGTGCTGTCTGCCCTTTCCATGATTTGCCATGTACCACAAAGAGAGGCTGCCCATGCCACTTGTGGCACTCATGCTGCAGGTTGGCCACTCTATTGTAGCAGAAGCAAGAGTCCCTCACCCATTGGCCTGAGGCATATAGGTAGAGGTAAAACAGACACAACCCATCCTCATCTCAACATAGTGATGGAGAGTACTTCTGAAAGGACGTTAGGCATAATTTGTTCCAGTTGGATTGGATTAAGTAGTTAAAAGTTTTCCACTTTGATAAAGCTTCCTGATTTTTACAACTATATTGGTCACCCAGTCTGCCTTGAAGGACCCTATTTGATATGGAAAGCCACTATAATACTTCTGCCTAGTAGAACCTACACATGAGTGTCTGCAATCTGTTTAGTTTCCCAGATGGTGAGTATATCTAATTTGTTTATGCTGACACACAGGTTTTGGAAGTAGCCCTGACGCAGGCCACTGACAAACAAATATAAGCACTCCCACCTTACTTTAAAGGGGTTTTAGTACGGTTTCCTCAAGCCCTAAATCAATGGAACTAAACCAATTTAGTCCAGCTACAGATCCTGCTCAGGGAATATATTTTCTTGTGGTTTTGGAACACATTGTGTAAATAATTCATGAAACACACTTGATGCCAGTTCACTTGGCAAAGGTTGTTGTTTCCCTTCCTTGTACAATTGGACAAAAATGCCCCAGTTTGTAGCTTATAAATAAAAGCTCCTGAGTAGAATATTCCAAAAGCGCACACTGGGTTTTTATTATTATTTTCAGAAAGGGATTTGTCTTTTGCAGTTAGCCCAAGAAAAAGCTTCTGAAAGCTACATTTTCTCAATGTTGCAATATGTTACTTATTTTAAATATAATATAAAATGCATCCCTGTAGACATGTGTGACACTGGTGAAAGACTTGTCCAGCCTCTTTATTTTATTTGTATTTTTTTCAAATTTTTGTACAGTTTGTTTTGGGTTTTCTTTATTTTTAAAGACTATTTCATTCACTAATTCCAAATCATTTAGATTCTGCCTCAGGTGAGGAAGGGCATGGCACCCTCCATTTTTCTAATCATAATACTGACAACCTTCATGTACTTCCATTTTGATTCTTAAACCCTTGAGTTGATGTTAGTTTGAAGAGAAAGTCTGGGTTTAGACTGCTGCCAAACTTAAGTATGTCATAAATACTATTAAAGCCATTGTGCTTGTTTTAACATCACTTTGTCTTCCTCAATGTGGAGCATAGACTTTCTCTTCTTATTAGGTGTGCCTAATAGGCTAGCAGTCTGATTTCCAGTTACAAACCTCAATTAAAAATAAGGGAAAAGTCTCTGATAATAATGTATAGTCTCAAATCCAAGAACATCGGCCAACATGTATGTTAACAATATAAGGCTCTGTAAAAATATTATGATGCTTTTTAATCTGGTACCTTTCAGAATCAGAAATTTAAAAGGCACTTATTTTAAAATTTAAAAAAAAAACAGTTTGAAGTCTCAGACAAGCTTTGGATCAGTGACTACATTCTACTGAATAAAATATATTCTACTATCCATATCCAGGGACATAGGACATGGGCCATCCTGTTCTTTTTAAGAATTATATGAAGCATAGGAATATTAGGAGATCCTAAAAGAAAGTCTTGCCTGGCAGCAAAAATATGAAAAACTCAGTGTCACTTCTTCCACTGCATAAAAGCAGGAAAAAAATGGTCTAAAAATCCACTGAGACAAGATGGACAACCAGACTGGGATTTAGACATTTTGAAAGGCATAAACATTATTCTAATTCCTCAAATATAACACCTCAGGAAAGCAATTAGTTTGCTATACAAAGGATAAACACAGTAATTCAGATCCAAGTGGCTATTTTTGCAGTTATTTTCAATAGGATGCTCTTATGCAAGTTTATGATTCCACAGGGATATGATACAAAACCGAGAAATAACCAGCAGATCCTTTAAATATATAAACAGTTGAAATACAAAAGCAGCTCCATATAAATAGTTTACAAAATATTGCCTTATTTTTTTTCCTTTCTATTTAGGTATCTCTGGTGTAACAACCCTGTTCCCTCTTTCTAAAAAAGAAGCACTATCACTGTCTTCATACAAGTAACAGTATATCCTATATATTTTGCTACTTATTACCGATTCAAGATATTTTGAGGATAGAAATTTTCATACAAATGATAAATACTATATTTACCTCAAAAGTAATTTCTTTCCAAATGTTGAATTTGAGACCTTGCTCAATTTATTCAGAATAGCAAGCATACTCAAAGTGAAGACCAATAAGTACATCTAATGGCAGTGTTCCCACAGCATTAGTGAACCTGTAGAAATACCATCTGCATTGTGTTTACTAGCATTAGCATCTAGGGAGAAAGGGCATGCCTGAATGTAAATAAATGTCTTATGGATATTGTGTTTATTCTAAAGAAACAGCTCTGATTTTTTTTGTAAACATCTTTTTAACAAGACAAAAATTTGGATTTCCAAACCTAATACATTTCCTAATTGAATGTTAAACATGCAATGTCTACAGTTTTAGGGGGCTTGTTCACGTACTCAGCATTTAGGCCCTAAAAATGTTCCCAGTTTAAATTTTCTGTCATAGTTTAAAATGGCTAGGTGAGTAACATGAACATGATTTACAACCTAAGGGCTTATTATGGTATGACAAGTAAAAAGTGCTAGAGGGTACGACAGAGCAATTTTATCCTCCTGCCTTTTCACTACTACTTTACTGCCAGGTGGCCTTTTAGGACAAGATTTGATATTTTGGTTGGCTTATTTTCTTGTGTCATGCTGGGTTGCTTTTTGGGGGGGAATTGTTGCCAGTTTTGCTTGAGAGACATGTATTTGGGGAGGGGGGTGGGTTTAGTTCAATAGGCAGTTTTACCCACCTCCCCTGCAAAGCCTCCTGCTTTTTTTCTGGGAGCTTGTTTCTTGTTGTACAGGGAGCTGCTGGTTGGGGAAGGAAATCTTTTCATGCAAAGGTCTGCAAGAGTGAGCCTGCCTGCCTCCCCCTTACATGTTTGGATTGGCATTGGGGGTCTGTACTACAGGCCTCCCAAAAAGGGGCTGCCCCACTACCCATGCCTGGTCCCAAAGCAGTTATGCCCCCCTCTTTTTCTGCACACTCATTGCACAGGGCGCTGGGTGTGGGGTACGCTTAGGGCTACACAAGGGTACACAAAGAGTCTGGCTGCCCCGTCTCCCTGTGTGTTGACATCTGAATATCATATACCCAGGCTAAAAATGGAATGGAAAACATTACTACAGAATTTTTTAGGTAAAAGAGAAAGAATCCTGTGTCTCCTGTCATTTGTATCCTCACATCAGAAAGCAAGATTTTCTCCAAAGCAAAGAACCAGCATGGGGGTTGCCTGGGGTTTTAACCGAGGTTGATTAAGTTTCCTTGGCTACCAGGGATCCCCGTGCCCAGGACAGCTTCCCCGAAGTGAGGTTGGGGAGGCCATAATCAGCCTACTCCAACTTCCTCTCCCCAACCCCTCGGCCATCACCACACAGTGGCCAGTATGAGCCAACACCCCCACGCCCCAGAAAGCAGGGGCACGATGTGGGTTGAGGTAAAGAAAGAAACAGGCCAGGCTCAATGAGAGGAATTTTCTCATCACTTAGTCTATTTGCATGTCAATCTTTTAATTGCTGCTTCAGCAGATCATCATCGCCTGCAATCATATCCCCTCAGATCCCTTCAATACCTGTTTTCCATCTTCTCATCTACCCCACAAGCTTGCCTCTCTTCTCTGGTATTCCTGTTTCTTCTAAGCCTATTTCTGTCGCCAGCAGCTTGTTCCTGTCCACCCTTGACCACTCTCTGCTTGCCATTGCTTTACCTGACAGTTGTACTGCTGCCTCCATCTGGGAATGCAGGGGGCTGTGGGTCAGGAGTGAGGGTCACCAGCTGGGCTGAAGGGACAGATGACTGCAGGTAGGGACTGAGGTGTATTGGAAGGGTTTGGAGGGGGAAGGGGGATGGAAGGGTCGGGGGCTGCAGGTCATGAGTGAGGGGCACCAGCTGGGCTGGGAGCTGCAGGTTAGCTAGGAATGAGAGGCACTGGCAGTGGCAGGACTGGAGGGGGCTTCAGGTTCAGAGTGAGGGACACAGGCTGGGCTGGGAGCTGCAGGTTAGCTAGGTATGAGAGGCACTGGCAGTGGCAGGACTGGTGGGCCAGGGGGCTTCAGGTTCAGAGTGAGGGACAGAGGCAGGGCTGGGGGGCAGGCGGGTGCCACCCGTGCCAACCCTCCCCCCCCCCACATGCTTGTGGTACAACTCCCAGGCCACTGCAGGGAAAGGAGAGTCACACGCTCTAAGAGAGGCTTGGGTCCTGCAGTGCACCCTGCCTTGGGTTGTAATGGCCATGTATAACAGTGTATGGTGCAGACTGTGCTAAACTGTTGTATGTGGCCATTGCAACCAGCCTTGGGGTATATCTCAGGCTTCCCCATACACTGTTATATGGAGGTGTTACACCCCAGAGCTGGGTGCCTCGTGCAGGACTGGAGAGGACCATTTCCCATTCCCCCTCAGACCATTACCTTAAGATCTCTCAACAGAACCTGTAAAACCAGTTGAGTGACCCTGGCCGACCCCATTTACTTTTGAGTGACTCTCTGCCAACCCCATTTACATTTTCACTGACATCCTGCCACACTTTTTAGCTTTTTTCATTTCTTGGCATCTCAGAGCAGCAGAGACTCCCTATGCCTGAAGAAGGGTGACTGAGCCCAATAACTTGCCAAAAACTTTTTTCCAGCTACTCACTTGGTCTAATAAAACATATCACATCTACTCAAAGAACCGTTCTTCCTTAAGTCCTTAAGCTACAACCTAAAATGCCACATCATGCATCTGTGTTTTTTTCTAGTTTTCTGGTTTTCCTGGCACTGGGCTGTTTTTTGGGCTGGGATTACAGCTGGAAGTTTTCCCTGGTCCAGCCCATATGGTCAGGGGTGTCCAAGAGAGGCCCCAGTACAGCATGGCATGGGGTAGACTAGCTCTAGGGTGTAATAGCCACATATAACACTGCACAGGAATGGCAGATATGTGCCCAGCTCTGGAGTGTAACAGCTGCATATAACAGTGTATGGGGAGGGCTGAGATACACCCCAGGGCTGGGTGCAATGGCAACACATAACAGTTTAGCACAGCCCACACAGTACACTGCCAGTGCCCATAACTCCTGATCTGCAGCTCCCTATCCTTCCCCAGGAGCAGTGTGCAGTGGGTCAAAGCCCTGAGCTGCAGGTTGCTTTCCGATCCCCCTCTGGCATGAAGTTAGGCAGCTCAGTGTGCAGACAGCACATGGAGGATCCCAGAGGCACTAGAGCCTGAAGTAGCAGGCTAGAAACCAGGCAAAGATAATTCAGTGGTACAGCTATTGCCTGCCACGTAGAAAACCTGGGTTGGGTTCCTGGCCAGGGCAGCAGATAGTTGAATTACTTGTAAAAGGGATTTCTCACTTGGGAGTGGGATCCTCTCACTGCTTTTGCCCTGCCCCACTGGGGTGCCTATGACTCTAATTCTGTGGGATCTGCTTCTCATATTTTGGCAAACCCTGCTCCCCCATAAGTGGCTACCACTCCCATAGCTTACTAATATCTGCTAAATCCCTTCCATTGGAGAGGGGGCGTACCTCATCCAAGTACCACCCAGGTTCCATTTACCACCTGGCTTACCCCTACTCTCCCAGCCCTGCTGGTCCCCCTCAGTCCTGAATTGCACTCCCCGCACCCAGCCCTGCCAAACCAAAACCACAGTCCAACAAAAAGTAATTTTAATTAGCCTTAGTCTTGAAATGCCTGACCCATAACAATTTAATCTTTGCCACAAAGTACATGTGAACACAGGGAACAATCAAAAAACAATTGTATTTTTCATTAACCTGACACTTGAATGGGATCCCAGTAAAAATTTGGAAGATTAGCTCCTGGAGTCTTGCTGAAGTATTACAATAGAGAATTAATAGATTTCCATGGATTTACAAGTGAACCCAAGTACTACTTGGTGGTACAATAGGTGCAAAGCAGGGAAAATCATGTTTCGGGCATAAGCAAGATCCACATTACAAATATAAAATAATAACCCTGATGGAAGAAATTCATTAGGTAAAACTAAAGCAAGCTGATGGTAGTTTAAACTACCATGAAAAAAAAATCTAAAACAATAAAATCAGTTGATAACGTGGATACACAGTCATGATTTAGGTAGCTTAATGGTGATTTTTGTCATGTGGATACAGGAAAAGTATGATGTGGAAACAAGAGAGGCATCATGTGGACAAGCACCCTTAGATACTTTTACATATAGGTAAGTTAATATTTTAACTTCCATTTTCAATTTTCTTTTCACCTTCCAGAAGCAAAAAATGGAAAATCTATTTGAAAAAGAAGTCCCTTTTTGGGAAAAATTAATAAATAAATAAAAATGTTTGTCTATATATATGCACTATGGCTTGATGTCACTAAGGGTATCCACTTCATTATAAAGAGGGAAGGATTTTTGGAGTGATATATTTTAATGTCCTAATGATACAATTGAGAGAGATCTTAGAAAATGGCCGGAATCTTTGGCCTGTAGAAGGGCACCTTATGCCCCAAAGAATTTCTAATTAATTAATTTAAAAATAGAAAAAGAAAAAAGCATTTACAGGAAAAAAATATTTGTCAAACTGAGTAGAAACACGTATGTCCTGCAGTTATGTACTTTTCATATAGAATAATTAATAATAGCTATCAAATACTTGCATATATAAGGATTTTCAGAAAAGCAGGATTTTTTTCATCCTGCTTTCACTTTACACATCTCAGAAGTAGAAAGATCTAGTCTTAAGAGGTTTTCTTTACAATTAGAACACCCCTTATTAAATTATATGTTTTAAAACTAGATAACACATAGTCATGTAGGGACAAGAGAGAGTAGCCACTCTGTTTTGACTAATGGACTGGTGAAGGCACTTTCCACAGATGGGGCAAAAAAATTGCAGAAGTCACAGACAAACAGGTGACATTCAATACTACAATCAGCTATTATCTTAATATCCATTTTTAATTTGGAGTTATTTATAAATCAATCTATGCTCTGGATAGGTACTATTTTCTTGTGCTGAAGGCAAAAATATGAAAGGAGAGTCAAAGCTATTTGAATATCTTTAACTAGGAATATGGCTCGTTTTCTGATTTACTTAGAGAAACTTTAACCTTAGATTCTTAGGCATTTCAATGTCTAAACTGTTTCTTTAACATTTGTTTATTACTAAACAGCAAAGCTTATTCATAAACGTGCATGACACAGAAAGAATAGAAAAGGCACCCATCCAAAGGGAAAAATAAAGCCCAACAACCTGACTTCAATTTACAGAGATTTTAAAGATGCTTTTAAGAACTGATTTGCAATAGAAATCTCTCCTGGCTACACATGCTGCAATACAGAGCACCTTAAAAAGCTATCCCAGCCTTTTGAGTGCTATTATTTTTCCAGTTCCTTACCAGTGCAGCCTTTCCTGTGTGGTTCTGTTATTTGACACACATCATATTAAAATGACCAAATCTGCAGTAATTGTTAATAAGTAAAAAAAAATATTTTTCTTCCCTTAGCTCACCTAAAACTAGACCTATTCCTAAGTAGAACCTGACTGAAGTGCCCGAGTGTGCATTCTTATTTTGCAATATTCAATGTTATTATTATAACTCCAGCTCCTGACTGATAACAAATTTCAGTTTTGATGGGGTTGCGGGAGCCTCTACACCTGATGGTTTTGAGGAAAAGCTTGAAATAGCCACCAGCTGTACAGCTGAAACACCAAAGAGTTACATAAAAACTACCAATTAAGCAAACAGGAAAAAAAAAAACACCAAACCAACCCCAAATATGATTTATAAAAGACAATCTCATGCCCCATCCCAATTCAGAAATATCTGAATTTCTGGAGTTTCTACGCAAAGTCTCCTTGGATATGAGAACCTACAATTTGCATTTCCCAGAAGTGAAGTCCATCTCCATTTGATTGAGTTTTGTCAAATTCTGAGTAAGATTGTGAGTGGCTCTAAAGCCAACTGATTAGCACAAACAGGATATAAAAGAACAAGCACGTTAAATGACCAGCAGGAAGGATGGAACAGAATGGTCATTGCTGTCCTATGCCCCTGGATCTCTTACTCCCAGTGTGAGCGAGGACCAGATCCTGGCTGAGGGACCTTCCCCAGTATTTCCTTCTGACAGTGTAAATCGAGAACACCTGACTTCCCTGAATCAACGTGATGTGTACCTGACACTGAGGGACTACTGATAAGTTGCTAGCCAAGTGGGAATTCTTTGTTAATTTGTCTGTCAGTTTTTATTATCACTTCCAATTTTTAACTTTTATTGTTATGTTGTCTGTTTATTAGCTTAACCTTTTTATTAACTGCTATACGTGCAAACTATATCTTTTGTTAATAAGTAAAATTCATTTTTACTGTCATAAGTGAAACTTGTTATTGCTTCCCTCCCAACATCACCTCCTCAATCCTGAACCAAACAGCCCAGTGGCTGATACAGTTGCAGTACTCAGTCAGCCTGCAACTAAATTGATAAATTCACAGTGCCCAGCTGGCCTGTGACAGTTATTGAAATAAATCAGATAGTTGATATGTTTGCAACTTCCCATAGATTTCTATTTAAATTGTTTTAAATTACACCGATTGCAACAAGTAGAATCATTCCTATAACACACTGTATCATTTCACACATGAGATCTAAAGTTTCAATTACACCGTTAATTTATAGTGCCCTCCCCCCCCATACACACGCATCTTTTCCCTATTAACAGACAATATTCAAAATAATAGAATGTCTGGAGTCTGAAGCGATGCATAGTTATTATTATGCAAGTAATTAAGGTATTAAATTGGTATTCAACAGTTCATTTACAGATCACACAGTGATCTAAAAGTCATGAAACCAGCAAACAAACCGCTTAGATAAAAACAGAAGTTGTTAGCCATGCTAGTCTGAAGTCAAGCAGAAGGTAGGGGAGGGCAACACTTTAGACTGTCTACAGGTGTCACATTTCAATTGCTTCAACCAGGGTTAGTTCACTCTAAATGCCCATTTGTGCAGGTGCTCGGAGCACAGGCTTATTTCAGCCAAAAAAATAGCCCAATCTAAGCTACTGCACCACAGGAGGTGAATCAACTTCAACTGAGAAAGGGTTAACATGACCTAGGAAGGGGCTAATTTGATCTACTGAATGTCTGCATGTGTTCACAGCACAGCCCCAGGCTGGGAAAACCCAGCCACATGTGCCAGTGCTAGGGCTCTGCTATGCCTACCACCTTGATTAGACTCTTTCAAATCCTCCAACACCTCACCAGAACAGGACCCCTTCCCTGTGCAGAGAAACAGAACTCCCTCATAGATCTGCCAGACCCTCCAACCACAATGAGTTACTTACCTTGGGCTGCCCTCACTGCTCCTGACAACATAAAATGGATGCTACTCACAGCAGCAGTGAATGGCTGCACATGCTGCTCCCAGTTTAGGTTTAGTGGCTTAAAGATAAGCCACCTAAACCTAGACTAGGTGCAGAGAATGCTTGTTCAAACCCTTAGAGACAAATTTCAGAGGCATAACCTTTCATAGGCAGCAACTTACTTCATCAGATGCATTTTATTTAGATAAATTGCCCAACGCTTTTGAAAAAAGTTGCTAAAAAACTGATTTAAATGCTCCAAAGAGGGACAAACAGCAAACATAAGGCCTCTCTTCCATGTTTCATAATAGATTCTCTGAGTACTTACTGAAGCCATAAACCTAGTTTTCAAGGCTGCTTGCTGTGGTTCTCATTATTTCAACTAAGAGCGGGAGTTTTTTCTAAGGTTCACCAATACTGATCTTTAATTAGCCACAGGGAATAGTTTTGAGCTATTCACTATACTACTTTCTTCCTAATTCGCTACAGAGCTGAACATGCTGCTTCTGCAGAACTCTACTTTTGGTTAACATGGAATGTGAGAACTAAAATACAGAATT
The DNA here is from genome assembly GCF_001723895.1 of Crocodylus porosus. Taxonomy (NCBI): domain Eukaryota; kingdom Metazoa; phylum Chordata; order Crocodylia; family Crocodylidae; genus Crocodylus; species Crocodylus porosus. The sequence continues at coordinate 12,368,253 of NW_017728920.1, read as the reverse complement.
TAATCCAGATCTTTCATGAGAATGAGGACTGTCATCACAGAACATTAGGCTGAGTCATCCTCACTTTAATAGGAACAGCCTTACCATGATTTATCACTACAGTAAAAATAGTTGGCAGTGGGGAAAAATGGAGTCAGACAGTTCAGAGGGAAAAGCACATTGCTTGATTGTTCATGTAGAACTATTGCTTAATTATTTATGTCCCTCAGACCAACGGGTTTGGATGGACACTATTACAAACAGGTGTCCAATTTTCTCCATCTTATGACTAGCTGTTATGTAGTTCTGGCTCTATTGCTCTGCAGCCATTTCTTTCCCATCCCTTTTATTTCTATTCTGGCAGTAATAGCTTTCATTTTCCTTCAATTATGAGAGATCATTGAAGGTGAAAAGGGGAACTATTTTTTTTAAACCTCTCCAAACTGCAGTTTTCAGCTTAAGCTGGGTGTTGTAAGTCACTTTCAGGCACTGGTCACTGCCGAGACATCAGTAAATTTATATTTTAAAGGGGTAAGAGGTAAAAAACATTTTATTCTTCCTTTTGAGTTTCCATTCAATTATTTACCAGGAAACATTTGGCTTCGTTAAACTGTAGCTGAGTTACCCCAAGATCATTCTATACATCAAACGTTCATCATTGAAAATCGTGTATGTGCTAGAGACAGATATGAATTTAGGTCTACATTATGCAGAACAAACATCTACGGAGATGATAGCCATACAGCTAATGACTTTCTAAGCTAACCTTCACTGCCTCTACCAGCCAGGAGTGATTCATGTTCTGAAGTTTTATCCTCATGTTCTAGGTACAGAGTGAAGTTGAAACAGGTAGAATATGGTAACCAAGGACCTTGGATTTGTAACAAAATAATCAGGGACATGTGACCAAATACGTCAAGAAAGATTTTTGGAAGGGGGTTTTTTTTGGTAACATCTAGCTGACAAAATACATGATCCAGTGTCCATGGGTTTGTCAATTTTCACCGGTAATCATGTTTTTCGAATGGCCTGTGTCCTTGTTTAAATGCATGCATCACAAACCCGAAGCCCCAAGTTTCTCCCCACTGGGCTGCCACTCACCCCAATGAACAGACTTAGATTCTTATCTCAGCACCTCAGATCCTCTGCCCTTGTATCTGCATTCTGTAGCTGGGTCAGGTGCTGCCTGGTGGGTGTTGGGTATTGCCAAATTAGGTGCTGATGAATTGGGTCACTTTAGGTCTGGTTAGATAGTATCTGGATCTTGGTATGGTCATGAACAAGTCTAAGTCAGGACAAGTTCTACCAAACTTGCATCTGGCTGGGTCAGGTTCTCCCATAACATGGTACTCCTTCCAGTTCATAGTGACTGGGTAAACAGCTACCCTGGCACCCTGTCTCCCCACATCCCCAGAACACAGCCCAAGGCTATGGAGTTGTACCTAGGACTATGACTTTTCAAAATGCCTATATTTTTAATAACACTTAGACTAATCGAGTTAAATATGTACAGTATTACAAGGTATTTTAAATGAAGCACTTTAGTAAGTCCAATACAATAAAACAATAAATTCTTAAAGTACAGTTGTGAGTTAGGAAAGTTTGTAGCTAACTCCCTGAAACATGTAGTTACTCTTGTAAAATGTATATAGCTCATTCAGCAATAGATATAAAACTGAATTATTAAAGCAGGGTTTTTCAACCTTTTTTGGTTTGGTGTACTCCTGGCATCTGGTCAAGAAGCAGGGTGTCCTCCAGCTGGTGGAGTGGGGGGGAGGGGAGGGATGGTCTACAGGAGTGAAACCAGAAGCACTAGTGGTAAAACTGGAAGTGCTGCTTGTGAAACTGGAAGTGCCCCCGCTTCTCTATGCTGTTGCTGTGTACCCCATGGGGGCCTTCCCCATATCCCTGGTTGACAACCCCTGTACTAAAATATTCAGATTGGATCAATGAAGTTTGTAGCTCCATCTGGAAAGTGCAGAAAAACACCACTGTACTGTGAAGTTCATTCAGTAAAATACATTAAAGCTCAGAGCACAGTATCAAGCTAAAGTGGTGAAGTATGAAGAGATGTAGTCAGGCATGAAAGCAATGATTAGTTAATACATTAAAGCTGAAATTAGGTGAAGTGGGAAGTGAAGTATACAAAAGTATATGAATTAGTAAAGCATATGCTTAAAACAAGAAATCATGTAAAATGAACAAATATGCAACTTAGTCACATAGGCTAATAGCTTGATAAATATATTACACATGGTCAACAACATGTGGAAAATTTAGAATCAATGGTAGTTAAATCTGGGAGAAATGCAAAACTATGACTATGGTGATCTACTTTAAACATACATATTCTACACAGCTTAAATACAGTTTGTGTGACTGCTTCACAGCAGCTTCTAAAATTAATTAGAAAATGAAAAACAGTTTCCAATCATGGAAGGCCTTAAATTAGCAGTAAATATATGACAGATGAGCAATCTTTCTTTACCTTTAAAAAACTGCTAAAGATTAATGATTTAAAAAAATATCAACAAGATTTTGCTTCATCACAAGTTTCTGAGTCCATCAAACTTTCAATTTTTGATGTATAAATATTTTAATTGGTGCAAATTCATTAAAAGAAGAAAAAAATCTGAATAGATATAATTTTTAGAAGATGTTATGATGCTAAAGGCTAAACGTATGGTTATAGCTGAAGTTGTATGCCGAACTTCAGCTTCATCCTACAACTCCACACTCCAAAAGCCATTGATCAACACTAGGGTAATTGGTAAGCAGCTAAAAATCTAAAACTTGTTAGCAAATATTGTTTTGGCTATTGTTAAAAAAAAGGACCAAGACTTTCAGTGTCAAAGGCAAGACACTTTTGGATGTACTCTGTTTCCCCCTACTAGCTTATATTCATTGCCTACTGTTATATTTTTATAGAAAACCAATTACAAAGCCACTTTTTGCCAATCCATATCACTCAGCATGAAGAATGTCATCAGACTGAATGTAATGAAGGAGAATATTTCTGTAAAGTGTGAAGATACACTAAGTAACTGTAGAGCTTCTGTTGTTGTTACAGCTATATTAAAAAAGAAAAATAGATATAAATTTTGATTTTTCTTCCTTTAACTTTCGGTCCATTTTATGTGTCTCTCTATGGTACAAACATAACATTCCATACCTGCCACCTGTTTATCCTTAATCCACATGGCACTCCAGCTCAAACCAAGGAGCTCTGCTAAAATTCAGGGCACAAGGTCAAGCCTCTCTCCTACCCTGCCCTTTGCAGAAGTATATTTGGAACTTCCCCAGGCAGTGCAAGTCACAAGCAGTCCAACAGCAGCAATCCTGTAACTTCTTGTTCCTGACTTCCAGCCCTTCAGCAACCTCCTTCTTGACTCTCCTTGAAAATAAAGCCAAGCAAGCATAGGAGAGAAAAGTAAACTACAAAGTTATTCTTAGAAGAAACAAGAAGCCTTGCTACATGCTGAGGTAAGACCGTGGTGCTCAAACTTTTGGCACTGCAGGTCAGGTGAGTGGTACAGGGCCTGTTTGTGGGCTGGATTAGTTCCTAGGGCCTGGTACCACCCCCGCCAACCCCTGCATGTGAGGGTTGAGCCCTGGGAGTCAAACACTGCCCACTGCATGCCAGAACTGGGTTCTCTGGAGGCCTAACATTGTTCCCTCCCATCCTCTGTGCACCAGAATTGATTTCTGGGGGGTCCAGTGCCACACCCTTCTACACTACCCACATCCTGCAATTGGGTCCTGGTACCACCCCCTTCTACCCCCTGCACATGAGGATAGGGCCCTGGGGCCTAGCATCACTCTTGCCCAGTCTTGCATGTTAGTATCATGCACTGAATCCAGTGCACAGGGCTCCTCATGGGCCTAGAGTTTTGGCAGCACTGTCACTGTTCTCCTACTGCCAAATTTCTGGACCCATGGAGAGCCCCAGGCAGGCTGAATGACATGGTGCCATGGACCAGATCTGGCCCATAGGCCAGAGATTAAGCATCCCTGAAATAAGACATGGATAAGGGAGAGGGTAGGTTATGTGACTTCTCCTATTTGATGGCAACCATCAGGGAGGAAAGAGACAGGATGAAAAGAAATCTGTCACCCTATTTATATCAGCCAACTGCCCATCAAGAATGATGGGGGGGGGGGAAGGATGGAGCACCACCACCCATCACTGAATCACTGCTTCCTCCCCCACTTCCTGGGGGGCTCCTGCACCACTGAGAGACCCACCAGGCCACCCACTCCCAGCAGGGTGCAGTTTTAGGTCATGCCCAGGACCAGGAGCCTCCTGACCATCCCCTACAGCTCCTCCATTACCTGCAGCCAGGCGATGTTGTTGCCTGACCTTCCAGCAGTGAAATACCCTGTTTATATGGGCAGCTCTGAATCTAAAATGGCTGCTCTAATCAGGCACCTGCTGGCTGCTGTCTTCTGGCCCTTAAAGTGGCAGGCACAAACAGTGTCCTGCCACACCTTTCTTGCATATCTTTGAAAGTTTTCTATCATACTACCACCCTCTAGTGTCAGAAATGTAAGAGATGCCTTCTTACACAGCCCGAGACTGCTCTGCTCTTTTTAGAGCAGACTAGGAGCATTCCTCTGCCCAAGGAGCATTGCTCTACTCAACAGTAAAAGGGATTCAGAGTGTGTGTGTGTGTGTGTTTGTATGTGTCTGTGTCGACATGTGTGCACACATGTGCATGTGCACACAGATGTGTGTGTATGTGTGTAACTACATGCACTTGCTAGTCAAATGTCAGCCAACTTCCTATTTACCTTAATTATTCCTCCATAACCTTCCAATATGTGTTTGATATTACCATTTGAAATTGTTTGCCATATTTTGACACATGGAAATTGGCTGTGGAATGGTTTCCAATATGATTTCCATCCTTGTCACATGAGAGTAGAACTTAACCCCTAAAGTTCCCAGAGATAGTCAATATCCTTCTCCAATCAACTGTCTACCTCTTGTAACACCTGCACTATAGCCCACATAATATGATTCCAAATTATAACAGAAAAATAAATCAGCACTGTATTATTTAAAGAATAATTTTCCTTTTGAACAGCTGATAGAGTCTACAGGACAGTGTAAAGCTTTTCAAAGTTTTTAGAAAGCAGATCAATAAGTGTTTGAAGTTTGAAAATCTGATCACACTCTGGACGGTCCCAAGAGAGAGCTGTGAAATTGTCACTTGAATGAAAAGGTCTCAGTCAAATGAGTTATCTGACCTTGGCTGTGTCTACACGAGATGCTGACTGCTCAGCTGTTACTACTACACGGTCATTTAGTATTTGGTTATGCAAGTACTAAATGACTGTGTAGTAACTAGCATTTCTGAGCAGCAGTTCAGTTGCCTAGTGACACTTAATGTCAAGTAGCTCATTAATACTGGGCAGTAGCATCGCATCACAATTTGTGCCTGGCAATGCTACTGCACAGTAGTAATGAGCTGCTGCGCAGTAAGCATCTTAGGTAGACACAGCCCCTGAGTACTACAGGAAGCAACGGGAGGCCACTGAAGGTACCAAGGGCATGTAGCATCAATATAATAATATATTGATTAAAGTTTCTAAAAATGTTAACATCAGAACTCTATCCTTTTAGTGATATCTATACAGATTTATATTTGTTGGAGGACAAAATTTATTTATGCTTCATGAAAATAACTGAACAAAACCTCAACGGGGTGGGCTGGCTCCTGGGGTTGGAAATCAGATATGGATAGTTTTATTTCTAGTTCATTGTTTCATATCTGGCTTGTGTTGCTTTAGCCTTTTTAGCCACTGCTGCTATTAAACAAGTGGTCTCATCAAAACACCATTATCATAAATTTCACTAGCTGGCACCTTTGTCTGGAGAGAGGCATGGACTTACTTGCCATAGAAACTAAACTAACATCATCCCTAGTGGTAGTTCCTTCATGTCAAATTTGAAGGGCTACAGTGGGGAAATTTGGGGATATTTAATGATGATTCTCACTTTTGCCATTATAACAGTAAGTATGTCATTTCTCCTAACACCAGTATTGGCCCTTGGGAAAGAAGTGGTAGATGGCAGGGTAGCTTCATATGAGAAGAGAAAATTAGTGACACAAACTAGATATACACTGAAACCTGCCTAAGATGAAACCAGTAAAAGCCAGAAACCTGCTCCAATCTGAAAATTTTAGTGCTTTGTTATACCTCATAGAGAATTACAATAAGAATTTCCTATATAAGCTGGAAACTAAAGCATGGAAATGGAAAGGGAATTTGGAGCCCAGGTGTAGAATTCCCCTGTATCTCATGAAAAAATTATTATGTATTGTGCGTGTGTGTAAGAGAAAGAAAAATTTACTAAGTCAGTACCAACTGACGAGCACAGAGGCACATAAATGCAGCCCAGAGGAGTTGTGGGAAATGTGCTGTTAGAAGGTAGGAATGCAGGTAGACGCTTTGGCTAGAAATAGATATCACAAAATGAAGCCGATCAGTATGCTAATCATTTCATTGGATAAAACAGATGTTGCCCATTGTCCTTCCCACTGATGCTGCAGGACAACAGGCAACACAGCTGCCTATGCATGTGCTTGGTGATGAGCAGGAAGGCTTTTTAATTGGAACGGTTCCTGGAGAGATACTTTGATTAAAATGCCTCTCCATATGTATTAATCCCCCATGGGTTTAAAAATGACTAGGGGATGTTTTATACAAACTTCATTAGATGAGGCTTGGATAAAGGAACCCAGCAGCCCTTTTTAATTGCACAGGGCTTTATGCACATGACTGTGAGGCCACACTGCAGCATTCTAATTAGAACACAGGCCAGCACATGTATAGGCAGCCCACACTGTCCTGGGGCTTGAGGGAATTCCCATGCAGCATTGGCCCTCTCAAGCCCTGGAAGCACCTGCCAGACTTTCTCTCACAGAGATGAACCCCAGGGCACGTCTTTGAAAGCAGGGATTCCTGGAATGCACAGAATCTGGACCCTCAAACCCTTGCAGCACATGTCCAGGGGAGCTGAAGAGTATGGACATGCTGCCTAGGCTCTCCTGCCACAAAGCAAATAGACAGCTGCCTCTGAATAGCAGCACAAATCAATACCACCTTTGTTGCAGCTAAAAATTTGGGACATGTATGGTATAACAAAGGGCACGGATGTCAATTTGCTTGGCCTTGGTGTCACCATAAAACTTTTTATGGTGACGCAGCGGCAACAAAAGGCAACATCTATTTCCGTCCTTACTTCTAATGCTGCATTCTGAGCAGGGATAAGTCAGTATGTGGGGAGCTTATGGAGTAGTAGCAGGTAGTGCCACTGTGGCAGCAACAGAGGTAAGACTTCCTCATTCAGCACACAGCAGCAAATGTATGATTCACCTCCCCTGTTCCTCTATCTCCCCTCTAGACCACTATTCCAAGTTATGCCTCTGTTCTCCCTACTAAATGAAAAACTGCCTTAACTGGAACTTTTTCCCATCCCATGCAATTCCATCTTGGACAAGTCTTACTGTATTCTGTTTATAACTTTTTTATACACAGTAGACCGAGCAGAGAATTAATCCCTTCTTTCAGGAGTATCAGTCAAGTGTCAAAGTGAGCAATTTTACTTCTGCTCACATAGCACTCTCTCTCCCTCTCTCTGCATAGAAATGAGTATAACCAAAAACACCCTGAACAAGCATTTCTTATCAGACTAAAAGTATGCTAAAAAAGAGATCATGGAAGACTACAAGTAACAAGTGGCATAGCAATTTTAAATAAAGCTTAAAATCCCCAGCTCTTTACATACCCCTGGCAAAAGTAACAGATTCTTTCATCAGCCCCTATGTCTAAACTCAGCCATAGGAAGATGGGTAGTGTGATTTCTTTTAAAAGCCTTTCTTCCAAGTAGGAAATTACTTGTTTATTAGTGGTTAGGAGGCTATCTGGATATTACAGCTCCATACGTCCATAGAACTCCCTTAGGGGCAGCAGACATGACTCAAAATTGACTTACAAAGGACACTTCCAAGATTAAGAACTTTCAGTCCTGCTTTCACTCCTCTGCCATCCAAAGTGTTACTTAAAATATGTGTGCGTCAGTTAGTACCTCTCCACTAATTCACTTCATCCAAGTTTTCAGAAACAAGTACCAAAAACAACGCTTTTCAGTCACTATCACTGCAAATGTACACATTTAATTTGGTCTCTGATGCCTCTGGCTTCTGTTCAGCTACATGTCCACTACCGCTCTATTCTCAGATATTTTTGCCATGCAAAAAAAATACACCTTGGAGGGCTGGATCCAAGCCTTGTCATGCCTGACATAATAGTCATTATCTTAATGTTTGACCTCTTTATATTACATATAGTCGCAGCTGAGAATTGAAAGTCAAATGTGACAACATCCTTTCTAACTTCCATGTGTGCAAAAACTAAGACAAAAATGACAGCAGAAAAATATGTATTATGTTATTTCTGTGTCCATTTCAATCTACCTTTTATAAGCATCTCTTTTTGACATTATCTGCATCTATGGCATGTCTCAATTAAGCTTCTGCAATTAAAAGCTTAAGGAGGCATGACTGAAGAGACCTTTGTAGGTTCTGGGCCTGGCAAATGATGAATCTCCATTTCATAAAAGGTTCATTAAGCAACATATTACCATATTGTAACAGGTGTATCTGTGTCTCTACTGCTCTTCTTGACAAACACCTCAGGTTTTTTAATTCTGACCAATCATCACTAGATTCATTTAAGTTATTTAAGCATTGGACACGATCAGATTTTACTTATTTTTTAGAACATGAATTCACCATGTGCGGGTTTTGCTTTTTTAAAAGAAAACAGAGTATACACAGTATTTGCCATGAGTATAAAGATAGATGCCTATGTCAGGGAAAAAACCAAACAAAAACCAAACAGATTGTCATTAAATCTCTACAAAACCTTATATTCTTTATCTGATCCCTTTATAGACCCTAAAAAGCTTTTCACAGAGGTGCCACTCAAAATAATTTCTAAAAATGTAGGTATATTGTGATAGTTTTGGATTGAGGGAGAGGGGCAAGACACACCTTTTATATCTAGACATCTGCTTTACTACCATACTTGCTACTTTCCAAATATTCATCTTCCTCTGACTAGTTTTAGTCCTCACTTTTTCCACTTTTTGGCTGCATTCTCCCTCTTGCTTATCTATTCAGCTGTAGCTCACAGGGAAAAGAAAAGGTGTGGGCATGGGCAGATCCAGGATTTTCTAAAGAGGACCACAGGATTGATTTAAAATACCTGGTATTGCAGGGGTGGCTGCACTCCCTACTCCCAGCTCTCCCTCTCCACAGAGTGGGCATACCTTGCAGCAGGAACAAGAGTGGGGAACATTTCTAAATCCTGCGATCAAGCACTTACATCTCTCAGCCCTTTCTCCCTTCCCCTCTGTGCTCAGTGACACATCCCCTACTCTCCATTCTCCCCTCTCCTGCCTGCCGCTGTCCCTATTGCCCCGGGGAAAGGAGAGATGCTCCAGGGCTACTCCTACCCCATTTCCAGCTGGCATTCATGGGGACTGGAATCAACCAGGAACAGCAGCAGCGGTGGCTGGTTGGTCCCTTTCCACTATGTTTGGTTCTGGGCTGACAGAGAACATACAGGGAGGCCAAGAAGGGACAAGGAACCTACCTACATGCTGCTACCTGGAGCTGAGCCCATGCCACTGCAAAGCCTGGCTGGCACAGCAGGAGCATCTGTAGAGCTCCCTCCTCCCCCCTCAAGATCAGCAGGACCAATGGCTGGGAGGGGATGAGATATGCCATGGAAGAGGAAGAAAGACAGGGAGAGGAATTTTTACTTCATTTGGAGACTTAAAACGTATTGCTACTCTCACAACATTGACTGAAAAGGAGGTATATCTACAGCACCCTCTGGATCTGCCCCTGGGTGATTATATATTTTCAACTATCTAAATAATATTTTAATTGAATGAAAAGACTGCTTAGAAATATGATTATGGCATTTCACACCTTTTACATTTTCTCAGGGACCAAACCAGAAATGCCTATGAACACTGACACTACCAAAAGCCTGAGCTTTCCTAGTAGCTTACAAAATGAGCCACAAATCCACAGTCTAGCCAAGTCTCTTTCTGTTTCACGCTTCATGTAACATTTTAGGTGATATTTACACTTCAGTTTAAACCTTCACTCCCCCCTTATGCAGGCAGTTTGATTTTTCACAGACGTTTTCGTAGTATGCATTTTGGAAGGTAAATTGAAGACATTACCTTTTACTGGCACTTTACATGATGACCTAAACATGAAACCCTCTTTTCTTTCTATATCAGCAAGCCTTGCCCAGTAACCATCAAGTATCGCTCTTCTTATGTACCACTGTTTAACATGAAGCAATAGATATCTGCCCAGGATGAGATACCCAGTAGCATATTTCAGTAACTATTTTAAGGAAGATCAATATTATGCTTGGTAAATGGAGGAAAGAGTCATATTCAGCTGCAAAAGCAGTTTAGCAAGTTCTCTGTTACCATGGAATAGAGAGGGCAATCACCTTTATTTAAAAAAAAAATCTAAAGCATTATCTACTTGTTCCATTTATCTATTTGTTGTTATTTCCAGCTGTGCATAGATGGATCAGTACTATCAACATTTAAGTAGAAATATATTTTTTCCACAAAGAAGACTTTAAATGCTTGCATTAACTGAGCACATACTAGCATTAGTCAATAGATAGACAAGACCCGGGCCGTCAAAATAGCTCAGCACTCAGCAGCTTCTACTGTCCACAGACAGTTTTTCAAAAGACCACTTAATCTGATTTCTTATTTGCTGTTCCTGAAGACAAAAGGCAATGTGTCTGAGAGTGTCATTTTTTCCCCTCACCAATTTATCTTCAAGAAAAGCAACCTGAGTTTCTTGACTAAAAAGTGATTTGTAAAATTTAAGACATACAGGCTTACTATTGTTACTCCTACAGGTATTTTAAATCATTTAGATTTAAAGATGACAAAGATTACACTGTTATGGTAGTGTTAGATTGATGTTGTAGCCTTGATGGTTGAGGAATTGTGTGAGAGGCAAGGATGTATTTAGGTGATATCTTTATTGGACCAACTGCATAGTTGGGATAAAGTATAGTTGACTACCCAAGCTCTACTCCAACTATGCAGATGGTACAATAAAAGATATCACCCAAAGAAATCCTAGTCTCTCTCAAAATTTGCACTGAAAGACAAATAACTCTTCCTTTATACTAAATCCTTCATTTTTAATGAAGATGGAATTTTAATTTAAAAATCTGAAGATTTTTTGTTAGATCTATTTGCTAGGCTTCCATAGTTAAAATAAGGTGACCACATTGAATCATGTGTTAAATGAATATTAACTTACTCAGTGCTCACCCAGCAATGACATCAGAATATGAAACAGAAGATGCTATTTTCTTAAGCATATTCAATACTAAATATCATGTCAGAGAATTCACTCAGTCCCTTATAAGAATTTGAAAATGAAGTTTACTTTATCAATCAAATTACATTTCATCTTTAGTGCGGGTCTGTTGGGGTTCAGCCCTAAACTAATATAAAAAGAATGTAATAAATTGTTAATTAGGTAAGTTGGATACATTTTAGGGGGCGGCTGAACACCATCTCTTATTGATGCTTACTGACATTTCTTATTATAAGTTGCTAGAAAAGGGGTCAACTTTGCCAAAGTTTAACTGTTTCAGCTAATATTTTCTACGTTGTGTTTCCTGCAGTGCTAGTAAAATTCAGATAAATCACTTCAGTTTTTTTCTGAAGACAGAGGGAAAAAAATGTTTTGCTTATGTTAAAAACAATGATGACCTTCAAGAAACGGTAACGCCTCTGGAGTACAGGCTTGAAATTGGGGTAAGAATTTTCCTCTGCCATTCTTGTAACAATCCATTTGAAATCATCTTTGAATAGGTTAGTAAGTAGGGACCACTGTAATTCAGGCTTCAGGGGAAAGCCAGAAATTTATCATTTCTCCCAAAGCCCTGGAAAACTGCAATTTGGCTGGAAATAGCCTGAAACTGCAGGGGAGAGAGAGAGCAGAGAAAAATGTTTTTAAAACTTACCTGAATCATGGATAAGAAAGGCAGCAGAGCCTCACAAACACTCTGGAAGCCCTACATGTTTCCAAGGGCAGCCTAAAACAAGTTGACCCCAGGATCTAGTGTTGATCCAGACAGTGTATGATCATCTACCACTACTATTAATTACTCCATTAGCTCAAGTGGAAGAGATCTGTTTGGCTATCTATATGATGTAATACGATGTAATTTCTGGGTTTTTAAATTAACTTTTAATGCTTAAGTTGCATGCACACTTAAAAAAAAACCCCATGATTCGTGTTACAGACTGTACTCTTCAGGTCACCCATGTTCAAGAATGTACTCAAAACTGGAAAAATTACAGCCTAGAGCTACTGGAATGGTCACAGGCATGGAATGGAACATAAAAGAACTCGGCTTATTTAGCAAAAGGAAGGTTGAGAGAGTACATTATTGTCTATAAATACATCAGAGGAGTAAACCTGAGGGAGGAAGATCTATTTAAGCTAAACAGCAATATTGGCCAAGAGCAATTCAGTGTAAACTGGCTATGAATGAATTAATGCTCAAGATTATAAGCAGCTTACTGGTCAACAGAGGAGTGAGATTTTGAACATCCTTAAAACAGGAGTGTGGACAAAGAATCTAACTGGTTAAAGGTCTCAATATTATGTGGACCCATATGAGATCAGGAGATTGGGCTAAGTGGTCCCTTCCAGTCCTGTACTCCTATGTCTGTCTTCATCTTCCAAGTGAGAAGAACTGTACCTCTACCCATAAATACACATACCATATGAACAAAGAAAAGTAGTGGGATTTCTGTCCATATGTTTGAAGACAATTAGCAACATTCACCATTTCCTGCAGGAAACACATTTATAGCATTTAATGAGAAACATAAATATTTTTCTGTACCTTTTGTTCAGAACATTTTAAATCTAAAAGTTTCCTGATAAATGTTTTACAATACAGCATTTTACTTCCTAAGCTGCAGCTCTGTCACTCACTAAAAGTGTCACTGTGGAATATCCAGTTTGCAGTCATCTTACAGTTCCCAAATCAAATGTGTTTATTCTATATTTTGTTTTGCTTTTTTCTCCCACTGCGAGTCAGTCCTGTAAGTCCAACAGGACTCTAACAAAATGAAGGTTTTGTGTGTTTCTTAATTTTTGTGTGCCATCAACTGCAATAAACTTTAAGCAGGCCAAATCATGTGATAATGGCTTGACCTGGTATAGCTGATTACAATTTAGTAAAAAGTTCTCTAGATCTGTGGGGGCCATACTTTATGGCATGCTTAACACAAATTAGCCCTGCACAGTCCCTAAATGCCACTCTAATCTTCTGCCTCTGCTCAATCTGCTGCTCTGCTTTCTGTTTCCTGCCCTGCGCGCTGTCCTATCTGCCGTTTTGCTTTCTGCTTCCTCTGCTACCTTGGCCCTCCCCAAGTCTGCAATGTGTCACACAGGCTGCCAGTGCTGCTTGTGGCACGAGTGCCTCAGGTTGGCCACCCTGCTCTAGATCAGTGGTCTCCAAAGTAAGGTGCGTCCACAAGACAATCCATTGGGGTGCGGGAAGAAAATATTAGAACTTCTATTTCTATAAATATCCATATATTGGGGGTGTATGCTCAAAATTTTTTTACTGATAGGGGTGCGTGATCAAAAAAGTTTGGAAACCACTGCTATAGATGATGATCAGTGTCTAGATCTCCCACTCAGCTGTTCTGTGAGTCAAGGTAGCAAAAACAATGAACATGTATTCTTACTTGTAATGTCAGTAGATCTGCCTGGATACATGAAGGCCTGAGCTCTGTTAAGGAAGCTGTCCTTTTAACCTTTCAGAACAGAACTGCACTTTGAAATAGATTATAGTGCATATTAAGCAAACTCAGTGCTGACTAATTTTAATAAATAGGTTTATAGCAAATCTTATGTTGAATTATGTTGTATTGAATCTGCTCAACGGGGAAATGGAGGAAAGATGTTCAACTCCTCAGAGGTTCAATTCTATAGTTTTCCATTTTAAGAAATATTATTCAAGTAAAGAGAACAACATATATCAAGGCAAATTTGTAAACGCTGCAGAGGTGAAATCTCTTATTTTTTACTGTCCATGGCTATAATAAAACTTTAACAGAATAACTCTTCCAAGTGGCTTCCTTCAACTTTTATTTCTAAATTGTTAAGCTCAATATGCATTTTAGGTCATTACTGATGGCCCATTATATTGTCTTAATCACTTTCCACATGCTCAATAAAGACAAAAGGCAACTACAAACCATCAGCAATGATCTAAATTTCTTTGGAAATTTCAACTTAAAAAAAATAATGGCATTGTGGATTTTAGGTGATCACGTACCTCACTATCAGATATAAATAGTCCAAGACTATAAACTCTATTACAGTGCAGTGAATAAGACCACTAAAATCCATCAAGTGAAAACAGATAGTCAACCCAGGGAGTCGACTGGCAAAAGAAAGCAAGCAAAATTTCTTGCTTATGAAGATCAATTTTTGATAATCTTCAGGAAGCAGAAATCCTTTGATGTTGTGGCTAGAATTTAAAACTGCTCTCTCCGGAGAGAGGGTGAAACTATATGTTTCTAAACCCTCTACCAGCAGTTACTACACATGATGGATCCGAAGTATTGAAGAAGCTACCCTGACTGAAATTTTAATACACCTGCAGCAGGGGGGGAAAAAAAAAAAAAAAAAAATCAAGCTTAGACCCTCTATCTGCTTTCCAGGACTAGTCTTGCTCTGAGATGCTTTGCTTCTCTGAAAGAAAACAACTGTCTCTTTACTATAAAGGCTCTGAGAGCATCAGTGTTTCTGGATCCTTATGCTGTGATAAACTTTTAAAATAGAAAGTTTAATAGTTTTTATTAATTTCTTTTTCTGTCCATAAAAGAGCTAGTCTCTATGCAACTGAAATGTCCATGGAGGTCAATCAATATTTCATTTAAATAAGAAGTAACACCCACAATTTCTGTGGGTTTCTCTAGCCCATATTTTGAAAGAGCCTTTCAACAGGAACAATACTTGCAATAGGAACAATATCAGATTATGTTTTGAACACTGCTGGGAATTCTGATGGAGATAAATAAATAGTTTCTGTTAAACAAGTAAATGAACATTAAGCTTGTAAATCAAAGTTTCAAAAATTAGACAGTGCCACAGGCTAGGTACAGACATTCAAAAAATGCAAGGCAGAATTGATCTAAGTTACGTGGTTTACTGTAAGCAGCATAGTTTATATTGGTAGCAAATAAGACACATATTCTCCCCTTGGGGAGGGGGAGGGCAAATCTTAAACTGTTGCATACTACTTTTTTACTGCATTAACCAGGAAATGTGTCATGCCAGGCCTTTGTTAAATTCTGCCCTGAACACTGGATTATGAACTTCCCCTTTGGATTTTCCTGGCTTTAAAAAAAAATCAATGCATATATGTATCTTCACAATACAGCTCTGAAATAAGATGGTGTTATTAAATAACTGATAGGTCTCACAAATGAATTTGTAAATAGATAATCGTGATCAAGCAGGTCCATCACCAGCAGGATGCTTATAGAAATCAATTCTTGGTCCTATACAAATTTAATACTTTTACAGATGACTTTGAGAATGTGTGGGAGAAGAGAAGGATGTTCCTAATTCCTTCTTTAAGTTTCTCTTCCTAGGTCTATCCCACACTGGGAATCTAGCAAAGAAGCTCCTGCTGATTAATTTAATAAAATACAGTAGCAGAGTACTTGCTTAAAGTTCAGTTCTTCTAAAGGCTCTAAAATCCCCCTGCCTACTAAGATTACCTTGACATTTTCTCCCCATCATAGACGTAAGGACGTTATGATCCAAATTTGTGATTATTTGAATGAGGAATTCCCAAGATAAAGCTCATCCCTGTCCCTGAAAGTAATATATAAAAGATATATATATATATAAAAGATAAAGAGCTCTTACAGATTCAGCTATCGCATGGCACCCACAGGCCGCTGGGAAAGTAAGATCTTTCCATTTCACTGTAACTAAGCATGCAGGATAGGGGAGGACCAGGCATGAATGACACCAAAAAACCCAAAAAACAACTGTTGTTCAACAAACCAGAGTACCATCCTGAAATCAAATCTATATGCTAAGGTATATACTATTAATACTGCTAGAAATTACTTGCATGCATGTCAGTTGTGCTTACTATGGTAAGTAAAGCTGCATTGAATTATGAAGGAATTATCTGGAGCCCTTGGGCAGACCTACAGTTTTAAGGAAGAGACACGGAGGTCTTGGAATAAGGGGGGATCTGAGTCTTCTTCCCGTAGCCCAACCTGTGTGCATGATCAAAAGACCGAGAGATCCAATATGCTTCATTTCACGTAAAAGTTCTAAATGCTGTGTCAGTGAGGCACAGAGATTTTCTTGCCACGGTGGTTGGCAGTAGTGAGGAAGAATATAAAAAGCAGTCTGTGGGGTTGAGTGAAAATGATTGGCAGATTAAAGTGTAGTGTTAAATGACACCCTGTAGGTCAGGATCAAGGTGTTACAAAATGTAGTGGGAATGGTATTATTTGTATGAAGTAGGTTAAATTCTGGAGTGCAAGCAGGTAGCTCATATTTTGTACAGCTTATCTAATAGGGCTCTGTGAAACTTTGCCGGCTGTTTTGTTTTGACAGGTTTCAATTTGTTTTGAGCTCAAAACAGCAAAATCAAAATGAAATGAAGGGCTTCAAAACAGCCTTGAAACAAAACAAAAGTTTTGAAATGTTTTGAGTTTCGAAATTCAAGCAGGGGTTGCGTGCAGGGAAAGAGAAAGTAAGAAGAGGGAGGGGGAAGAGGGGGGAAAGACTGCTCTCATATTGACTGTGTAGGTGGCCAGTGACTGTGGTCTTTCCCTGAGGTCCCTTCTAATCCCAGTGCTCTGGGGGAGGGATGGAAAAACAGCATTTAAAGGGCAAAAGTGTTTGAACTGCCCTGCTTTCTTTTACCCATGTCACGAGTTTTGCTTGTCAGCAGCCTGAGGTGCAGTTTCTCAGAAACACCTTCACCTATCTCCTTGAAACATGGCAGGCTTTGTGGCCTCAGCAGTTTTCACCCTGGTGTGCCTTAACACACACATGACACAAGTTTTGCTTTCAAGAATTTGATGTGCAGTTTCCCAGAAACCCATGCATCTATGTCCTTGAAACATGGCAAGCTTCATGGTCTCAGAAGGACCTACCATCCCTGCCAACATGGGGCTGGCAGTCTAGGGAGCCTGGAGCTCCCCCTGAATGCTGTGGGGGCAAGAATAGGACTGCACTGAATTGCTTCCAATGGCCATATGTGTAGATATGTTCCCAGGGAAAGCTTACTGCGCAGTATTTTACTGTACAGTAAATTTACAGCACATTAATACCACATGTAGACAGAAGGAAAGAATAGAAAAACTGCAGAATTCCACTCCAGGAGTGGTAAAGCCAAAAAAGCTTAATACCGAAAAGGGGTGAACTCAATGAAACCAGAAAGTGTGCAAAGCCATGTAGCCACTCATCTCTGATTTTCAGTATGCAGCCCAGAGTTGATGATTATAAAGATCTCCTCTGGTCTTAATAAGCAACAATCTTTGAATTACCAGCTCTGCTTTACAATTAGGTAACTGAGGTACAAAAAGATAAAAGTCAGGGTTTTTAACCATTCACAAAGTTTGAGAGACCAAATTAAAAATCTGCATTCCTCATTTTTCTGTACTCTATATTTTTGGAGGAGATTCCTTTCAAAACACAGGTCCCATTACCTACTATTATTAGAAATGCTAAGCTTCACTGCAAGTCTGGGTACAGGTGATCACAAGCTAGACACCTAATAAGTGAAAACTTCACAGTTGCTACCTGTGAAGCATTCTCAGGCCCAGCCTCTCTTGATCTGCTATCTGGTAT
The DNA here is from genome assembly GCF_001723895.1 of Crocodylus porosus. Lineage (NCBI taxonomy): Eukaryota > Metazoa > Chordata > Crocodylia > Crocodylidae > Crocodylus > Crocodylus porosus. Next base: position 12,350,284 of record NW_017728920.1, on the reverse strand, counting down.
CATGTAAACTAGCACAGCCTATTCTTTGGTTGGGTTGTTAGCAACTAAACCAGTTCCCTCACCTGGGGCAGTGCCTTCACATAGGCCATGTGTTTTTTCTAACAGCCTACATTTGCCTCATCCCCTGAACAACATCTGTGTAGATTATCAGCCCACTTCAGCTGCTGAAGTAGTTTCACATTGTAATGGTTTACTAAAGATAAGACAGCCTAACCCCAAAAAGAAAATGCTTTAGTTGTTACATTCATGATGTCCTTGTTATCACTTCCTCCACCCACCCCAAACCCTACCCTTTTCTATCTTTGTCTCCTCCATTCTTGTCCCCCAGTATGATACACTTAGATTCTCTTCTCATCTTTCCCAGGCCACTCTTTGCTCCTTATCCCCTACATTCAGATAATCTGTCAACAGGCTATCATAGCAATACCAGTATACACAGTAAAAACATAAGCCAAATCATAATATAGAAGTAACTATCTCCCTGCTTAAGTGCTTGGCAGCTATAGGAAGTGATTGACAGAAAAGTACTATTTAGCTTCAGGCCCAGCATGTTCAGTGTAGCTGGTAGCTCCTGAGTACAGACAAAATATTTGAAGAATTATACCAAAAGCTTATAATGAACCTTTACTGAGCATGTGCAAATTACTAATTTTCAGTAGTGTAGAATTCAGATAACTTTGGATAGAATTTCACTTCTAGGAAGACCGATGTCTTTCTTTTCTGCAGGGAAATTTCCAAGTCTTGCAAGGAAATAAGTTTTAGAATCTCTCAACCAAAAGGTTGCAAAAAGTGGGGGATGGGTGGGTATGTATGCACACGTACATGCATATTTAATTTGAACTAAAATTCTCTATTTTTTTTTTAGTTGCACCACTAAATGAATAATTAAATGACCACAGCCATAAGCAAAATCTTAGCATGGAAACTTGACACAAACATTTACAATATGGCAAAGGCATAAAATACTTGAAGATAATATCTTTCAAAAGAAAGTACTAGTATTATTTAAAGGGTATCATTGACAACTCTATTCTTTCACTTATACGTTTATAATTTACCTTGTCAGAGCTTCAAATAAAATGTAACATGGATTAAGAGGTAGGCAATAACCAGTAACAGTTATTAATTGTGTTGAATTCAAAAGTAAATCTAAAACGATGAATAGCTAATTCTTTATTTCAATAAATGTTTTTAAAGACTCGGAGCTACTCCTTACCTTTTTGAATAATCCAGTTTTATGAAAGAAAAAAACCTTAGTATTACACATGCACACAAAAAAGATACACCTCCAGAAGTAAATATGCCCTTTGCCAGCAAGGCAAAAGTAGCTCTCCTAGTGCATATATTCTCATTCATAAGCTAAGTAAAGGATCAGAATCTTTTTGATATTATGGATTCCTATTTACAATATAGCTGAGTTTTTCTTGTGAATCACATGCAAGTGTCTGCACATCTAAAATTTCAAATATTGCCGGTACCTTTAAAAGGATTTCAGTACGCTCTGAAATTACGGTTGAGAATCACTGGTCAAGATGAAAATATTGTAAGGTGGCTAGATAAACTTATTAGATCATCATGCTCAAAAGGCAGTCATCAGTGGCTCACTGTATAACTGGAATTAGGTATGGTGGTGGGAGGGAGGAGGTTCAGGGACCTGTCTTAGGTCTGGTATCATTAAACATCTCCATTAACAATTTGGAAGATTGAATGTACACATAGCAATCATGCAAATGACACCAAAATGGATGGAACTGCAGGCACTCAGGAAGGTATTATTAGGATCCAGAATAGCTTTGATAGATTGGAGAAATAATTTGAAATTAATCAAATAAAATTCGATCAGGCTAAGTGTAAAGTCCTGCATTTGGGATGGAACAAATACATTCATAAATACAGACCAGGGAATGATTGGCTAGGTTGCAGTACTGCAGAAAGAAACCAGGGTGACCATAAGCTGAATAAGAAACAACACTCTTGCTGGGGGGGGGGGGGGAACCCAGCAGCACACTAGCCTTTATTAACAGGAGAAGCAAACACAGAGAAGGAGCGGTGAACAGGGAGAAGTGAAGAGGACAGGTTGTAAGCAGTTTGCTGGGAACAAGAGGAACCAGGCAGCAGATCCTGCTCTGGGAAGATGAGTTATTCAAGATTGCCTATATGTTTGTCTTGCTGAGGGCTGTTTGATGGGTTTGTGTGCTTGAGTGTATGCCCTGAGTAGCTGATGGCTGCTTGATTGCTGCCTGGGTGTGACAAAAGGTCTTAATAAAGGGGCCTAAACAGTACAGGCCCAGGAGAGGTATATACAGAGAGACTCCAGGAGACCAGGTCAGCAAACAGGAAGAAACAAACAGGACAGTTTTAAGCAGTTCATAGGTCAGTTTGCCACCCCTTCTTTGAAGGGGAGCCTATAAAGTAAGATTCATATAATTAATACTGACTAACCTCAGTGTAATTACTAATACTAAAACTCATCAGCTAGACCAAGACTTTTTAAGTCCCTTATTTAACTAGAGTCCAGTGTGAGGGAGAGTTTTCTAGGGAGTTTGCTTGGAAACTCTCCCATTCCTTTACTGTAAGCTTGCTGAGAAGAAAGATGTTTGCAGGGAAATGATTAGGGGCCTGGGACATGTGACTTCTAAGAACAGGCTGAGGGAACAGGGCTTATTTAGTCTGCAGACGAGGAGACTGAGGTGGGATTTGATAGAAGCCATTAACTATCTGAAGCGGGGGTGGGTCCAAAGAGGATGGAGCTGGACTGTTCTCAGTGGTGGCAGATGACAGAACAAGGAGCAATGGGCTCAAGTTGCAGCAAGGGAGGTTCAGGTTGGATATTAAGAAAACTTTTTCACTGGGGAAGTGGTGAGGCACTGGAATGGGTTACCTAGAGGGGTGATAGAATCTCCATCCTTGGAGGTTTTTAAGGCCTGGCTTGACAAAGCCCTGGCTGGAATGATCTAGTTGGGGGATGGTCCTGCTTTGAGCTTGGGAATGAACTAGATGACCTCTGAGGTCCCTTCCAACCCTAATTTTCTATGATTCTGTGTTTGTAACATAGGTTACAAGCCAAGGAAAACGATTTCCTGCTCTATTTGGCACTTTTGAGGCCTCACCTAGGCTACTGTGTCCAATTCTGGGTACCAAGCTTCACCATTTACACCTCAGTTTTATTTGATCCTATCTATCATTTTACAGCATCCTATTTCCTTTACCCTGACTCTTTTTTCCCTGTATTTCTCAAAAAAAAATGTAAAATATTTTGCCCCCATTGCAGTTTATTATGTTAGTATATCTGATATAAACATTGACGTTAAAAATAAACTTAGAAAAAAGTTTTAACAGCTTCACCCTTGGTTGCCAACAGATTCATTTTGCTGTCCTAGTAGGTTTGAAAACCAGAATCTAGAACCAAAAACATCTTGGGAATTCACTACAGCAACGAGAATGGTAGCAGGAAGTTCCACAGATGTAAGGGTGATAAATATTATTTGAAGTTGGAAGGACAAGGTAATAGCAGGGAAAGATATATTCTGAGATGTTCCAATTAAAGTAAGGTAGTTAGCCATGTTAGTCTGAAGTCAGGCAGAGGGCAGGGCAGGGTGGCACCTTAGAGACTAATTCATTACCTAAGGGACTAATTAGCTATGCCTCTCTGATCCAACTAGTTTTTAAGGGCCTTGTTCCATGCTGCACTTTGAGCTTCTCAGATGTTGATTAGTGTTAACACTAACTCAAGTTTGGAGCAGTCACACCTTAATGCTAAAAACCTCTGACAGTCTCTGACCTGCACAGCTGTGACTTGCCACTAGAGGACTGGCAAGTGGGGGCCTGAATAGAAGCTACAGCTGTGAGTTCCCACTGCACAGCTGGTGAACCAGGACAAGCTTCTATCCCTTCTCTAGGTAAGGCAAGTGAGAGATGGGTGTAGGGGGGAAGGCAGGAACATGCAGATGGGAGGCAGAGAGTTAATAGGAGTGAGGTGAGTAATGAAATGGGGGGTGGGGGAAATGCAGTGTAATGATGTCAGCCAGCCACTGGAGGATATAGTAAAAAAAGAGAATGTAAAAAGCAATAAAGAGCAAGTAAATTAAGCAGGTATCATGTTTTAATAAATTAGGATTTAGGATCAGGGTGGGGGGTACTGGCCATGCTTCCCAGGGTGTCTGGGAATGGTGAGGAAAGGTGCTTTCGGGAGAGCTATTGCTCCTGCTCTGGGAAAGAATCCCTGGCTCCTGAGAACCCAGTCAAGTCCCCTACCTTGTTCTCCTCCCCACCTTTGCTAGACCTCACTCCCAGACCCGTCCATGCCCTGCAACCTGGCTAGCTGGCATGTACTCTGCAGGCTGTTTTCACTGGACTATACCCCTGGGGGTGGGAAGGCATGCATCTAGGTGCAGGCTGGGGTGCTGGCCTGGTGCTAGAACCCTGCCCCCTCCCTATGCAGCAGAGTTCAGGGGTGTGTCCAGATGAGTGTGGACATGTGACATGCAGTGCCACAGACCCTACACATGTACATGTAGACATTCCCTGTACATTCCCTACTAATTTGAAGTGAGAGGGGGGTTTTTTGACCCCAGGGTGAAAAAAAACCTGCGCCTAAAAAAAGCGGGGTTGCACATATGGCAGCAGTGTGTACCACCCTAAACTGGAGTGTTGGCTGGCTGGAGCCATGCTCTGGCTGCCAGCCAAGCTTCTTGCTGCAGGATTGCCACAGCTGCAGCTCCTGGAGGCCCCAGAAGCCCAGGTAAGGTGCTGATGCTATTTGTTCTCAGGGAGAAACACATTCCCTCTCATAGGAACATGCCCCAGGGTTTAAAAAGTCTGTCTACACAGAACAGGAGGGTGTAGAGGGGGATGCTGCATGCTGGAGGATTGGAGCTTGGGCAGCTAATCTGTGTGGAATGGCCACATATTAATAAAACATGAGCTGAGTAACAGGATCAGAGATGAACCTCCCCTGAAGTGGTGTAACTTCAAGCTACCTAAAATGTGCTTCAAACTAGTTTTGGTATTAAAGTATGGACAATCCAAGAGTTAAAATCTCAGAAGCCACCTAAAATTAATGTGTGACAAGGTCCTAAAGTGCCCTACCCACTGCCACTTAAAAGGGGAATTTATTCAAACTCTCTTTAGCTAATTAAATGTCCCCCTAACTTTTACAGGATGGAAAAAAAACCCCCTCAAAATATTTTTGTTCACCTGAAGGATGTTTTGGGTTCCCCTGTATCCAGCAATGTATGAAATCAATTTTATAAATGTTGGCACTATTTTACCTAATCAAGGAAAGGCATAATACTGTAACTTCTTTGCCTCTTGGAAATGAGCTACATATTATACGGTCATTATGTGCTGAGCTGATGTACTCATTATCTCATTTTAATTTTTCTTTAAAAATTGAACAAGAAATTAATTTCTACAAGTAAGGACAGAGCTACTATTCTGGATGGAACTTATTTTTTAATTGATTATTAGTACTGACATTTTTCCTACAGTCCTTAACTGCATGATTATTAGGAAAACAAAAAAAATCCTTAATGTTGCAGAACTACAGCTTTTAACTGGGTTTTAAAAACAAACCAACAAAAGTCTTTTAAATGAGTTCCCTGGTCCAACCCAAGGAAGTTTAACCCATTAACTCAATATATTTGTGAAAAGGTTCGAATATCTTCTGTGGCCTATATTTTAATTCTCAGCAAGGAAGATACAGCAAAGTATAAATTATCCTTTCCAGCAGTTGTCACTGAATAAAATATAATTCAGCCTAAGTCATGCAACACAAATAGCTACTGAGTAATGGAACTGACAGACCTCTATTGTTAAAAATGCCATTGTTATCTTTTCTTGTCTGGTGATCAGGACAATCAGCAAGGTCACAGCTCCGTGAAGAAAGCAGAACGCAAAGTGAACAGAAAAGCAGATATTAAGCATTTTCTGATAACATGGTTAATCTGGGGTCCCCCCCATCCTTGCTGAATAGCTCATGGCGTTGTGCTGTTTGTGCTTCTACAATAAAAAACACATTTTCCCCATTTTTTCCTAAGAGTACCAAGCAGTAATCACTTCTGTCTTTTGGCTACATAGCTTGAGAGACATGCCAACTTAATCAAAGCAAAGTATCTTTCAAAACAATTCTCAATATATTCTAAAAGGTGATCAGGCACTTGAAGTAAGAATATTTGAAAAGAAACCATTTCTTTTGCCATTGTTTAAATTTTTAAACATTGAAAGTTTTCCATACTAAAATCAGTTTGAATAAAGATACAAATTTATTTATTTTTACTTTTTGATCTTCATAGTTTTAGTGAGAATTACAAGGTAATACTTACGGGAACACAAACAACAGCCTGAAGACTCAGATGCTGTGTGCATGCACAGATCATTTATTGGCCACATTATTGGCCACATCAGGCAAAAAATGCCAATTTCCAATACAGTCAATTTTCCCTATATTGGTGCTGATCTGATATGGGACTGATGTATCGGTGCACCTCTAGTGTATTCATTGATTTTTGGGCAGCGACTTCACTACTTGGGTCAGCAAAGAAATCTTGGACATTTAGACAATTCTTTGAATGCACGAAACTTGAGTATGCAACAACAATAATATTTTTAAATGCAGACTTGAAATATCACAGAATCAGTGAAGAAAGCCATAATATGCCTCAAGCAGTGATGACTTGAGCTCATATATCAGAGCCTTAACAGATGCCAAGTTTGCATTGATGTGACTTGCATGATTTGGCACACCTAAGTAAATTACAAAAGGATCTGGAGCAGACAAACATGCAGGTCTTTCAGGGGAATCTACACAGAGTTAATGGTGTGATGTGGGGGTTGCATAATCCATATGTTACTCTTATTTAGATTACTTCTTTTGAACTATTTGACTCAATTTAGAGAACTATCCCAAGATCTATAAAGATATAAGTTTACATTTGCATGTGCAGTCTCAACATACTATTTTAAGAAGTGTTCTTAATGATTTAGAAGGGAGTTTGTTTATAGCCAGTATGTACTTTTTTTAAAATTGTTCATGTTCTGGTTCAGTTAACCAGTTTTCTGGAGAAGAATGTCACACACAGATCCTCAAACAGCAGTACTGGCATACCAGATTTCAAACATGAACCAGGCCAGGATGATTGCTTTTCAAAAAAGGCTACAACTTAAAAAAGAAAGAGAAAGAAAAAAATTCTAGAGTTTATTTTCTTTTCTTACCAAAACCTTTCAGACAAATGAATAAATACACCCTACGGTAGAGATAAAAATATTTAACGCCCCCCCCCCCCCAAAAAAAAAAAATATGAATGGTATGAGTGACTGAGAACATGGAGGCTGCAAATAGAAACCATTAGAAGAGTTGGATGGCATCATAGTATGACCAACGGCAAGGATATTTGAGAACTCGTGGCACATGAGAGGTTTCAGAAGATTGGAAGAGGGCAAATGTGGTGCCTGTCTTCGAGAAAGGAAGTAAAGAAGATCCAGGGAACTATAGGCCAATCAGTTTCACCTCAATCCCTGAAAAGATCATGGGGAAAAAAAAAATCAAAGAAACCATCAACAGGCTAATGGAAGACATTCTGAGAGATAGCCAACATTGCTGTACTGTGGGTAGGTCTTGCCTGACCAACCTCATTTCCTTTAATGACTGGATGATGCATCACCTGGACAAAGGAGAATAGTTTGATGTCAGATATTTAGATTTCAAAAAAGGCTCTGACTTTGTCTCCCATGATGTCCTCAGAGTAAAATTGTGGAACTGTGGCCTCAACAACATTACAGTCCGATGGCTGCGGAACTGCTTCTGAGGTTGCACTCAGAGAGTGATAGTCAATGGTACTGAGTCAACACGGTGCATGGTGACCAGTGACATCTCCCAGGGCTCAGTACTTGGACCAGTACTCTTTAATATATTGATAAATGATCTGGATTTGGGTGTCAGAAGCAGACTGGCTCAGTTTGCAGATGACACCAAATTATGGGGAAGTGCGGTCACGCTAGAGGATAGGCTGGGAATTCAGGCCAACCTGGACAGGCTTGCAAGGTGGGAGGACCAAAACCTAATGACATTCAACTCGGAGAAATGCAAGGTGCTCCACCTTGGGGGAAAAAACGCCACATCATACTTATAGGCTTGGCATTAACACCATGACTGAAAGAGACTTGGGGGTCATGATTGACCACAACATGAACATGACTCACCAATTTGATGTCGCAACCAGCAAAGCGATTAAAACTCTGGCTTGCATCTACTGATGCATCTCAAACAAGACCCAAAAAATCATCCTGCTGCTTTACTCAGTCTTGGCGAGGCCACAGCTGGGCTACTGCATCCAGTTCTGGGCTCCACACTTCAGAAAGGATGTGGAGAAACTTGAGAGAGTCAGAGGAGAGCCACACACATGATTAGAGGTCAAGAGAACAGGCCTTATGAGGAGAAGCTGAGATCCATGGGACTCTTCAGCCTGGAGAAGCGAAGGCTCAAGGATGACTTGGTGGCAGTCTATAAGTGGGGTGCATCAGGAACTGGGAGAACATCTGTTCACCAGGGCACCCCAAGGGAAGACAAAGTCTAATGATCACAAACTGCTGGAGACCGTTTTAGACTGGACATATGGAAAAAATTCTTTACTGTCCAAGTCCCAGACTCTGAAATAGACTCCCTCCAGAAGTGGTGCAAGCACCTACTCTGGATACCATTAAGAAATGCTTGGATAATTATCTTGCTGGAGTGATCTGACCCCAGCTGACTTCCTGCCCCTTGGGCACGGGGTTGGACCTGATGATCTTGCGACGTCCCTGGCAGTCCTAAAGTCTATGAAATCTATTATGCAACCTTAATTATAGAAGAGGTTGCCAGGCACCAGCTATAATAAAAAAGAAGGATAGTGTCAGTGATGAAGAAATCATATTGAAAAAACCAACAACCCAGATTTAAACTGAAAGCTTCTTTGGAAAGAGAATGGGTCCTCACTTGACTGTATGTTTGCTACAACTCTGACGCTCAATACATCATAAACATTAGATAGTACACATATACACTTCTGAAAATACTAAGCTTCCTGATAATTTCAGTATTTCCATTTTATTCATTCTATTCCTTTCATAGAAGCCTCATAATAAGAAAGCAACATTTCTTTAAAATAGCATATTCTACAGAATCATAGAACAGTTGGACTGGAAGGCATCTTGGGAAGTCTTCTAATTCAATCTCTTGTTCAAGATAGAATCCCTATCTAAAGCATACCAGGAAAGTTTTTGTCTAAACCTGCTCTTAAAATTTTACAAGGAAAGAGATTCTACCACATCATTCGGTAATCTTAGCCAATGCTTACTTGATTTTAATCTATTGAATCTAATCTAAATCCAACATTCTCATAGTGAAAAAGTGAGTCCTCAGCAATGCTGAATAGAGCAGGAAAATAACTTCTCTTGACTTACAGGTGAAACTCCTTTTAATACAAACCAACACGCTATTGGCATTTTTAAAAAATAAAGAGTACATGGTTATCTTTTATTCAGTTTACAGTCCACCCTAATCTTCAAGTCCTTTTCTGCAGTACTGGCACCCAGCTAGTCATTTCTCAGTCCATATTTGTGCATACAATTGCTCCATCTTAAGTGCAAAAGTTTGCACATGTCATTACTGAATTTCATTCAATTAACTTTAGACCATTGTTTCTGAGCATCACTGTGAAGGAGTGAGACAAAACCTACAGCATGGAGGACTGGCAGGGCTGCAGCTGCAGCCCAGAAAGGAAGGAAAATACCCACCCAATTTCCGGAGCACAATCTCACTCAAGATTGGTGGAGGGAGGCTGCTCAAAGGTATTTCTGGCTCCGGAGAGGGGTCAGTTCCCTACAGGCCACAGGGAGAGAGGAGTGGAAGGTGCCTGAGGAAGCTGCGGGAGTGACCCTGAGGCAGGCCGAGGCCTGCAAACAAGCGGCTAGTGGGACTCTCCAGAGCAGAGCTGCAGCTGAGGGTCCGGAGCGAGGGAGTCCACAAGGCCTGAGAGAATCTCCGAAGTGGAGTTTTGCAACAGAGGATCTGGAGGAAGGCCTGAAGGAAAAAATCTACAGCCACAGGTAGAGCCTTCCTGCACAAGGGGAAACCCCAAAGAGACTGTGAACATTCACAAGGGTGAAGGGCAGGCTAGCACACAGCAAAGAAGGGACTATTTTCCTGAATGATGGCAATTGGGAGGTTGAGCACCTGATCGCGAGAAAAGGGGACATTGCCAGAGACTGACGAGAAGGCTGAGAAGCAGCCGGGGTTTTCTGTGATTTCTTTCTGCTGTTTATTTTGATTTTTTGAGCACAGGCCAAGACCGGCCCCAGGAAGGGTGTACCCGAAAGAGGCACTAGGCCACCCTGAGGCAGAGGCAAATAAGGTTACAGCAGCAGCACTGCAACCTGGCTGTGGAAGAATAGCATAAAATACAATCTGGAGAGGCTAGGCTGGGGTAAAAGGGAGGTTTGGAGCCCCGCAGAAGACACAGGGATCAAGACCAGGCAGTATCACCACGGGCATTGCCTCCCAGGAATATATAGGTCATCAAAGTCATGGCAGGAGAGAAAACATAAGATCCATTTCCTGGCAGATCTGGTGATCCAGAGCCAAGGTCTAACCTGTTGCCACCTGTAGGCAGATGAACGCAGGGCAGTACTAGCAAGCCCTGTAATACCTATAGGCATCAGAATCACATTCTTCCTACTAGATCTACAGGGTGCAAGCAGTGAAGGCCTTCCATGCCTAATGACTATGGGGCCATTAGCAGATATCTAATGTTTGCACTCTCTGAGCCATGGTGGGCACCAGAGACACTACTGCCCTAGGTCTATACGTTTTAAGTCATTTTTTATGATTCCAAACATATTTTCAAGGACTGAATTTTAAATCTGTCTACTATAAGTGATGTAAAAGCTCTTTTTTATATAAATTAGAAATTATAGTGGATTTAATTACCTCAAAACTCAATTTTTGCCATGAAGAAAAAAAATCAGTGTAACGAAAAGCAAAAGAAAATAATTTAATTACAAAAGGAGTCTGGTGTGGTTGCAACCCTCTTTCCCCCACCCCTCATTTCTTCAAATTTTCCACTGAAAAATTAATAAGCCTATTACTGTCCATGTTGGCTATGGTCACATAACTTTCTTTGACTAAACTAGACACTGGGATATACATTCTCTCAATGAATATTTGTCAGAAATTTTGAAAAATTATGATAGGAAAAGAAGTTGTCTAATGTGATATAATATTTTGATTATATCTGGACTTCATGATAAAAATGATGACCTAGGCAACTTGTATATTTCTAACCAAGAAAAAAGAACAAGTGAGGGTAAATAATAGCTAAAGCTCATTCAGAAAGACAACTGTGGCAATCCCATTAAGGAGCATTACTCTGAAGTAACAGAGATAGAGGTAGGACTGGACTTTTAAGACAAACCCGTAAGGGTGGTTTATGTCGTCATATTTGAAATACTCTCTTCAGAGTTTTTAGAACCCCTAGTTTAAAAGGTTTGGCAGGGCTAGCCCCTGCCTTTTACCCTTCTAAAATAGTAAATTTTGCATTCACTTCAGTATATTCTTTGGTATTATTTCTAATGGGAGCATAAGAACTGAGGGCCCTGCCTTGTCTGCTTGTTTCTTAAAGATATTATAAGAACAAGAGTGGATCTTTGGTTGAAATTTCTCCAGATCCTTATCTCAATTATGTTATCAGCCTTATAGAGAATCAAGGAGAAAAAGAGCCAGAAGGGACCTTTCTACAGGTCATCTAGGCCAGCCCCTGAAAGCCCATGCTCCAAGTAAGGTACGAACTCACAATGTTGGCATTACTCTCTGCTCTCAGCACTGCCAGATGGGAATAAAAGTGTTTATAAAAAGACATCAGTATAAAAATTATGAATATATCTGAACTTATTTTTGCTCAATGAAGTGAATTTTAAAGAGTCATTATTTCCTTACTTTTTTCAGACCAGTATCGGATGCTCTAGTTATTCTAATGAAGCACACAAAGAAGTTTTGCAGTCACTAACATTAGAGTATGATAGCTTGTCTAAGTACTAACTTTTGAATTATGACCACTGTACAAGAATATGGAACCTGAACTTCACTTGTAAGCATAATAGACTTTTTTTCTTAATTATCATTTCCCACAGCTTTTTTTTCTTTAGCATCAAAAACTAGATTTAGGTGAACTGGAGCACTGTACAAATTACAATGTATTGTTATACCATATTTTACAAATACTTTAGTTACAATTATAAAGTCTGCAAATGCCAAGTAGTGACCACATGATAACTGTAGCCATTGAAGAGTTGTAAGGGAAAACTGTTTGATGCAGGATTGTTAGGATCAGAGCTGGTTGGAAAAATCTGGCAACACGTCACATTGTTTTGCTGAAGCTGTACTACTTTGGAGCAATAAACTAGTTCCACTATGTCCACCACAGTTCCACTAGATGCACTACTTTGCAGCAATAAAGTGACTGTGTCGGGTCTGGGACATAAAAAAAGACACCGTATAGCAGAGTCTTTCTTTGTGTTCTTTGTAAAAAATGTGCAAAAGTTTTGTAATCTAATGCAGATTGAAAGTAAATTTTAAAACGTTGCAAGTTTTAATGAACCAGAATGAGTCCAAAACCTGAAGAGTCCAAAAAAAGATTACCACATAGTTGCATCTAGTGAACAGTTTGACCCATCATTATTAGAGGAAATCTAAATATATTTTTTCTAGTGATCTTTTAATACAATTTCACTGTTCACCCACTGTATCCTGTTCTATGGAAAAATAGGTACAAAACATTTATTCTTTGCAAGTTGCCATTTTCAACCTTTATTTTCAGGGCGGTTCAGGAGGGCACAGAAAAGGTCTCTTCTTGGAAGAATTAAATCATTGTACCTAGTACTTCCCTGGAGTGAAGCCTAGTAGAGGTGAAGCAATTCAAGTTCTCACTTTGACAATGCTCTTCACAAACCTTTACAAAAACTGACAGCTCATACTTTCTTTGAAGACAGGTTCTAGACAGGGGGGAAATCAAAAGCCAGAAATGGTAAATTATTGCAAAAATTCTTTTGAACTATAAAATATGAAGTGAACACTGAATGGGAAGCAGCCTTCTCTAGAAACATCTTTCTTTTGTCTTTGTGTTTCAAAGGAAACACACAACCATACAAACACAATAACATGAACATTCCAATATCAACACTAAAGCAAAAATCAATAACAACACACTCACAAATGAATTCCTTTAACTGTTCATATGGTATGGCTATGTTTTGACCCTGACACAGTTATTGCACTTTTTTCTGGCACAGACACCAGAGATAATAAAAGTGTATTTTGTTTACCAATGTCATTAAAATTATACTATGCACTGCCACGAAGCATAGTGCCTGTTTTCTTAGATAGAAGGTCACTGAGAGACAAAAATGCAACAAGATAAATGAGGAAAATTTCATCCAAGTTAATACAGAAACACTAATGACACTTCACAGGCTGGATTTTAAAAAGTTGAAGCCAATACAATCGTTCAAGTTTACATGAATAAAGAACAGCTCATCCTTTAATTCTCTTGGGCTCCAAGAATTAAATAAAATGCTTATAACAACTTTGTAGCCTTTCTACTTACCAGCCTTTTATGACCACAATATCGCTGTAGTTCACAACCGTTTAATAATGCCATCCTTACAACAACTCCACAGAAGACACAAGTATCCTCTCAATTCATGTAAAGAAATTTAGATACAGGATAGAAGGAACATTTCCTGATGGTCACAACCCGCCTCCCCCGAGAGTTGAGTTGGAAGTTGAACATGCTTTTTGTGAGTTCTAGTCCAATGCCCTACTTTTTCTGTCATGTTTCCTATTTCTGTAAGGCTTGGAAAGGAAAATAAAGGATTGTGATCATCTACAACTTAACTTATGAAGTGTAGATTATAGTGAACTCACAGTTCTGTTTTCTTCAAAGTTTTTTGCAAGGTAAAGGCCCATCTATTGATTCCTGAGCTCCCCCTGCTCCAGCAAGAAGACTGCAATTGCCATGATTCTCCAGCCTCAGGAGTGCATGAAACCCCCAAGGCAGGAAGATCAAGACTGCTCAAATCTCTTAGCCTTAGCGGTGCATGAAACCCCCAGGGCTGGGAGATTGCAGCTGCTGTGATCTCCCAGTCTTACAGGTGTGTGAAAATTGGAGCTGGCGGCAGCTGGTATCTTCCAGCCCCCAGGGTTTCATGCACCCCTGAGGCTGGGAGATTGCAGCAGCTGTATCTCCCAGCCCATGGGAGTCCACAAACCCCTGGACCCAGCTGGGTGGCACCAGGAGGCACATTGCAGGGACCCAACATCCACAGTTATGGGGTGCTGCCAAGATTCAGAGTTGATACCTGCTGGGGCTGTGAGTCCCCTTAGCTGCAGAGCTCCAAGCCCCACCTGGGCAGACTGCACTCCTACAGCTGGGAGCCTTCAAGACCCTCAGCCACAGGGAAGACTCTGCTACACATGCCAGTTAAAGCTCATTAGCAACCAGTGATAAGGGTACATATTTTTGAGATCTATTTTTATATCTGGTGGATGCTTTTTATGATAAGTACTTTTCACATGTAGCTGGTTTCAAGATAACTGCACAATTAACTAGTTAATTGCACAATACCTATAATGTGTAGAGGGGGTCCTGAGAGAATGAAAATATGATCCAATTACAATTGGAGAATTCCAATTGTACTTCCTGAGAATTCAACACAGGAATGTAAATGGGAAGATAAGAATAAATATTTAAGAAGTTGCCATGGTAGTAGGCTTTGTCTAAGAATCCATGAAGCCTAGCTGGCAAGTTGCTGCCAAGAAACTCTGACAAAAGGTCAGGACAATAGCTACAAGTTGAAGGACAAGATGCAAAGTTAAGATCACAAAACAGTTTTTCTGTTTTGATTCGTATCTCTATTCAATGTACAGTTACTATTTTATGATTGATCTTGTTTATCTTGTCTTGTTTATTAAACAAACATTTTTGCTACTTATAACTTGCTTATTGCCTGTGATGGCTTCAAAGCATTTAGCAATACAAGCAGGCCTCTTCTATGGAGAAGTGGATCTGTAATTTTTCTGTGCGTGCCAGAAAAAGGGTGATTTTTTTAGTTTACAGAAAAAGGGTGATTTTTTTTTTTTTTTTTTTTTGTTCTCTCTGATAAGAGCCGTCAAGGCAGGAGTAAGACAAGTGAAGCTGAGCTAAATCGCTGGCAACTCCCACAACTTAGCTTACTCCAAATGATCAATCAGCAAACAATATTTTCATACATTCATAGATTTCTAGAGTCAGAAGAGACCTGGTAGATCATGGGGTCCGACCCGCTGCTCCAGGCGGAAAGAGCGCTGGGGTTAAGTAACCCCACCCAGATGCCTGTCTAATCTCTTTTGAACATCTCTGAGGTAAGGGGAAAACACCACCTCCCTTAGAAGCCCATTTCATATTTTGGCAACCCTTACCATAAACAATTTCTTCCTACGCCCAATCTAAATTTATTCTCCTTCAGTTTGTGGCCATTATTTCTAGTAACCCCAAGGGGTGCTCTGGTAAACAGAGTGTCCCCTGTTCCCTGCTGACTCTCCCTGATGAGTTTTTAGGCAGCCACAAGATCACCTCTCAGCCTTCTGTTATGAAGACTGAAGAGATTCAGGCCCCTCAGTCTGTCTTCATAGGGTCTTACCTGCAGGCCCTCAACCATACAACTAGCTGTCCTCTAAACCTTCTCAAGGTTATTCACATCCCTCTTGAAGTCTGGCACCCAAAACTGCATGCAGTACTCCATCTGCAGCCTTACCAATGCCACGTAGAGGGGAATTATCATGTCCCTAGACCTGCTTCTGATGCACCTGCTGATGCAAGAAAGAGTGCAATTAGCCTTGCTTATTACCTTGTCACACTGGTGACTCATGTTCATTTTTGTGTAAACCAGGACTCCAAGATCTCTTTCCACTGTTGTGGTACTCAGAATGGTATCCCCCCCCTCCCCAGTTTGTATAGGTGTTGGAGATACTTTCTCCCCAGGTGCAGCACCTTGCATTTATCCTTGTTAAACTGCATCCTATTCTCATCTGCCTACTTCCCCACTTTGTCCAAATCTGCCTGAATTCTCTCCCTGCCCTCCAGTATACTTACTATGCCCCATAGTTTAGTGTCATCTGTGAATTTGGACAAAGTACTTTCAACACCTTAATCCAAATTTCTAATGTAGATATTAAACAGTACTGGTCCAAGGACAGAGCCAGTGGGGAACACCACTGCCTACATCCCACCAGGGAGAAGCCAACCCATCTACCACCACTCTCTGGGTGTGTCCCATAAACCAGATTTTCACCCACCTTACTGTGAAAAAATCCACATCACAGCTACTCAGTTTGCTTGTAAGAATTGGGTGTGACACGATGTCAAAAGCCTTTTTAAAATCCAGGTAAATAATATCTACTTCCTCTCCTGCATCTAAGCACTTTGTGACCTGGTCATAAAGAGACCAGGTTAGTCAGGCAGGACCTGCCTGCTATAAACTCATGGTGGTTGCCCCTTAACATTGTGTTACCTGCTGGCCTCCCGCAAGTGTGATTTTTTTTCTAAGGTCTTGCTGAGAATAGAGGTGAGGCTAACTGGTCTATAATTATCTGGGTCCTTCTTCCTCCCCTTCTTGAAAATAGGGACCACATTGGCCCTTTTCCAGTCCTCTGGAACTTGTCCCAAGTGCCATGAGCACTGAAATAGTTGCACCAGTGGTTCTGCTATGTCATTAGCAATCTGGCTATATGCCCACATTTAAAGTGCAAGGCCAGGTTTATTATCAGATTGGCAGTCTGATGCCACTTCCAAATGAAGAGCCCAAATTCCTGCAAATCTACTTCATGGATGACAATAGAAAACAGGCTGAACAGCATTGCAACAATGTAATTCAAACCAACCAGCAGGTGGTGTTGCAGTTACAAGAGATGCTCCTCAAGGAAAACAATTATGTTCACAGTTTCAAGTGGGCCATGGAGAAGATGACTCCAGAGTATAATGTTGTCATTCATACAGACAAAACTCCAGCTGGTGAGCATGAGTGGCACTTCAATGCACCTACAACCCGTGCAAAGCTGGGTACTTTGGCTAGTTAATAAATAAAGCACAACATATGATGTCAAAATTAACTACTCAATTTTTTGCCACACACAAAAGTAAATAAAACAACTGCCTTATGAAAATGACTCATATGCATGGGATCGCCATAATGTATAACACAAAAGGAATGATGTTTTAGTTTAGTGATCATATAGACTCTTGTTTGACTATTTTTTTTAAATACACATCTTACATTGTACCTACACTACAGTAAACTAATACAAGAAAAATACAGGCCACACCAGTAGCCTCAAGTTCAAGTCTGAGAATACCATTAGTGATTCTTACGATTAAAATAAATCAGTAGGCCTACACAATAAATCTCTCTCTTTTTTTTTTAATTATCCCTGAAACATTAAACATGAGCTAAACTTGCTAACACTCCTGAGCTCCCTCCTTTCTTGCATGTTGGGCAGGCACGGGGCTAGGGATTAGCATAGGGAAGGGGGTAGACAGATTCACACAACCACATTCACTCATGCAGTCACACATTGCAGTAAGTGGACTGAGACAGGGGTAGGCAAGCAACCTGCTAAACACTGGCCATACATCCCCTGCCACTTGGCTCCAAATCCAACTAGACCAGTCACAGATCATTGGCCTTAGCCTGTTGGGGGATGCTCCTGCTGAGAACATGCAGGGCATGGTACGGAAGTGTGGAGTTCCACTGAGTATAATATGCTATGAGGAGCCAGGTGTGTTGTCAGAGTGGAGGCCAGCAAGCAGCACAGGAGCAATGTGACAGAGCCCCAGCAACGCAGATGACAAGCTGCAGGTGCAGGAGCTCCACTGCATTGAAGACCTGAAGGAGGGGCAGGTGACGGAGGCGGGGGGGTGGGGCTGGTGCAGCCCCTGCACGGTGCTCAGCACTGCACTAACCTAGCCACACACCTCACATGTGAAGTTCTCATGCTTGTTCTTGGCTGCCACACCCAGCTTGCCCAGTGGGGCCTTGAACTCCATGCCCTCCTTTACTGCCTGGTCCAGCTAGCCTCTTCTATGACTTTTTCGCAGAAGCGCCCTGATTAGCAGCAGCCCCTGGGCCTAGGTCCTGCAGGCCCACATCTTAATCTGCCCCTGGCATGATCTACTACTTTTAACATGCTCTAAGAGCCATGAAGGAAGGAGGGAAGACCCAGGGAATTACAGACCAGTCTGACATCCATCCCTGTAAAAATCCTGGAGAAAATTATCAAGGGTTCCATCAGCAGCAGGCTAATGGAAGACAACTTTCTCAATACTAGCCAACATGGCTTTGTTGCTAGAAGTTCCTGCCTGACAACCTCATCTCCTTTGATGACCAGGAGATGCATTGCCTGGACAAGGGAGACAAGGTTGATTCCATATATCTGGATTTCAAGAAGGCCTTTGACTTGGTCTCCCATGATGTCCTGATGACTAAGTTGGAGAACAGCAGCCTCAACCATCTCATGGTCCAATGGCTAGGGAACTGGATCTGGGGTCAGACCTGAAAAGTATTAGTTGATGGGAGCAAATCAACTTGGCACAAGGTGACCAGTGGTGTCCCTCAGGGCTCAGTGTTTGGGCCAATACTCTTCAACATCTTTATAAATGATCTGGATTTGGGCATCAGATGCAGACTGATAAAGTTCGCAGAAGACACTAAACTAGGCTGGGGATGGACAGGCTTGCAAGGTGGGTGGAATAAAAACTGATGGCATTTAAAGCAGAGAAGTGCAGGGTGCTCCACCCTGGTAGGAAGAACCAGCATCATACTTATAGGCTGGGCTGTGCTACACTTGCTAGTACCATGACCAAAAGAGACTTGGGAGTCTTGACTGACCGCAAGATTAACATGAACCACCAATGTGGTGCCATAGCTGGTCAAGCAAACCAAATTGGCATGCAACCACTGATGCATCTCAAGTGAAACCAGGGACATCATCCTTCTACTCTATTCAGCCTTAATGAGGCCACAGCTAGAGTAGCATATCCAGTTTTGGGCCCCCCACTTCAGGAGGGACATGGATAAGCTTGAGAGAGTCCAAAGGAGAGCCACCTGCATGATCAAAGTCCAAGAGAGCAAACCTTGCAAGGAGAGGCTGAAGGACATGGGACTCTTCAGCCTGGAGAATAGAAGACTCAGGGGGTACTTAGTGGCACCTTGTAAATATATAAGGGGGTGCACCAAGATCTGGGAAAACAGTTGTTCACCAGGTCTCCCCAAGGGATAACTAGGTCTAACAGCCACAAACTTCTGGAAGGCCAATTTAGACTGAACCTAAGGAAAAACTCCTTTACAGTCCAAGTGTCCATGGTCTGGAACAGACTCCTCCCAGAGGTGGTGCAAGCACCTACTCTGGACTCATTCAAGAGGTGTTTGGATGCATATCTTGCTGGGATCATTTGACCCTGGCCTATGGCAGGGGGGTGGACTCAATCTTGTGATGTCCCTTCCAGTCCCTAATGTTGATGGAATCTATTACATCTATGAATAGCTGTTCAGTCATGGCTTTAGAGTACTTTCTGCATGCTTAAGGTGCTCTAAGAGCCATGAAGGATATAAATAGTAGTTTCCATTAAAGTTTAAAATGGATAAACTTTTTTTCTAGCCAACGGTAGAAAATTTTGGGATGATTTAATTCATTTTGAACAAAAAATGATTTGTGCTTTTAAAAATAAATACTATCATGCTAATATAATTAAGATGACCCAAGTGCAGAATTCAGGTTGTGTATTTAGTAGATACTTCTTAAACATTTTGATGCAACATATTGCAAACATATTTTGCAACAGATTAATTTGCCCCTCTGGGTAACATATGAAAAGAGCTTTTTTCAAGCTCTGAGTAGAAATACATTATTTATATTTTGATATACTTGAGAACTGTTTCTTATATTGATATACTCTCACCTTCTGAGAATGGGAAGGGAATAACCCTTTCAATTTGGAATTTGGGATTCCAATGAAATTCTATCAAATTATTGTTTAAAACAAAAAAGCATTTTTCAATTCCTGGAACAAAAATATTTTGTTTAGTTTTACTGAACCAGGCTTTATTTTCTAAGATGCATAACCCTACTGCTGTACAGGAGTTCCAGCTGCAGGTCCTATTTGTCCTATATTTCAGACTATTTGGACTGGACTACATTGTACTCTCCCTTTCTCTTCCAAGAGTCAGAACACAGTCAAATACTATGTCCTCAATATCTTGCCCTCAACCTCGATCACGTTTCCCCAGTGTCAGTAAAAACAGCAGGCAAATGGATGATGTTAAAGTCTGTAAAAAAACCCCAAGACTTTAGCTGTCACTAACAACACTAAGCAGCAATAGCTTGATTGAAGCTCTGACAAACAGTGCACAACAGCACCATCTGATGTCTGAGCAGCAGAACAGCACCCTACAAGGAGCATTCTCTCAGCCATGTAACGGCTGCAGCTGAATCCTAGGTTGCCTATAATACTTCTGGGTTGCAGGTAGGCTTCTTTAGGGGTCTGTGCCATAATGTAGGGAGCAGGGCTGGTGGGAGTAAGGTTGGGGTGTGGGCAGCGTGTTGCAGGCTAGTCAGAGACATCAGGATGCAGAGCAAGTAGAGGGCCCCTTGGGTGGGAGTAACACACCCCAGACCAGTATGCCAACAGAAGAAACTTCTTACTGCAAATTTTTTTACTGACAACCACACTTTTTTATGGTTGATGATAAACCCCTAAATTTCAACCCACTCCTTCGAACTGTGGCCCATCAGCAGCGTAAGCTCTGGAAGAAGAGTTACATGTATGTTATGTAAAACGTATATCAGTATAAATGTGTCAGTGAAATCATTTGGCTGTCAGCAAAAAGCTTGCAGATTGTAAGTAAAAAAAAAATCTTGGGTTGACAAGCTTGAACTCAGTAAACCTAAGGGTTTTTTTTGTTTTTTACCAAATCTGTCTTGATACATACAATAACAAGAAGAAAAGGATTGAAATGTACACAGTAGTCCCAATGGATGCCATATGTTGTAATAATTTCCCTGCACTATTTTTGTAAACTGCCTATGATTTCCCAAGCCTACAGGGAAATCATTTCATCTGTCTTCCTTGAATATACTTTATGTCTCAAAAATTAGCACAGCAAGTTCCATTTATTTAAAAAATATACATTCTAGTAGCTAAGAGATGGAACTGATTAATGGTGACTCTTCACAGTTAAATATATATAGTAGATAAGGTCTCTATGGGTTTACCAGTTGATGTAACTTTTATTCATAAAACTACCTTTCCCACATGATCTCTAAGGAACTTACTTGCATAAAGTACAAATGACTCCATATATTCTACTTCTTAGATTACTTATGTAGTTTTTTGAAGAAGCCTTCATTTCAACTCTAACAGACTTCAGTTTTAGGTCCTGCATAGTGGGAAAGTGCTGCTTAAGAAAAGGAAACACATTTATTGTTAAAACCCTGGTACAATGGGTACTAGTCATTTAAAAAAAACAAACAAAATTTTACCAACAATTAAAATACATTTGGAATCTTGTATACAACACTTTCCATATGTTATGTAGGATACTATCTGTTGGTTGCAGTGAGAGAATGATCCTTCCTTTCTTAAAACAAAGAAGCTTGCTTCATCAATACAAAATGTAATTATCACTTCTGATTACAGGTTTCTCTTGCTTTATACGGGTTCTATATGTGCAAATTTGCTCTTATGTGATGACCCATTTTATACCTAAAGTATATTATATGCAAGGTAAATTCACTTCTATGCGATCAGTGTGGTGGAAGCCCGCAGTCAGCTGCTTTGTGCAGTGCAGTGTGGGAGTGGCGCGCACCAAAACAGTCTCCTGTGTGGATCTTCTGCTCCTCACTCATTGCCTGTGTGTTTCTCTGTAGTGATGTTATACCCCAACTTCATGTGGCACCCAACAACTAAGGAGATGATGGTCCAGTTGCCCATGGATCCTGTTGCTCATTAGCCAGAGCACAGCAGGGAGCAAACACCAGCACACATTGCTTGCAACAGCTTTTATTCAGAATGGAGACAGCTTCGGACTAAGTCCCTCATCAACAGAATACAGGGAGCTGCCCTGAACAGCAGTTCTTTCCAACATCTATACACCTTGGTTCATACATATTTAACATTTAGTCACCCTTGTCCCACCTTTGGTTCCCCCCATTTCTCCTCCCATCTCAAGCTCTACCTCTGTTTACTGTTCGCTTCATTAGCATGGTATTGCCGATGCATTTTATTTATTTACATGCTTCTCTGCTAAGAATGCATGGATTTGACCCCTCTCTTCTCTTAGTCACTTGCAGTTTCCCGCTGTTTTTTGCTGGTTTTCTTGCTGACTTCCCCTTCTCCAGGGTCTTGCTTCTGCTTTATCTCCTGATAATAGCTGGTGGGCTTCCTTTTGTTTTTACATAGCAAATCATGCATCTTGCACACTATCCTTTTGTTAGGAAACTTCTTGCTTAAGTATTTGCAAAGTTAGTTACTTTTAATATATCAGCTAGCCTTGTGACCACCAGCTTTTGCTGAGGTTGCCTTTAATATATCATTCAGCCTTGTGAACAGCAGCTTTTTGCTGAGACACAAGAAAAAGTCTTCCTTCAGCTGCACGCTTAGCACCCCCATATTCCATATAGGGGTCTAACAGTTACCATCCCCATTATGGCTTCTAAGCATCCCACTAGCTTATCTCCAACTGTCTGCTGATGGTGAGTACCAAAATCGCCTTGTAAAAGTGGTAGAAATGGACATGGGGGTCAGTACAGCTGAGTTCTTAGAATGTGTCCCTATTTGTTACTTTGTAAAGTGGGTAGCCTTTATGTGATTTGGAATTATGATCCATTTTACAGGAACACATGTACTGCATAAAGCAAGGGAAACCTGTATTTAGATTTAAGAGAATGTATGTCTACTGCACTATTAATTCTTAATAGTTTTTCATGCAATATGGCACTCTAAATTCGTAATTAAAACAGTACATTATTTTAAATATAATTAGGATTTTACATATTCCCTGTTGCTAATGATTATTTTACACAGGTAGGCAAAACCAGCCTGCTGATTCATCCATATGCAAACATACTGGTCAGTTTAAAGACCTAGTTTTCATAGAGATGTGGAGTGCTGCATCTTACAGTATGTAAGTCAGGAAAATCATGTTCTATTAAAAAAGCAAGCCCAGAGAAATGAGTTGATTGTGATCTGAGCAAAATCAGACAGTTTCACTCTGAATAAGTGCATCTAAAACAGAATATGGACTCTAAAAAATCTGAAAGATGAAATATCTCCATTGGTCTTTTTAATGTAATTTTCTCTATTTATGCCGGACATTTTGTCCATCTACCTTTCTTAGAGAAAAGATATAACAGCTCATTTTCCCTAGGCTAAGTACAGTCATTCAAAAAGCCTGAGCCTGAATCGATTAAATCTTTTCAGGTTAGTTTAACCTGCACTGAAAAGCAAGTGAATAGATGTTCACTTTTGATTCTGGATATTCAGCTACATCCTTTCAATGGCCCAGGCCAGAAGCTGGCGGGGGAGGGGGAGGAAGAGTGAGCCCTCCCTTCCTTTCTGCAGTGGCTGGAAGGCTGGAGGGCAGCTGAATTGAGTGCAGGGCATGGCCAGGCCCTGGCAGGCTGAGTATGATTGGAGAAGGGTTTAAACCCTCACCCTGGTCTGCATGGTCCCCAGTCATGGTGTGCCTGGAGGGGGGGGGGCAGCAGCCTTTGCCAGGAATCTCCAGTTCCCCCACCCTCACTCACTGCAGGACCTCTCAAGCTTCCCCCTTCTCTGGGTGGGCACTACTGAATTTGCTTGGACTGAGAGACTTGATTGTGGCACAGCACTTGGAAATTTTATTGAACACTGGACTTAGAACTTAGAGCTTGAACATAGAGCTGTTGAGGATTTCAAAATCTGTTCCAGGGGTTTGGAGGCATAGTCACTTAAACTTGCCAAACTGGTTTTGCAAGGGGAGGAGCACAGATTAAGTTGGAATTCAGGAGCTTTCTCCCTTTTGGATTGACTTGATATGGCAGGCTTGGTGAGAAGAGAGCCATTGGAACTAGAAAAGTGAATGATAAGAAAAACAGCTCCAGGATTTTGGAGTAAGGATATATTCTGTGGACCAGATGCATTTGTACAATTTTGTGACCAGTGGTTCTCTCAGATCATCTCTGGGCATAAACCCTGGGTAAATAAAAGACAAAGAAATTAATCACTCTGGAAGGGTTAATATTGACATGCAAAGCTTTAACTAAAGAGATATAACAAAAAGATCAGTCATTAAAGACAGTGAAAGAAGAATCCAAGAAGCTGAAGCACCATGCCCCCTCCCTCCCGCTCCTCTCACTTGAACAGAGACCAAGGGTGAGGGGCTGGGGTCACCTGGAAAGGGCTGCTGTCCCTTGCCAGGAAGATCCTGACTAGGGTCCCATTGCAGTAGGAGAGGAGACATGGGGAGTAGGGCGGATTAAACCCTCCCCCTGCCTCCTCAGGCTACCGTCACTACAGAGAAGGGTTTCCCACTCCTACCCCCTTCTCAGCCATCCAGAGCAGTGACAGTGCTCCAGCTAGGGAGTAGAGGGGCAGGGCCAACCCTGTTCCACTGGAACAGAGAACACAGGTCAGCCCAGCCCAGCCCAGGGCTGCAAAGCATCCTGGAATGCCGGGGGACTGCAAGTTAACTTAGGAGGGGCTGGGATAGGAGTTCTGTAAACCTGTTTGACCTAAATCAGTTAAGTCTGATACGACATTCAATCAGGTTTACCTTAAACCAGTTTCGGCCATTTTGAAAGCAATTTATGTGCACTGAACTTTTGTTCTGTTACAGGTTTCAACTGGTTTCTGATAACTTAAATCAGTTCATATGTAGCTTCTGAACCTAGCCCTAGAGAAAAGAAACACATACTAAAAAATGCTGCAATCACCAGATGAATTGTTTAAAAATAAATCCCACTAGGGATCATTTCTAATCGTCTTTGTCAGCTGATACTATGCATTGTGGCAGAACCGATCAAATATTTTTTAAAGTCTGTATTTCTTAATTTGTCTGTATTTTAAAGTCTGTTTTTTACATTAGTATTGACTTTTACTATCCTTGTTAGGTTATCCTGGAGGTTTCTTTCTTTCTTTTTAATAAGAACCTCCTGAGAAATTGAAAAATAAATCATATTTAAAAGTTAAATAGAGCTACCAGAAGCTACTGATGTATTTGAGGAATTAACTTTGTTATTCATTACATTTACCAATTAAAATGAATCTTACACTGATCAGTTTAAGTGTCATTAGTAAGAAAGTTCGAAGAAAGTAGTACATAAATCTAGAAGTAGCTGCCAATTTTGGAAAAAGAAAAAATAAAGGAATGTACTTTCTGTCTCAGTGTTCACAAAATAGATAGATACCTGCACTAGTGCAGTTCTTCTGAATGCAGTGAATTATGTCCATCAAATGCAGGAAGGTATGCAGAAAGATCAACCTAAAAAAGGTTTTGGCTTCAAAATTGTAAAATGACGTTTGTTCCCAATGGATTCAATTGCATGATTTTATTTAAAAATTAAATTAGGAATGATAAGCTAGCTCAGAACCACCAAGAACTGAGAACTGAAAGGTCAAATTGGCTCAAATTTAAATATAAACCTCGTTATCAGCCAGCTGACAAATGGATGGCAGACAAATGGGAAACACCAGCAGAAGCTATTTTTATCTGCTTGCTCACACGCAGGTAAAATTCTTAATCTATGAGTTCTGATTTTTGTTATTTTTGATTGGGTGGCAAAATAAGATAGAATATGGGAACATTGGACTGTAAAGGGCATCAGAAAGAGTCATCTAATGCCACACCGTGACTTTTACAGGCAATTATTTACACAAGAAATCCCCCAGATCACCGTATTAGACTCCCACCCACACAAGAACAGCCTACAATATTTCATAGGTACCAGCAAGGGAGATGAAGGCATTGCCAATGCCCTGATACTGCAGTGGCAGATAATATACACACTCTGAAAATCCTAGGGGAGGATTATGGTTTAGATGTTTTCTAGTGATTTTTGCTCTATACTGTGATAGTTGATTTTAACAGTAATATACCAACAGTTATTTAAAAATGATAGGTTTTCATGAGATAACATTTTGTAAATTATTTCTTAAGGAGCAGCAAATACTAAATATGTCATGTTCACTACTGCTCTTAATTCTGTATGTAGGAATAGTTACTTTTACCACCATATACTGCTTTGCATAATCAGGGTATACTGTACCAGCTTGTGCCTTATAATGGAAGTCAGAAGGAATTATTTTACTAGCTTGGCACAGCGTTCTTTGCAAAAAAAAAATTGTTGTGTTCACAGCACTACACAAACAAACAACAATATAACAATTCTACACAAAGGATCCTGTTGGAACACCTGTCTTATACACTGGAACCTTTTATGACTCTCAAAAAAAAGTCAGCAGTAAAGAATATAAAAACTAAAAAAGAATCTCAGTTATTCCATTCATCCATGTGTTCAAATAAACAAACACAAAAAGAAAACAAATGTTCAGCCAGACATACTTGTTACTACACTTTAAACTGTCAAGTGTATTTGTCTACAGATTAATATATTTGAAGAAAAACAAGCATTAGATGCCAGCAATATCAAAAAGGGAAGAACATGAAAACAACTAGGAATGATCCATTTCTCTCCTTCAACCATCTTGAAATTTCCACTGATATCAGACCCTTATCAAAACCACGAGACCCACAAAAGCCAAATATCTGTTCCTACTCTGTACTGGGTACATCTATGCGTGCACTTCATTGTGAAGTAGACTAATTACCTCTGCAGTAAAGCATCACTATCAGTAAGTGTGTCAGTATTAGGGTGCAGTAAATTAATTAACTTCACCATAAGATAATACTGTTGGGGACAGTACTATCTTACTGCTGAGTTATTAACTGCAGTGAAATGCACATGTAAACACTGACCTGGACATAAATTGAGACTGGTCAGCCCAGGCAGCAGGTGGCCAGACTCCTGTCTGCTACCTATCTACATGACTTTGCACATTCAGAGCCATGTGAACAAAAGACTCTGGTAAATGGAGGAGAGAGATCCTGTGCTATTAAACCTGAGCATTAAGCTACAGTATGAAATAATGTACTGATACTTCTGGGTACCCTTGCGCCCCAGCCAGCCCCTTCACCACCCAGTGATGCCACCTAGACTCCAGGGCTGCCTTCCCCC
Source organism: Crocodylus porosus (assembly GCF_001723895.1). Classification (NCBI taxonomy): domain Eukaryota; kingdom Metazoa; phylum Chordata; order Crocodylia; family Crocodylidae; genus Crocodylus; species Crocodylus porosus. The sequence goes on along the minus strand of NW_017728920.1, from coordinate 12,322,950 downwards.
TCCCTCCCCACTTCAAAGCCTGGTGCTAGCCCAGATCAACTCCTCCCTGGCTCAAAGTTATGGTGTCCCAAGCGCACGTGTAGATACTGTACCCAGGAGCAGTTCTTTCTAGCACGGAGTGCTCCAGAGTTTATTGCTTCACTTCCACTTGCTTGCATAGGTGTACCCACTGGCCATGTCCAAACGTGTGGACATCTGGTTCCCTGGGAGACAACTAGTAGTGGTGTACTTTGTGCTGCCACTAGTTGTCCCCAGGGAATGCCTGTGCCATGTGCACTCTGGCATCCGGCAAGTCCCTGTCTCCTCGAGTCAGGGTCAAAGAAAACCAAAGACGATGAGGGAACAAAAAGCCAGGGTCCCAGAGTGGAAAGGAGGCATGGCTCCCCACCTGCTTTAGAAGCTATGCCTGGTATTGCTTCAGAAGGGCACTCTGACACCAGGAAGTACCCCTCTGAGAGTACTTCATGGCACCTGTTTGTTCTCCTCAGGCTACTCAGTGGCCAGAGGCACTAACTGTGCAGTTATTAGTGCACAACAGTAGCCCAAGACAACTTCACAATAATGTCACATCATGCTTTCTGCCACACTATGCTACTGCTCAGTAGTTATGGGCTATTGCAGAGCCAGAGTCTTGCGTAGATGCAGCCAGCATAGCACACACAAAAATCACCAAACTGCTTAAATCTCTACTTCCATGGAAAGAATTCACTACTTACATTTTTATAATTATAAATGGTGACAGAGAGTGATACTACAGAAACCAAAAATAAAATTAAAAACAGACTACCTACACAGCATGTTATGTCTTTTATTCCAGTCACACCATGGTCCTAAAAAAAATAAAAAACACAAGAAACAGAGAAAGCAGATTACAGGTATCATCTGATCCCTAAAATGAAAAGATAGGCCCATTAAAAAAACTTATTTAGAGATTACTGAGGTATTAAGTTGTTTTTTACTCATTTTCTGAGAGAAGTGAGGAGGCACTGACCTCATATGATACAACCAAATACTTGATAAACTGGTCTGATAACGATCACATTCAAAGGACAGCCATGCTGAGATCAGCAAGATCAGTCAGAGACTGCAGTGAATCTTTAAACAAAAATAACCAGGCTGAGGAGGTCTTATTCCTGTTTAGTTTATAAAAATGTAACATATTAAAAACAATTAATATATTTTAATATTCTTTCACTTCTCCCTACCTCCCTTCCACCTCCACTTCTGCTTTTACCTATGTTGTGGTTCAGAAAACTACAGTTCTGGTGATATTTCAAGTAGTCTGCTACATACAGAATGAAAGTACATAACCTGTAAAGAAAAAAACTTAGTAGGCAAGACATTTCTGGAGCTTATCATCTCTCCTTGGAAACTATTAAAAAGGTTTCCCAGCTTATAGAATTGTCTTGCTGTAAGATTATGGTGAGTGTAGACAAATAAAAAAGGACCTAGACGTAGACAAGAGTTGGAAGTGATGTTTGATTCATAATAAGTGTCAGCACAGTACTGTTTACATTAAAATGACATTACATGGAAGTGTGTCAAACTAGTATTGTAATCTGTAACCTTAATCTTTGCCCATGTAATGACAAAATGCAAACAAATCATTTAAACTGATGTTTATTAGAATATTAGAATAGTATTGCAACTCCCTAAAAGCTGTAAATTGGCCATAGCACCATAAGCCTTTCCCAGTATAGCCATGTGTCCCCAAACACTTCCTTGTACTTTCCTAATTTCTGCATATGTACTAAACTGACTGGTAAGATTTGATTTCAACTGAATATTTTTTTCAGACCAAACTCAAAACTCAACTTTCTCTCAGCTTGCATGATTCCACGAGGCCTTGTGGCATGTTTTCCCCTTTTCCCCCTTCATAGGTTGGGTCTATCATTGTAGTTAGACATTTCTTTTTTAAGGCTTGCCTGTAAAACAGTGTAATCTCTCATAAATTTTAGGTATGATTGACCTACTTGCATTACTTTATCAGGCTGTGGTACAAGTCAAAAAACTCAGAGATTTATTTATTGTGTAAATAATACATTTGCAGTTATTGGACTGGTAGGCATCAAAAGCAACTTGATAAATTTACATTTAAAGGCATTCTGTTTCAAAATGCTGAAAAGGTGCTACTGCTGTGCTATCAGTAAAAATAAATGGCACCTGTTTATTACTAATATAGTAATTTATTAAATATAGTAATTTATTAGCGTACATAACAGAAAAACAGAACAAATATGAAATGTTCATGATTCTATCCCTGGGTATGTCCTTTGCAGGTGAAAGTCTCAATGACAAGAAGTATCAGCGAAGAATGTTAGAGATTAATTTGAAGGCAGGGTTTATGACATAATTTATTTTGTCAGCTACCTATAAGAACAAATGGCCAATCTCAATTCTATTTACGCCTGCTGAAATTTTCATCTTTGTCATGGAGGATCAAATACATGGAGGTCAGGATGTGCTCAGGTCACACTGACAGTGGAGGCAAAGTTAACATGGCAATCTTATGAATTAAAATTATTTATATTAAGAACCAGATGGCATATTTCAGCATGTACCATCCATATTACCAAGAACATAAATTATCCATTCTAATTCTTTTGCAAACTTAGTCAAATGTTGGTATACCAAACTCTATAAGACTTGCATTAGTCTACTATTAGAGGGTTTGTGTAGATTAAATGGGGGCCCTAAATTGAAATGGTAGGTTTTTAAAAACACTGCTTCAATTAAGGGCCCTTTAACCCCCCATGTCTTGCACACATCCAAAATTACCTGACTGTCTGAAGACAGGGAGAGGAGAGTGAGCCACCGATGAGTGGAGTGGTCCCTAGGCTGGGGGGAGGAGTGTTTCTCTCTGCAGTAGCAGCACCCACCCGCAGGCATCCAGCTTGGGTGGTCCCAGGAGATACTGGAGCTGTGGAGCTGCAGTCCTTTGCTCCACAGCTGTAGGGCAGCAAACTAAAATGCCTTGGAGTTTTAGTTTGCTGCGCTCCAAGTCATTTAAAGCACATTACGCTGCCGAGTTTGCTACAGTGGCTGGAATTACTGTGCAATACGCCACTGACGTGAACAAACACCAACACCATTAAAGTGGTGCAAACACATTTAACCCACACACATGCCCCTCATTTAATCTACACACAGCCACAGACTCACAGATATCACTTGTTACAATTGGTTGGCTTCAGTTTTCCAGTTTTGAAAGAGCACTCCATAAAATTTAAGTAGATATATCATTGGATGGCCAACAAATGCCCAGAGAATGATTGTAATAAATGAACACAAACAATGTAATACCGAGTAGGATACACAAGGGACTAGATTCTACTTTCTATTCTAGGATATTCTATACTCTGAAAAGGCACTAAAGTAGTGGTAATGAACCTTTTTGGTAAGTAAGCCACCTGTCGCTCTGGTATCAGCTTTTGCCATTCCTGAGTGCCACAGGAATGTGGCAACAGTGATTTAGATGGCAGTAATGACACCCCCTGAATCTCACCTCCCTCCCCAACTGCCACCCTGACCTGTTGCCAGTGCCCAATTAACTGAATGCCCAGGTTTTGTGTGCCAAACTGTAGCTGTCTATGCCACTTGGGTCAAAAATGCCATAGGTTGGTCATCACTGATGTAGGCAGTGCTATACAGCTTAGGATGAAATGCAAGATCATAGATTCAAAGAAAATGATTAGTGTTGGAAGGGAGATCAGGAGGTCATCTAGTCTGAAATCCTGCTGACTGTTTCCAACTATATCATCCCACCCAGGGCTTTGTCGAGCTGGGCCCTAAACATCTCCAAGGATGGAGATTCCACCATCTCTCTAGGTAACCAATTCCGGTGGTTTATCACTCTCCTACTGAGAACATTTTCCTAATATTCAACCTAAACCTCTCTTGCTGCAATTTGAGACCATTGTTTCTTGTTCTGTTGTCTGCCACCACAGAGAACAGTCTGACTCCATCCTCTTTGTAATCATCCTTCGGGTAGATAAAGGCTGCTATCAAATACCCTCTCAATTTTCTCTACTGCAGACTAAATAAGTGCAGTTCCCTCAGCCTATCCTCACAAATCACATATCCCAGCCACCTAACCATTTTTCTTGCTCTCTGCTGGACTCACTCCAACTTGTCCACATCCTTTCTGTAGTGGGGGCCCCAAAACTAGATGCAGTACTCCAGATGTGGCCTCATCAGTGCAGAAGGAAGAGAAATAATTACTTCCGTTGATCTGCTGGCAACACTTACGAATGCAGCCCAGTATGCTGTTAGCCTTTTTGGCAATCAGGACACACTGTTTTCTGATACTCAGCTTATTGTTCACTGTAACCCCCAGGTCCTTTTCTGCAGAGCTGCTACTTAGCCAGTTGGTCCCAAGTCTGTAGCAGCACATGGGACTGTTCCATCCCACATGTAGGACTTTGTACTTGTCCTTGTTGAACGTTATGAGATTTCTTTTGGCCCAGTCCTCGAATTTGTCTAACTCTACCTTCCAGTGTATTTACTATACCCCTCAGCTTGGTGTCATCTGTGAAACTGCTGAGGGTGCACTCCATCCCATCTTGCAGAACATTAATGAAGATGTTGAACACAACTGGCCCCAGGACCGACCTGATGATACCAGCTGCAAACTAGACATCAAGCCATTAATCGCTATCTGGTAAGCCCAGTGATCCAGCCAGCTTTCTATTCACCTTACAGTCCATTCATCCAACCCATACTTGCTTATCTTGTTCACAAGAATGCTGTTGGAGACCGTATCAAAAATCTTGCTGAAGACAAGGTGTATCACATACACTGCTTTCCCTGTATCGACAGATCAGTCGTCTCATCATAGAAGGCAATTAAGTTGGTCAAGCATGACTTGCCCTTGGTGAATCAATGCTGACTATTCCTGATCACTTTCTTTTCCTCCAAGTCCTTACAAATGGATTCCTTGCCCGCTCCATGAATTTTCTGGGGACTGAGGTGAGACTGGCTGGTCTGCAGCTCCCTGGATCCTCCTTCTTCCTTTTCTTAAAGATGGGAACTATATTTGCCCTTTTCCAAATGTCCAGGACCTCCCCTGATCACTAGTTTTCAAAGATAATGGCCAGTAGCTCAGCAATCACACCAGCCAACTCCATCAGCACTCTCAGATGTATTGCATCTGGCCCTATGACCTTGTACATGTCTAGCTTTTCTAAATAGTTCCTAACCTGTTCTTTTGCCACTGAGGCCCACTCACCATCTCCCCAAACTGCGCTGCCCAGTACAGTAGTCTAGGAGATAACCTTGCCTGTGGAGACCAAGGTAAAAAAAGGGTATTGAGTACTACAGCCTTTTCTTCATCATCTGTCATTAGGTTGCCTCACCTATTCAGTAAAGGACTCACACTTCCCCTGACCTTCTTCTTGTTGCTAACATACTTGAAGAAACCTTTCTTGTTACCCCACACATACCTTGCTGGCTCCAATTCCAATTGTGCTTTGACCTTCTTGATTTCATCCCTGCATGCCTGAGTAATAATATGCTTATTCTCCTCCCTAGTCCAAGCTTTCACTACTTATAAACTTCCTTTTGTGTTTAAACTCATTGAAGAGTTCACTGCTAAGGCAAGCTGGTCACCTGACATCTTTGCTATTCTTTCTGCATGTTGGGATGGTTTGTTTCTGTGCCCTCAGTAAGGTTTCTTTAAACTACAACCAGCTCACCTGGACTCCTTTCCCCCTCAAATTGGCCTCCCAGGGGATCCTGCCCATCAGTTCCCAGAGGGTGTCAAAGTATGCCTTTCTGAAGTCCAGGGTCCATACTCTGTTGCTTTCCTTTCTTCATTTTATCAGGATCCAGAACTCAATCATCTCATGGTTACTGCTGCCCAGACTGCCATCCACTTCTACATCCTCCACCAATTCTGCTCTGTTTTGAGGAGCAAGTCAAGAGCGTAACTGCTAGTTGATCTCTTCAACACTTGCACCAGGAAGCTGTCCCCAGCACTCTCCAAAGACCTCCTAGATTGCTTGTGCACCACTGCAGCCTTCCCAGAATCATATCTTGAATTCATTGTCATAAAGATGAATTAGCACAGTTAGAACATTTGTGATCCTACTGATTTAACAGCTGTCTTGTGCTAAAATATAACTGTATGCCTTTAACTTAGTTTTGGAAAACTGAATTCATTTTTACAACCCATTCAATGCGTCTAGATAGGACACTTTATGTTAACAGTCCAGTGATCATGAGATTGGGAAACAAGCAAGGAGAGATCAACTAAAAATTGATCCTGCTCGCAGTTCAGTCAGAGTTATATAACAGTTTTATATTTGACCTTTAAAAAATAGAAAGATTTATGCAAAAACCATTCTAAAAGAATAGATTACAAGGTCATATATTAAAAAAATTAAAGAATGACAGACTTACAAGTTCCTGTGCAACCTTCATTTTTCCACTTATGACCAGATATGAGACCAAGCCTTAACAGCACAATCACATTCTATTTTTCCTGTTCAATTCAATTCACAGTACACAAAAGGGAAGAACTAAATGACAAGGGTCACTGTAAATACTCAAGCATTTTCTAGCTTTTGAGTATTTCACTTTTTAAGAGCTTGTCTCAAAACATTTTTGTGTGAAACACACACATATATTGCCACTCTAAGGTTAAACGCTAAACAGAACAAAAAGAAGGACCATACTTCAACAAGGTGACAGTTCTTAATGCCCAATTTTTCCCATTGCTCCACCTATGCCTTGAAGATTATGAAACAAGCCACCCTTACATCCAAATACACAGAAATCTTTTCCCCCACTGTTCCTTTCCTCATCTGGCAACCTTTCTACATAAGGTAATATGAATAAAAGACCATAAGCTGAATATGATGAACTTGTATAAGTGTATCAAGGTGGGGAGGAGGGAAGGCTATAATACAGAAAAAGAAAAATCCATTAAATAAATGAGGCGGGAGTTCAATGATGATTCTAAAATCACTGAGCTATCCAACTGCTTCTTAAATTGGCTTACAAATAAGAAAAGCACACAAAAGGGTTAAAACAAGTGAGGAGTGATAAAGAGTTTGTCCATATTGCTACTGATGCAAATTATTTAATAGGTCTCCTTTGAATAATGAGATATATTACAAAAGCTGAATATATGAAAATTAGGGAGATGAAAAATTCAGTTCTTCCTTGTACATGGCATGTGGGTATTATCCTCTATCTCCCTATTGGTATTCCTTCCTTCCTCCATCCCTTTCCCATCTCCTGCCCCCTCCTTCCCTAGAACTGAGAGCGAGAAAGGGGGAGAGAGGGGGAGTCCAGCATGTAAAAAGGTTTATGTTGCCTGCCCCCACTCAAATCTCTACCCTCCATTAATCCTGACACACCTTCTCTTTTCCTCTTTCCTGTGAATCTAAGACAGGCAAGGAAGTTGATGAGAAAGTTCTAGAATACATCAACTAGAGAGAAGTCTCTAGGTTCAGATATTAATGCAGGCTATCAATTCACATGTCTGAACTCTCTCAGAAGTACCTATTTTTAAGGATCATATTTTTCTGCCTTACTTTTTCACTTACAAAATCTGCTGCTATGATATAGTTAGTGAATTAAATTTAGCAAAATATATTTACAGATATTTAGATGCTTTTAAATGCTAGTAGAGTATACAGAGTCAAGATAGAGGTAAAGTATACACTTGGCTTTATGAGTATTAACATGTTATTCACTGATGACCTGAGATCTTATCTACAGTTTGAAACTTCAATGTCAGTAAAGGATGGTGGAGTTAAGAGTCCCTATATCTAGGTGAAGAAAGAAAAGTACATTGTTTTAATTAATTATGAAAAAATGCTGTATTAATTCCACTAATAGTGCTAATCTCCAGAGAAGTTTTAGACAAGACACCCCTGGATCCCTTGAGGAAACATTCACTCTGCTTAAGCATCATTGTTAGGTCTGGGAGATTCAGACTCCAAATGAGGGTCTGTGAAATTATTCACTAAAATAAAGGTCATTTAGGGAAAACTGGATACCTTCTCAGGTCTACAATAGCTGAAACCTGAAAAGACACCATGGGTTAATGGCCAGTGGAAGTATTTGATTCTTTTTAAAATTTCATAATTCTATTGTTAACATCCCCAAAAGCTGAAAGTATGCGAGTCAGAGTCCAATAATGCATGAGATATTTAAAATTAATAAAATGTTAAAAAGTATTAATAAATTGAGAGTCTATATTTGCTGCCCCTTGCTTAAGGCCTCACATCAAACTTTTCTTTGATTTTAGAAGGTCAATAAAAATTCCTATTCTAGTAAATGATATTCAACAGAATGTCCTGCCATTCAAAAAAATCAAAAAACTTCTTCTTGGTACCTGCACAGAACCCATTATCCATTATTATGTGTTCTGTTCATCTGCCTTGCAACAAATATTTCTGTGTTTGAAGACTGTTATCAAATCTCTTCTCAGTTTCCTGTTCTCTAGACTAGATAACCTTTATTTTTCAAGACCTTTCCTTGCATGCCATGTTTCTGAGACTTTTATTTCTTTTCCTCTCTTCTTAACACCCTCCAATACCCAAAACTTGACATGGCACTCAGGGTGACAGTACAGGTATTGCACGTGAGGGTGCAATCTTTTATCTGGCATTCTGCATTCTGTCCCTTCTGGTATCACTCAAGATAAAAGGAATTACAAAGAAACTTTTTCCCTAAATGTAAATGAACCATTTGGATATTGCTGGGAATTAAACTTTTTTAGAACTAAAATTAGAATCATAGAAAATTAGGGCTTGAAGGGACCTTAGGAGGTCATCTAGTCCAACCGCCTGCTCAAAACAGGACCATTCCCAACTAGATCATCCAATCCAAGGCTTTGTCTAGTCAGGTCTTAAAAACCTCCAAGGATGGAGATTCCACAACCTCTCTGGGTAACCTTTCCCAGTGCTTTATTACCTGCCTAGTGAGAAAGTTCGTCCTAATATCTAACCTAAACTTCCCTTGCTGCAACTTGAGACCATTGCTCTTTGTTCTGTCATTTGCCACCACTGAGAACAATCTAGCTCTATCATCTTTGGAACCACCTGTCAGGTAGTTGAAGGTTGCTATTAAATCCCCATGCCCCTGTCCCCAGTCTTCTCTCCAGACTAAATAAGCCCAGTTCCCTCAGCCTCTCCTCAGAAGTGTCTCAGCCCTCTAACCATTTTTGTTGCCCTCCACTGCACTATCTCCAATTTGTCTGCATCCTTTCTGTAGTGGGGGTCCCAAAACTGGACACAGTACTCCAGATGTGGCCTCACTGGTGCTGAATAGAGGGGAGGAATCAATCCTCTCAATCTGCCTGGACCCACATTTTGAAGTTGTTGGTCTTTCAAATCAAGTTTGTGTGCTTCCTTAGAAATGCTCTGATACAACGGAGGCCTAGCTGATGCCCCTGCCACATGGTGGCCATTAAACCTGGAGGTACTTTCACAGGAAGAAGTCCTCTGTTGCCAGCACTCTACTCCAAGCATCTGATAAAGTAGGTTGTTGCATATGAAAGAAAGCTCATATCTCTCTGAACCAGTTAGTTTTAAAGAATGCAAGCAAACCTTTACTGCACCCATCTAAGTGTAAGCAACTTACACTGCCATATATTCAGCAGCCTTAAATTCTATATATATATAACCAGGAATCAGGCAAGATTCAAGTGTGGAACCATAAGAAGGGAAAGGATAGTGTTGTACACAAAGACTGCAGGAAGGGTCAAGTTGCTGGTGAAAGCAAGTGATCCTATTACAATCTTCCTTCAGATATAACCCTTCTAACTCTGGGAGTAGCTCAAAATGTACCTATTTACATTAAGATTTAAGTACATGGTATTTTTTAATTTTATAAGGAGTGCTTTCTGAAATGAGTGAACCTCTTACTGAATTCAATATTCAAGTGGTATCTCATCTTTTGAAAATAAGTTTCTGTGTTGAGCAATGTATGCAGTTATTCAAGGCAAGACTTGTTTTCAGTGAGACAATTCATTTGAGTCATCTCAAGAAGTTCTGAAACATCAGTACTTAGCACTGTGTTTTGACCAGAATACGCATAAAATGAATATAAAAATAATTTTCCTGCTGAGAAAATGCTTTGTTTCTCTTTATCCCTTGTTCATTTATACCACCTTAACACTATTTAAAAAAAAATCAAACTGGGAATAGAAAAACATTGTGACTATAGGTCAATAACAGCAATACTTTTGCATACAAAACTATGCAAAAAACCCATGACCATTTAGCTTGACATATGGGACAAACTAACATTCTGTCATCTACTCTATTCTATTTCTAATATCAGTCTCTTCCCATATTGTCAGTATATAGGAGTGTGCATTGCGTTGATATTTGTAGATCTGTAGTAAGGCAAAAACCTATTTTGTTTTTATGTTGCCTTGAGGCTTGTATTAAATCAGGTTATTATAATCCCACAGAGTCCATGTATTTAAATAAATTTAAGAAATGAAAAAGCAGCCATCAATAGTTCACTAGCTAGGGAGTTTACAATCCTACTTTTGCTCCCCATTTTATGATGGGACAGGCTGCAAGAAAATTAAATTCCTCTAGGTCGACTTAAATGTGAACCATAATAAATATATGGATTTCTTTAAATGTCCCATATAATCTCTAAATACATGGATTTCTCCAAAAAGGCTGCTGTCATACTCTTCTGCAAAGTAATCCTAAACAAGATTTATAAATACTTCATTTCGTGCTCTAAATCAGTAAAATATGAGCTAAAAAGTTTAAAATGAAAACATACCCCTCCAAACAAAAACACTAAGGCATAGGATATGGTTTGGATGGTAATTTTACTGGTTTAATGCACATTTTCAGATAATGCAATGTATAGTAGACATCAGATGGGGAAGTTTCACACAGAGCAAATCTCCATCTTCTAAAATACAACTTTGCTTTGGGGATTTCACTTCTGCTAACCACTGTATTTTTAAACACAGATTAGAAGTGGACAGTATATTTTATAGTGCATGCATATAGAAACTGTGTTGCACCTTTCTCTATAGGCTATCAAAGCACTTTGTATCTTTTATCTCACACCCTAGTAAAAGTAAGCAAGTACAATTATATGTTTAGAGATGGGAAAGCTAAATGATAAATGACTATTGATGGCTCCTAAGCAGAAGCATAACTTAACATCTGATGCCTTGGATGAGGTAAGGCGTGGGGGAGGAGCAAGCAATTACTTCCTCATACTGCCTCACCACTAGTTTCCCAAATGTGGAATACTGCATTGGGTTGGGCTCCCTGGGACTGCTATTCTGGCACCCCCTCTAAATTAATACCTAGAGCTGATGCCCCCATCACCCACTCCCAAGTTACACTACTGCTGCTAAGTAACTTACTTAAAATAACTAGACAAGTGGGAGAGTCACGATCAGAGTTTAGAGATTTATAAAACAAAATTCTCTAAACGGAATTGTTTTTGGTAATACCAAATATTGTGAATCACCAGGTTTTGTACTTCAGAGACCTGTAGAAATAGCTCTGCAATGTTTTCTCATACAAGTAAGATATAGGCATAGCAGGTCTTACTAACACACAATTGGTTTTATAGAATAGTTGGAATAAGCTACTAAAAATAACAAACATTCTATTTTTTTTCCCCAAAAGAAAAATAGTTTGGCCACAAGTACAGGTTAGGTTTTCTATTTTTCTTAATACATACTTATACTATTAATTTTTATGCTTCAAATATATGTAACAAAATAGCCAGAGTAAGCAAACTATATATGCTTTCCCTAAATTAGCCTACATTTTGCACTCCTGGATTTTTTTTGTCTATTTTAACTGGAAATTCAATATTTTGCTCAAATAATTAAATACAGAAATCACATTAAATGGGAACAAATAGTTTAAATCTGAACCGACTCAAAATGACTCCAGTGAACTTTTCAAATTAGGGAATGTTGAAACAAAATGTTTGAGCAATTTCTGCTAAAAGCTTTTCTACATATTGCCTTCCATGAAAAATAAAATCTATAATTGTGCCATCCACAATTTTGAGACAAAACTAAATGCTGAAATACTGGAATTTCCTCAAGAACAGAAATTCCAATTTTCATTCAGCTCTACAGAACGCATTTTATGTATCCTGATTACAAACTTTTAACTGATCCAGATAGCTAACGGTAGGTAAAAGCTTGAAAGGGGGAAGTAGGTCCCAGGTACAACTTCACCACGAAAAGTACAGAAACATTCCTTGTGTGAGTGTCTATTTTGAAGTTTTTTGCTAGTGGGTACAAAGAGAAAGAAACATGGAGTATAGCTTTTCATTCCAAGGGTGATGGGGAAGGAGTTGAGAAATATCTGATAATATTCAGTTAGACTTAATAATTCAACCTCCTGTACATCGCAAGGGAGGTATTATAATATTGTAAAGCAAAATTGGCTTTAGAAATTATATTCATACACCCTGACATTTACTGAAAATTGTTCTACCTAATATAAAAAAAACTAAGATATGTTAAAATCATCCTTAATCAGGGCATAGAACTGTACTGCTTTCGTGAAGCCTGGTTCAATTATGCAACTAACAGACCTAATTTATATCAGGATTTACTCATAATGCTTAGCAGGCCTAAAATATATCATTGCTAAAGAATGATGATTACTCTGTGCATACAGCTTCCCAATCAGTGTCTTCAGGGAATCCTGTGCCTGGTACAGTGAATACTTCAGATTAAAAAAAGAGATTTCAAATAAATTATCGTTTCCTGGCATTTCCCTGGGATTCACTATAACAAAGTCTATTCAAGAGAAAAATGTTACGTTTGGTATAGTTTCTGCATGGACAGGATTGATAGCATTTTGTTAAAAATCCTTTTATTGTGAATAATTTTTATATGCATTTCCTTTTAGAAAATGTGGTTTTGTCAACACATCCAGTGGGCTTATAATACGTGCTATTCTTGCTAGAAATGTCACTACTTCAAATGTGAATCCAGACATAGCTGTCATAAAATACTGAGCAATAGCCAAGTAAATTTATTCCTTGCAGCCAAATGTCAGCTTAGGCATTAAAAAAGTTAAATATTATGAATAAGATGTAGAAGTATGTGCTCTGTAGATCTAATGCAAAGACCTTGATAATAAACAGAACAAAGTAGTTTTATAAAGACCACAGATCAAAGAGGGATTTTAACAATGTTCTCATTAAATACCACTATATTAGAATGGTGCCTTCCTTGTAACAACAGACATATATTAGAGCACTGAGTTCTCAGGGTCACTCTGTCATCATAATCACAAGCCTTGGCCCTCCCAATCCTGACCAGTATCAAACAGTGCAGTGATGTATAAACATACCAAACTACAGCCAGAACTGGAAGCACCATAGCTGCATCAGCACACTACTGTTCAGGGCCATTTAACTTGTATGGATGCTGAACTAATGTGACTATGGTGGCTCTGGGACCTGAGCTTGTATCTCTGCACAGGACTAACTTGCACTGTACCGGCTCATTCAGCAATGGCATAGGTTTCTCTCCATAGTGTTGCACTGTGCTGTGTACTTTGTTCTACTTTAATATAAAAAACAATATTCTACCTTGAATATTGAAGTCTGTTAGAAGTTCAGATCAAATTATTCATTATAGCTAAGTTATATGAATTTTTTGCCCTTCTGTATGCTTAAGTACCCTGATTCAGCACATCTTTTTGTTAAGTATTTGCACAACAGTTGGCATAAATAGTTTCAAATTTACATTTTTAATTGTTTGCAAACTATTAGATTCCACTGTTTCATTATCTGTTATACGCAAATTGTCATCCATGACATAATACTGTTTTTGCTCTCAACTGAATGTCTATATAGTTTTAAAACTCATAATAATCTATGAATACAAACAAACAACCTATTATGCAATAGTAAATAATCTTCTTTGAACATGAACACCCTTTCGTGAACATGTATTTAACAAAAAGTTCTCTAAATATTTGTGGAAAATAGTCTGAATGTGGATGATAAGAGTGATGGTATAAAATTCTAGTACACTCTTGTAAAAACTGTTCTGCAGTAGTCAACTAACACTAACTTTATAGTACTGATTTTCCTCAAACTTTTCCCAACATTTAATATGTAATAGCCATTTATGCAGATAAGCCAAGAAACAGCCTAGAATCCTGAAACATTAATAAATCAGAGATCTTGGTTTAATCACATGTAAATGAAGCTTCCTATTGTCCTTTTAAAATAAACAAGAAGGACACAGAGGCCTGCACATAATCACTAAATTACAAAGAACAGATGTGAAACATTAATGGGTAAATGTTCACGCTGGCAAGGAGAACACAGTGTAAAACTGCACATACTGTACCAAGCAGGCTGGCATTTAAATGACTCATACTTGCATGATTACCAACAACAAGCAACAAAAACAAAATAGCTCATTTAATGGGGCCTAATACTCTTTAGTTACTTTAACTGCTCATGGTATCATTTTCTTTGTTCTCACTTGTCCTCTTGAAATCTTAATTGAAAATCCTTGATGACATGTGTATCAGGAAGGCCTGGGTACAAAAAAAGCACACTTCTAAACCTATGGTGCAAACAAGTGGTCACAGCTTCAAGCCACCTAAATCTAAGAGCCACACGTGCAGATGTTTCCTGCTGCTGGGAACAGTGCAGGCAGTCTGAACTCAGTAACTCAGGGTGTGGGGCCACAGGGAGGGCTGGCAGGTCTGTGAGGGGCAGGGTGGGGGTGAGGGCTAAAAAAGGCCAAGTCAGAGTCAAAGGGACAGGAATAGCACATCCCTGGGCAGTGCTGTGAATGCATGCAGGTGTTCACAAGATTGGGTTAATTCTTTCTTGATCTAAGTAAACGCACCTCCTGAGATGCACTAACTTAGATCAGGTTGCCTCAATACCTTCATGTGTATTCCTGCCAAAATACGTGGCAGACATTTAATTTTCCACCTTCAGACATAGATCTCTGAAAATAATATTTTGGGAGAAGAGCAGGCTGGCTTTGGAGAAGGCTATTCCTGCATGAACCGTATTAGCTAGCATCTAAATATGTTAAGACAAAATTATCTGTATTGTAGCCTCCAAGGGCATCTTTTACTCCATAGATAAAAATTATGGAAGAAACCAGCAATAACCTCAATAGACAAAGCTCTCCTACAATTAACTATCACTTACTCTTCAAACACAACCTGTAGGGTGTGTTGTGAGGTTGGTGATACCCTATCCAATAGTTTTGTACCTAAGACAGCAGTATGGCAAGGATGTTTGCTTGCTCCACTGCTTTTCAACTTATTCATCTTATTTAAGTCAGGTTCTACCAGGGAATCAATTACATGCACCTATGATTCTGAATGCCCATCTCTCTCTTTTGCTTTAAACAGATGATTCATTAATTCTGTCACAATCACAAATGGTTCTTCAAAGATCTACTGGATGACTTTCAACAGTATTGCAACCCAAATACCTGAGAATTAACACAGCTAAAACCCAAGTAATGGTTTTCGGAAATCAAAGACAAGAATGGGATTGTTTTTTTACAGGAAAATAAACTAGAGGTGATATCTTCTTTAAAATACTTTGAATGTAAATGTCCAAGCAAAACAAGACTTGGGTGGATTTTTATCCTTCTACAATAAAACAGGCAGAAAAGTGGTTCAGGAAGCACTAGGGGTCTAGATATTGAAAATACATTCAATTTTATTGTATGGAACACAACTCAGGAGAAGTGGGGGTGGGGGTGGGGGTGAACTCCATGGTTAACTCCAAAATTGAAAAGATTTCCAGTTACTTTTTAAGGCAGCTTTTATCTTTACCTAATTCTACAACAAGGGGTCTCATGCACTCTGAAACTGGACTGATATGGATAAATATGAGTACTTTATCCTGATTCAGAACCCTAAATTACTGGATTCAAGTTAGATCTTTTACACCTACCAGACACCCCAAGAAGTTAATTTTAGAAGCCTCTCCTCCACCAAATAAACCCTGGTTGGGGTGGCTAAGTGGAGAAGGGTTTCTATACCCTTCTCCTGATTAATGATCTGGGGAATGTACTGCATGTAACTGGCCCAATATTTCACCTGTACTTAAAACAAGACATATATTTAAGAATCAAGGATGCCAGCATGAAGATGGCTATGCTGGCAGTGAAACTACCTCAAACTTCCTCTTATTTAGGATGAATAAATCACTCCTTTGGTCCAGAAAGCTGTCTGTCTGTCATGCAAAAATTCAAACAACAAAGGGCTATAACTAGATTGAGACAGACACTGATGAGATCTTCAGTTGTCATCAGCAGTTGGTATGAGATTCCATATTTGGATAGTATATGCACCTGTGGGAAGAATGAAACTGATCACTTAAATAATTATTATAATAAGTCTTTTATGTTCTTTGAAGAAACAAGAGGAAAACATCTTTCCGTTAATGGGAAAAAATATTGGGCTGAGGGAAAAAAAAATCTAGCTTCTTTCTAACATTTCAGAACTTGTGTTAGGGCCTTGTTACATGGCAATTTTGGGCAGTTCCTGGAGCTCTTAATATCTGGATCGTCCTCACATTAGTACCTGAAACTGGTTTTAAGCATTTGTTAGATCACCCCAAAGTTAAGTCGGGGCAGGATTATCTCTGATCCATGATACACAGTTCATGTTATATAAAGGCATAGCCTCTCTACACCTTAGTGTAAATACCTCATCCACCACCACCCTCTCCCCTGCTGGCCCAGATGAGGCCTACTTCATACCCCTCTTCCCCCCATAGCACCTCAGATCCCTGTTCACTGCCTTCCTTACCTCTGCTTACTTGGGGCTGCCAGCACTGTCTGTCCCAGGGGAGCAGGCAGTGAAGGGCTAACCCATTTGCCTGGCCTCCACTACTGCTGTTCTATGGGAGGGCTGAGCCCTAAGAAGAGCAGGAGCCCTGCAGTGGCAGCTGGGCAAGCAGGTTAACCCTTTCCTGCCTGCTACCCTGGGACAGACGACTGAGCAGCTGCAAGCAGGCAGTGCTGGTGGTAGAAAACCTGGAATGGGATGAGGGAGATTCTTACCTTTTAGTCTTGCAGGCCCCCCACTGGCTTGAAGTGTGACTGTTCCAAACTCAAGCTAGCACTAACACAGATCAACATTTGTGTGGCTGACAGCGTAAGGTGTTACAAGACCCGTATACTCCTTAGGTGTATTTGTGTTACTTGCACAACGAATAAAGTCCAAAATCAAATAGAATGTTTCTATCCTGTTTCACCATTCATTGTTCCATGTTAGATTTTCGTTTAGATCATTATACATAAAATTCTGTTCTAATTTTGTGTGAAATGGTAGAGCTAAAATAGTAAAAAATCTTATTATATACATTTAATAAATAATTTATACACACACACACACATCTACATAACTCTATCTCTCTATATATCTATGTGTGTGTGTGTGTGTGTATATATATATTTATATATATAGCTTTTTTGTTAATTTTATTAGACTGCTTCAGCAACAGCTGTAAATAAACTTTCTACAACTTAGATCAGGCATGCCATTTTTGGGCTGATTTAAACCACCAAACATCTGCACAAGTGGGCATTTAGATTACCTTTTTGATCCAGTGCTTTTCTTTATCGATTATTTGGATGTGGGGGTGAAGAGCTCACTGGTCAAGTTCACGGACAATACCAAGTTATGGGGGAGCGTGGTCACACTTGAAGATAGGCTGCAGATACAGGCAGACCTAGATAGGCCTGGCAAGTTGGATGGATCAGAACAGTATGAAGTTTAACATTAAGAAGTGTAAAGTGCTCCATCTGGGGACAAACAACCCCCAACATACTCACATGCTTGGTGGTGCCAAACTGATTAGCACCATGACTGAAAGGGACTAGTAGTAATAATACACCATGATATGAACATGAGCCATCAGTGCAATGCTGCAGCCAGCAGTGCAAATAACACTCTGGCATGCATCAACAGATGCATCTCATATAAAACCAAGAAAGTGATTCTTCCCTTTTACTCATCATTGATGAGACTGCAGCTGGAGTATTGCATCCAGTTCTGGGCACTGCATTTCAACAAGAATGTGGAAAAGCTTGAGAGAGTCCAGAGAAGAGACACCCATATGATCAGAGACTTGCAAGGCAAGCCATATGAGGAAAGGCTGAGGGACTTGGGCTTCTTCAGACTGAAAAAAAAGAAGGCTGAGAAAGGACTTGGTAGCAGGTTACTGTTACAGCAGGGCAATACATCAAAGGCTTGGTGAACAACTGTTCACCAGGGCACCCTTGGGGAAAATCAGGAGTAATGGCCACAAATTCCTGGAAGACCATTACAAGCTTAACACTAGGAAAAATATCTTTACCGTTAGGGTGTTCAGATTGTGGAATAAACTTACTCCAGAAGTGGTGCAATCACCTACCCTGGAAATATTCAAGAGAAGACTCGATGGTAACCTCAAGCCAGGTGTCTTTCCTGTCTAGTGCAGGGGGGCTGGACCCAATGATCCTGTGAGATCCCTTCAAGCCTTTTACAATCTATGAACTTATGAACCTAATCCTGGTTAAATTGTCTCAGTATAACACCTGTATGTAGCTGTGAGAGTGGAGGAGAAAGCCCCCCCAGCTCATCCCATGCCCCCCACCAATGTGCTCTTATACTCACCGCAGGTGCAGCAAGGAGTGACAGCTGGGAAGAGACCTGGGACAGGGAGAGCAGGCCAGCAGTTTTGGAGCTACCTGAGCCTGTAATTCAGTGGGAGAAGGGGGCCTGGTTGGAGAGAGGTGTGGGTTGCTCAAAAGGCAGCTGAGGACTTGGCTTGGGAGCCCAGAGGGAGAGAGCTGAGCACTGGCAGCGAGATGCCAGCAGGAGACCCAGAGACTACAAGTCCCAGGAACAAAGGGGAGAGCTGAACACCAGCAGGGAGATGCCGGCAGAAGACCTGGAGAAACCAAGCCCAAGGAGCAGACGGATGCTGGGGAGTGCCATTGGGGAGTAGCAATCCACCTGGATGCGAACACGGGCAGCCAGGGCTGCAAGGGGAGACCTAGGAGATGTGGCGGAAGGGGGCACTGACAGGCCACCAACATTCTCAGCTGGTGCGGCATGTAGTGGGTCACAGAGTGCCATGAAGCACAGTGATGAAGATACTCTAGCTCAACCAGGAGCCTCTCCAGAGAGATGAGTTGGGGGAACTATGAAGTATGGGGAGAGAGAGACGGGCAGCACTGGGTGGTGGGACCCAGATAGCCCAGCCCCAGATAAGATGGGACCAAGGTGGGAATGGCAGGAACCCAAAGGAGAGCTGGTAGAGGCCCAGTAGGGAGCTGCCATATCTCCTGGACAACTATTAGGCAGAAGGGAACCAAGAGGCACCAAATGGGATGAAGGGCCCAGAAAGCAAGATCCCAGGGACCCATCAGCAGACACTAACCCCTTATGTTCATTGTATTCCTAATTTTACAGTTAACTCAAGACTGGCATATATTTAGTTGCCAAGGCCATAAGACGAAGGACAGCCTTTGGAAGACTGATGGCCAGAAGGTCCCCAACCCTTGGAGACGAGCAGTGCAGATGAGACAGGATCATCTGAGAGCAGGACTTGCAGAAAGAAGAGTCTGCCTTGGCCATGGATGTGGTAAGGGTGGGGTAAAGGGGAGGTTGGAACCCTATGAAGAAACCCAGGTGTGAGATCTCATATCCTTCAGCCAGCCAGAAAGCTGAAGTGGCTTTCTGTAGAAGACACCTAGAAACTACATCTACATATCAATTAAAGTCAGTGCAACTACAGAAAACAAAAGAACTAAAATATCCACTGCAAAAACTGTAAATATATCCTGTGCTAACCTAACTCACTTACTGTCCCCAGTAGCCTTTGATCCTTACTATCTCACATTGCGTTTTTATATATTTTTCAGAGTGCATTTTCATATTTTATCTGTCTCATCTTTACCATGGAATTTTTGTTTTATATTTTATACTTTTAAACTCTTAAAGAATGCACTCTGTGTAGAATGAAGTTACACCCTGGACCATTGTTAAAACTGCAGAGAACTTGTAACTGTAAAGTGATAACATCTGTTGAGTGAACACGAGTGAATGATGATCATCAGTAGACAATAACCTAGCCAAAGGAACTTCATTTTGAGCTAATCAAACTAAAGAACTGATTCCTGGGACTTAAGCACTCACCCTATGTACTATTCCTGTAACCCATGACAATACAGCCATTAAGTCAATAAGTCAAGGATGGACTCATGAAACTTCAGGTATCATTAGGCAGAGACCCCTGTGACTAACAGCTATCAGGTACTACTCAAGATCCATGTGGGACAGCAACCTCCAGGTTTGGTAGCCAAGATGATGCTGAGGGATTACACAAGTCTGCCAGAAAGGGATAAAAGGCAGTGAAGCGTGACCCTCAGTGGCGCCCTCTCATCCAGCACCTGACCTACCTAGACAAAAGGACAAGCAGGCGACCTCCTTCTGGAGAAGACATCACCTTGAAGGAAGCTGACCATCAACAGCAGACTCCAGGGCCTCAGATAGGTAGATATACTGACACCAGTGCTCACAATCACTACAGCAGCCACTACATACTATACTACATGGGTTTGAATGAGTCAGTGCATGTGTGTGCATGTGTATGTGCTAAGGTGACCGGTACCATGCATAACTCAAAGTTTGCATTTATGATTGTATTGGTAACTTCACATCCCATCTAATAAAGTAGATTTTTTATGATCCTGTGAGTTGGTCCTTCGTAGCCAACAATAGGGGTGCGGGGCTCACAGTGGGGAGAATGCTGCTGCTTCTGTAAGCCTGGTCAGGTGCAGGGCCTGAAGTGGTGGCAGTTTTCCCCATGCTGACCCTGCTGCAAGCCCTAGAGTCCCCACTGTGATCCCCATAGATCATGCTGGTTGCTGGGCTCACAGAGAGCAGCCCTGGGAATGCCGTCCCTGCTGTAAGTTTCATAAGGTGCAAGGATTGCAACAGCATCATCATCATTCCCTGTGCTACCCTTCCCCTCTCTCCTCCCCCCCACCCCATGAGCCCTGTAGTCCACATGGATTTTGGGGATCACAGCTTGGGCAGCACCCAGAAAGTTGCTTCTACCATGTGCCTCACATCAGGGAAAATGTCGCTGCCCCTGTGAGCCTCATGAGGTGTGGGGCTTGCAGCAGCAACAGTGTTCTCCCTGTGGCCCCTGCTACCATGAGGCTCAGTATTCTCCGTACTGCAAGTCCTGCACCTGACAACACTAACACCACAATAAGTCTTAGCAGCTGTGGTGCTAGCAGGGGGTGGTGCACCACTGTGGCTGGGAATCCTCAGTTGATGGGGCCACACCTCACTTGGCCACACCTTCAATTAATGTGATTAGAACATGCTACAAAGTTATTGTAGCTTAGGTACATCCGGGGGGTGTGCTCTGTCCTCCGATGACAGTGGTGGTGGACAGGCAAGGTTCCTCCCCTCTCTATAGAGCTAGGCCAAAACAAAGTATTTAACTATGTACATTTTATTACAATAATAAATACAGACACTGAATATTAAACATAGAATATTTACAAGGCTTAACATATAATACTATATATAATATTCCACAATTCACATATAATACCAAATATGAAACAAGTAACTTACAACCTATAAAACACAATTAATACATAGGGATATTAACATGTATAACCCAAGTAAATTAACAATAATATTTCTTTAAACCTTCATAAATAACAATATCAATATACACACTGAGGCATTAAAATGCATAAACCATATAAATCCCCCAAAGAATACCCCTAGCTATATAGCCCTTAACACAACAACCTTAAAATCAGGAGTGCACTCAGCACCTCCCTGAAGGGTTTCCTTGAAGCCTCTCCCCTTTAGGGCCCTGGGATGTGGACACACCCCACCTGCAATGGAGGGTGGAAGTGTAGCAAAACCCAGTTTTTCTTTTTTTTCCTTTTAAAATGCATTCCCTCCCCTTCTCCAACCATTTCTGACTTTTTCTTTCCTTCTCTATTCCCTATTGATAAGTATAAGTGAGCTAAGACATAGGATAAGCTTCAGCATTTTATTTTGATAGCAAGTTGTATTTGTTTTGTTTTTTCTTCTTTATATTGTATAATTATTATGTTTATATTGATTTTTACTGTTCTATATTACTGTTTTAGTGGTACTGTATGATTTAGGCCTACATATGTAGGGTTAGCATAAGTCATTACAAGTTTCCATTCTGTTTGTCAAGTCTCCATCGTCCCCAGGCCCGATTGTGTAACCCATGACTCACACCTACCCCTTCTATGTAACTTGGAACCACCCTCAGCATTCAAGAAACAAAAGATGAGGTAACCCACCATTGTGCTAAGGCTGCACATGCTCAGTAAGAACACCTGGAGCCCTCTGGGACAGGGCTGACATTGCCTGGACATGCCCTCC
>NW_017728920.1:12265675-12300239 GCF_001723895.1 Crocodylus porosus | reverse complement strand
TCTCCTGCTGCGTGTGTGTGTGTGTGTACACCAATAACTTCACTGGGCTGTGTAGTGTGTTGTCTGTTTAATAAAACTGTTATTTGGACCCCTAAGTTGGGTTTTGCTGTACTATGGTTTGGCCCCGCTCCAATCTCTGTTCCTCGCCCCTCTAACTTCTATCTCATTTCTCTCTCTCCTACTTCTAGCTCAGTGCCACCTCCAAGACCTGTCCTGAGCTCCTCTGTCTCTCCAAACCGCCTGTGTTTCTTTGTCACCGTCTTATCCCTACTGCCTTTTCCCCTGAGCTCCCAGGTTTCTGCCTCAGTTTCTTTCCTGGCTGTCTCCTTCTTGCCACCACTTACCTGCCCCCCCCCCCAATATCTCAGTCATCTGCCTCAGTTTCCAGCCCCAGTCTACCTTAAGTAAACCCAAGCCTCAGTTCCTCAGCCAGCTTCTCTGTAGTCCACCAGTTCTAATTCCAGTTCTGGCAACTTTCACTCCCTATACTTTAACTCTCTCTCTCTCTCTCACCTGAACCTCCCCCCAAGTATTCCAGGTACCCCAAGCACACACATACACACTATGCCATCCAAGTTAAGAACTTACTTGTGTGTATGTATAGGTGGGTTGTATGTGTGTGTGTGTGTGTGTGTGTGTGTGTATCATCATTGTGTGCATGATATATGAATTAGTGATCTGTGTCTAACTTTTGGGGTGTATAGTGTATATGCTTGAATTGGTGATAGGTATGTATGTGCCTGAGCTAGTAGTGTGTGTGTGTGTGTATGCACCTAATTGATTTGTGTGTTTGTATGTGCAATTGTGTCACACCCTCCTGTGTAACAGTGCAATATTGAGATCCTGAGAGTTGGCCTGACCCCACAGGGCAACAGAGGCGGAAGACCCTCCTCTCCCATGTCAGCCTCCCCTGTGGGGACTGCTTCCCCAGTAACTCATGCTTCCTCTCTGGAGAAGTCAAGCTCATCCCCTGGTGGCTGATCCCACAAGAACCTCTCCCCAGAAGTGCCTTCAGCTCTCCTCGATGGCCTGGCACCTTGCGCTGGGCACCCAGTGCTCTCTCTCTTTTTCATGGGAGCCAAGCTCTTGCAGACTCTGACTCCCTGGTCTCACACCTGGGGTTCTCCCCTTTCCCAGGCCCTGCTCTGGGCACAGGGGCTCTTTTAGTTAAAAGTGGAGTCACACTTTGGGGCTCCGGTTACTTATTCTAGGGCTGGGGCTAACATGAGCAGCTGTGAGCTGCTTCCAAGGTGGTTCTCCATCCATTGACCAGGCACTGGGTGAGGCCCAAGCAGGTCCAGCTGTCCCTTGCCCTCACCCTTCAGAAAAGGGTGAGGCATTGCTTCCCTTCTGTTGTCTCTGGATTGGTGAACAAGCTCCACCAAGCAAACAGCAGACCCTTGATCCTGGGACTTAACCCAAGCTCTAAAAAGGTAAGTCTGCTACATTATTATTATAAATTTTTGTAGAATAATAACTTTGTAGTGTATTGCTTGTTTTATCATTCCATTAATTGGTTGAACATGTAGCTGGGTCCCAACTTAAGGTGTGATTGCCTGTTTAATAGTTTCATAGTTGGTAGGGTCAGAAGGCAACTGAGCAGATCATCAAGTCTGACCCCCTGCCATGGGCAGGAAAAAATTCTGGGGTCAAATGACCCCGTGGTTGATTATCTGGCCTCCTTTTGAAGACCCCCAGGGTAGGAGTGAACACCACTTCCCTTGGAAGTTGGTTCCAGATCCTACCCACCCTGACTGTGAAGTAGTGCTTCCTGATGTCCAGCCTGAACCTACTCTTAGTCAACTTATGGCCATTATTCCTAGTTACTCCTGGTAATGCTTGGGGGGAACAGTGTCTCTCCCATTCCCCACTGGTCCCCCTTGGTGAGTTTATAGATGGCCACCAGATCCCCTCTCAGCCTTCTCTTGTGGAGGCTGAACAGGTTCAGATCCCATAGCCTCCCCTCGTAGGGCCTGTCTGGCTGCCCCCTGATCACACGTGTGGCCCCCCTCTGAACCCTCTCGATGTTGGCCACATCCCCCCTTAAGTGTGGTGCCCAGAACTGGATGCAGTACTCCAATTTCAGCCTGACCAATGTCGCATAGAGGGAGAGGATCACCTCCTTGTATCTGCTCGCGATGCATCTATGGGTGCATGACAAGGTGGAGTTAGCCCTATGGACTGCCTCCTCACATTGGCAGTTCATGTTCATCTTCGAGTCGATAATGACTCCAAGGTCCTTTTCTGCCTTTGTGCTGACAAGAAGGGAGTTCCCCTGTCTGTAGGTATGCTGCTGGTTCTTCCTCC
Source organism: Crocodylus porosus (assembly GCF_001723895.1). Classification (NCBI taxonomy): domain Eukaryota; kingdom Metazoa; phylum Chordata; order Crocodylia; family Crocodylidae; genus Crocodylus; species Crocodylus porosus. The sequence continues at coordinate 12,297,932 of NW_017728920.1, read as the reverse complement.
CCAGATGTAGTACCTTGCACTTGTCAGTATTGATGCCCATCCTATTCTCATCCACCCACCCTTGTAACCTGTCCAGGTCTAGTTGTAGCCTGTCCTTCCCTTCTGACGTGCCCACTTCTCCCCACATCTTAGCGTCATCCACGAACTTGAACGAGGTGCTTTTTACCCCCTTGTCCAAGTCACTGATGAAGATGTTGAACAGTGCGTGCCTGAGGACTGAGCCCTGGGGCACCCCACTGGCCACATCCCTCCAGGTCGAAAATGACCTGTCCACCACCACTCTCTGGGTGTGGCCCTCCAGCCAATTTGTGACCCAACTGACTGTGTAGGCATCAACGCCACAGTCTCCTAATTTTTTGATGAGAATGGGGTGGGAGACAGTGTCAAAGGCCTTCCTAAAGTCCAGAAAGATTATGTCCACTGTGACACTTCTGTCCAAAGATTTTGTGACCTGCTCATAGAAGGCCACCAGGTTGGTCTGACAGGACCTGCCTCTAATGAACCCATGATGGTTGCCCCTAAGCATAAGCTCCCCTGCTGGCCCCTCACAGATGTGTTTTTTGGATAATTTTCTCTAAGAGCTTCCCCAGGACCAAGGTAAGACTAATGGGCTTGTAGTTCCCTGGGTCCTCCTTCCTCCCTTTTTTGAAAATGGGGATCACACTGGCCCTTTTCCAATCCTCTAGCACCTCACCAGAGCACCACAAGTGCTCGTAAAGCCGTGCCAGGGGTCCCACAATGACCTCTGCCAATTCCCTTAGCACCCTTAGGTGGAGGTCATTTGGACCTGCTGATTTGAACACATCCAGTCCCACCAGAAGTTCCCTGACTAGGTCCTCACTGTCCCTGGGCCCAGCTCTGCCTCTCCTGGATCCATCCAGAATCCCATTGGGGGGAGGGGGGGATGTACTGGTCCCTGCAAATCTGGACTGGGTTACACTTAATCATACCTTAAGTGTAATGTGTAGGGGTAGCCTTAGTTTCCTATAGCACCAGATGCACATAAAAGGTCTACAGCTTCCCCACATAATCCTAGCCACTCATTATCATTAAACCACTCTTAAAACTCTGCGAGCCTGATGCATCAGTGATTGGTAGTAAAAAGGACAGTGCCTTCAGTGCTTTACACATTTCCTCTAAATACCATTCCATGTTAACAAATAGTGTGCACATAGTTCCCTCATGCTATCCTCCTTCCCCTGCTTGCTTCCCTAATTACTGCAGTTACTCTGCATATCATTTTTAACAATGCCAAACAAGAATAAATTGCACTGCTTTTCAGATATGGTATCCAAATCTAAGAGTGAAACCTACTTTGACAAAATAAATTCTATGTGTGGTAAACACAAGGGAGGGAGGAGTAACTAAGAAAACATTTTTCTCTTCCACTAAAATATTGAAATAGATTCAAGTCCTAGCAGCAGAACACTGAGCCAAACACCAGCTCTGACATTTTCCAGTATCTTATTATCAGTGTCTTTGTCCTTTTTCACTTGCAGTTGCAGGAGTTGCAGTAATTGCTCAAGCACTGACAGTGTCTTTACAGCTGGGAAATCCTCTCTCTCTCTTTAATTCTCTTTTAAGCTCCACTGCTACCTGGCTTCATGCCTGGGGACTGGGGTGGTGCAGGCACTAAGATTTATGGGTGATAGCCCAGGGGTTGCAAGCTTGATGCCATAGCAGAAGTGCTCATGGCAGAGCTCTGTCAGATTTCAATGAAATCGGCAATTTCTTTTAAATAGCTTGTTACAAGGGCACAAAAAAATGAGAGAAAAGGGTTCTTGGCTGGCAGTGGTCCAAAATTTTCTTTCAAAACTTTTGACTAAGTATGGCTTTTTTCAAAACACAAGCTGTTAGTTATTAATGAATAGTTGAAAGGTAAAACCTTGGGTTTTAACTAAAAAAAAATCAAATGTTTTATCTGTTTTCCAAACAGCTATTGCAATGAAGTAGCCACCACAGCTTTTAACTGTTTTTTGCTGTTCTGACATCCTCCTTTCACAAGATCAGCTGACATGTGGCACATGCAGGGCTGATGTGGGTCAACTTAAGACTCAGGGTCAGCACCAGGGGCTGGATGATCTGGCCTGTGAGCCATATCTTTCACATACCTCATATAGAGAATAAAGGAGACTTTCTGGGCTAATTATTTACTTAGTATAATATACAAAAATCAAACAGGAGACTGAAACAAAAGTACATCCAGGCTGTGGAGTTCTGTGTAAAACAGTCAATCCAAGCCTTATCATGAGCAAGCAAAATACCCACACATCCAATCTTATTTTGAAGACTCTCAATACTGAAGAACCTATTAGATTCTTTGGAAAACTGTACCAATAGTCAGTTAAGCTTACTGTTAAAATAGGCACCTCATTTCCAGGAAGAATTTGTCTAGGCTCAACTTCTAGCCATAAATATCTACCTAAAGCCTATCAAAGAGCCTTAAAGAGTGCTGACAGTTGGGGGTTAGTGGGGACAGGACAAAAAACAAACAAACAAACAAAGAAGACAGCACAATACCAGAAGAGGAACTGTGTCAGTTTCACCTGGCTCCCCAGCGCCTGTATAGCTCATGCCGAGCTGAAAACACTGTTTGTTGTTTGGTTGTTTGGTTTTTTTGTGGGGGAGGTCCACATCTGTAAGCACTCTTTAATAGAGAATAAATCCTCTTTGCATTAACATTTATATATAGGGATAAAGCCAATTCTTAACCTTCTCTTTAAGAAGTTAAGTCAATGTTTACCTTCCTTATTACAAGACAACACAATTTTGTAGTTCTTTTTTGAACCTTCTCCAAGTTTGAACATCTTTTTCAAATTTTGGAATCAGAAGTAGATACAATATCTCAGTAATTACTTCACATGTGTCATGTATAAAATTAATACCATTTCTCTACTCTTGCTGAACATTACCATAGTGTACATAAATTGCACATATGTTAGCAATGTTTAACTTAAGTAGTTACTCTGGATTTATCCAATTATTAACTAGATTATTTTAGCTATTTTATGTTATTTATTGCTTTTAGAAAAAGATGGCCTGAGCACTGTAGAATGAATGTCTTGTAGCCAGCACTGTACAAATTATTTGACTCAGTTATAAAGTGTCAGGTGTTTCCCTCCAAAACAAGGCAGACAGACATTTCTTGAAGCAAGTAGATCAAAATAAAAATCTCTGGGAAAATTATTGTTTGATGTTTTGCCTAAATTTTACAGCAAAGAGTAAAGTGCTTATAGAGACCTGGACACCGTAGACTTTCCAAGCAGGGTGAGGGAGCTCATTGGCTTATACTACTAGTATAAACACTGATACTTTAATCCAAATGTGTTAGTTTTCCTCACACAGTGTGAAGAATTGGGGTATTGTTACACATGTGTCTCTGATATGGAAATTACTGAGCTAAAAAAACTCGTTAAAAACCCTGCAAAAACGCCACACAGGTAGAGGACTCTTTGGCTAAGTACAGACCTCAAGAAGCCCGAACCTGAATTGATTCAATCTTTGCAGGTTAGTCTAACCTGTATAGATTGAACCAGCAAGAAAGTGAATAGACATTCACTTTTGATTGTGGAAATGCAGGCACATGCCTGCAGTGGCTCAGGCCATAAAACGGGGCTAAAGTGAGCCCTCCCTTCCCTCCCACAGTGGCCAAAGGAAAATGAATTTAGGGAGGGAGCATGGCCAGGCCTGGGCAGGCCTGAGTATGATTGTGGAGGGATTTAAACCACCACCCTGGCCTGCAAGGACCCCAGCTGGGGTGTACATGGAGGGGAGGAGGAAAGCAGACCTTGCTAGGCTTTGGGGATTGGGGGAGGGAGCATAGCCAGACTCTGGGCCCCAGACAGACACCAGCCATCATGGCCCCTTAAGGTAAAGGTGGCAGGGAGGGGGTTTAGTTCCCCTTCCTTCCCCTCTTGCCCCAGGGCCCCAGCTGGGGTCTGCCAGGCTGGGGCACAGGACCCCCTGTCAGGGTACTCCCCCCTCATTGCTCATGGGGCAGGGGCATGGCCAGGCACTGACCTGGAATGGCCACCTTTAGGTGAAGGGAGCAGGGAGGGGTTTATTCCCCCTCCATCACCTCTCCTACAAAGGTCTATTATCAAGACTGCCAGCCATGGCCCCTGCTTCCACCACTCGCCTTTGGTCAGGCACACTGTGGCTGGGGTTTCCTGGGAGGAGAGGGAAGGAAAGGTGGAATAAACCCTCTCCCTGCCCCCTTTGCTTCAGGGGGCCATGCAAGCCAGCATCTGGCCACTCCTCCACCCCTGCCACTGAAGCAGCATGGGACGGGGGGACCATGACAGGGGAGTAGCCCCTGTCATGGTGTCCTAGGGAGTGCAATCCTCTTTCCCGTGGGGGGGGACTGTGTTGCAAGCAGGAGTGGGGTGGCAGTGCTATGGGAAGCTTGCGGGGCTTAGAAAAAATTGGCTTAGCACCATTACCAAGCCCTACCACCACTGCTTGCCCTGCACAGGCTCTGGCAGCCCCGCCCACCCTACTCTTACCCATTGTGCAGTCCCAACCCTTCCCACCAGGAAGACATTTGTACTCCCTGGGACACCATGGCAAGGGCTGCTGCCCCATCAGGGTTCCTGCCTCCTCACTGCTCCAATGGCATGGGTGCAGGTGTGGCCAGATGCTGCCTGGCATGGCCCCTTGAAATAAAGGGTGCAGGGAGGGGATTCGTTCCCCCCTCCCTCCCTTCTCCCCCCAGGGAACCCCAGCCAGGATCTGCGTGGCTGGAAGCAAGTGGCAGAGATGGCAGCCAGGGCTGGCAGACCTCGACTGTGGTCCCCCAGTGGGAGAGGGGACAGAGGGGGGAAATAAACCTCCTCCTTGGCCCCTTCTCCTTAGGGGGAGTGCTGGATGAGAGGAGGCTGCTGCTGCCTGCAAATGTCAGGAGTTGTATCTTGAAGAGTTTGAGGTACAGTTTCCCAAAAACCTCTCCACCTCTCTCCTTGAAACTTGGTAGGCTTCATGCCCTCAGCAGGGGATATCATCCCCGCAATTTTGGTCCAAATCAGGCAAGAAATTACAAAGTTTTAGGCATTTTCATGATTCCCCATGATAGCATATGGGCAAAATGTCAAAATGCGTCGAAACAGAGAAATAGTTTTGATGAAACAAAACAGGACAGTGCTTCAAAACAAAATGAAATGACAAAATGAAACAGTGTCCCTTTGAAAGGTGAAATGGATGTTGAAACAAAACCGTGGTGTTTCACACAACCCTGATACTCAGCTCAGCCAGGTTAGCACCAACACACTTGAGCCCTTTCCCTGACTCCCACCAGCCTGGGTCCCTCTGGTCAGCAGGGCTCACATCCAGGATGGAGCCATTACTGCAATCCCTCTGTGCCTGTCCCCACCTGGGCTTAGGGCCATTCGTCTCCCCTCCCTCCCCCAAACTGCCTTTTGCTTCTGGGCTGCCCCAAGCAAAAGCCTGGCCCCAGCAGCTGGGAAGGCACAGAAGGATCACCCCTGAGCTAGGAGTAGGGCTTTGTGGGTCCCAGTCCATGCTCCGCCATGAGCAGGGAGGAAAAGCCAGGCAAACCCCAGCTAGGGTCTATGCTGGTGGGACAGGGGAGGGTATTAAATTCGCCCTACATCCCCATTTATTTCAGGCTGCTGCTGGGGCTGGCCATGCCCCCTGCTTCTCCACCAGTTAAGGCTGCAGGGGGAGAATGCCGGACAGGGGTTGCTGTACCCCAGTCAGGCAGACCCCAGCTGAGATCCCCTGGGGGGAAAGGGGAGGGAGGGGGTAATAAACCCACTCCGTGGCCCCTTCGCCTCAGGGGGCCATGCCAAGTTGGCATCTGGCTATGCCCTGCTGGGGAGGGCTAGCCCTACTCTCTGAGGCAGACAGCCCAGCCCAGCCCAGGGCTGAAGAACATGCTAGGGGACTCTGATTTAACTTAAACCAGGGTCTGGGACAGAAGTTCCATAAACCAATTTGACCTCAGTCAGTTAAGTCTGATACTACATTCAACCAGGTTTATCTTAAATCAGTTTTGGCCATTTTGAAATTTGTCTGTGTTCACTGAACTTCTGTTCTGTTACAGGTTTAAACCAGTTTCTGATCACTTAAACTGGTTTATGTCCCTAGCCCTTGAAGTTTTATTTTACTTTCAAGGTATTTGCTCTGTTCAGGGGTGGTGATGTCTATATGGGGAAGTGGGGAAGGGATTCAAAGATCTGTTATTGAATATTTCTATCAGTGCTTAAACACAGCTTTAATTTCCAAGTTATTCCTGTGCACTTGATGTGGTAGCCTCTTGGTTATTTGAAACAAATAAGTGTTCTCTATTAGCAAGATTGCAGTCATTCTGGCATTATGATGAATTATCTTTACCAGAGGGTTTTCAGCAAATGTTTTATTTAAAAAGGTGGTATATTTTATTGCCTTTCACTCTGCAGAAAATACATTTTATGCAGAAGTAATTCTAAAAGGAAAAACTTCACAGAGAAGAAGTGCCAATACAGGACCAGAAAATGAAGGAAACAACAACATCAGGAAAAAAAATTGTATTGATTTAGTGAAATTTCAAGGATACCAGCTTCCCCATGATTTCATACAAAACATTTATACATTTGGAATTCTAGGCAATCATTATATTTATTTTTCTACATAAAGAGGATTACTTACCATTATACTGAATGTGGTTCTTCAGCCTGATGTTTCTGTCAGTTTACAGTGGACACTGGCTCATTAATTTTGTTAGAACAGAATCTACCAATGTTCCACATGTCCCCTGTACCTCCGTCTACTCCTTCTTGGACATAACAGGTGTAGTGGCAAAGACTTGCCTTCATTTCCATTGCAATTTACAGTTTCTGGTACCTGAGGATTGATTCCAAAATGCCAAGATGCCATGGGATAAGCCTCTCTCTGCCTCAAAGAAACAGAGTTAGCATATGATAAATAACAATACTTTAGTTTTTGGGCACAGACAGAAGTTACAGTTTTCCTTCCTCCACTCTTGTTTCTGCTTCAAGGGCAAGACACTTTCCCTCAGAGTGGGCTACCACTTGCCTGAAGTTGCTGTGCCACTGGAGTCAGTCAGCAGGCAGCTCCTCCCAGCTATTGCCAGCATCTATTCTTTTGAGGTATACCCTTTCAGTGTTTCCTCTGGCAGCTGTGAGATCTCAAACCACAGCTAGTAGAGCACTGGTTTTGGAAGTAAAGCACTTGTTTTGGGATTCACACACAATGTTAAATATAGAGAAGTTTATACTTCAGGATTACAGACTCACTGCTGGTACTACTGGCTTCAGCAAGGATTCTGATGTTTGTGCTGTGATCTTCCCATTTGATGTAGAGGATTTTCCAGAGGCATCTTTGGTGATACCTCTCCAGGCTCTTGAGATGACAATGATAAGTCACCCATGTTTCATATTTCTGGAAAAAAGTAGGGATGATGACTGCATTGCAGACTTGGAACTTGGCATCTTTCCAGAGACTGCAATCAATAAAGAATGCATTGAAGCAACTTCCCAAAGAAAGTGCCTGTGCATTGGCTCATGTACTGGATCTTCTCATCAATGTTCACTCTCTAAAACAGCAAGCTACCAAGAGTAGTGCTCAGCTACCTCCAGGGTTTTTCCCTTAATGATAAATTGAGAAAACGTGTCACATTCATGAGCTGGAGTAGGCTGATAGAGCACTATGTTGAAGGAGAGACCCAAAGTTAGGTAGACTTCTGCAAAAAGATCAAGCATCGCCTGGATGTTTTCCTCAGTGTGTGTAAGGATGGCACAGTTGCTGGTATATTGAAGGTCAAGCATGGTTATTTTGAACACTTTGGTCTTCAACAGAAAACATTCCAGATTGAAGCGCCCTTCATCCGTTCTGTGTTCAGATGTTGACTCAAGAAGGGAGGCAATCTTTAATGAGAACCAGGATGATAATTGAAAAACAAACAAACTGGAGAACAGAATTGGGGTGATGATACATCCTTGCCGGAGAAACAAATCTCTCTCTTATCTGCTTCAAAGAATGATCACATTCATTTTGTTGTGGAGAAGCCTCAGCACCTTGATGCATTTTTCAGGGAATCCAAATCTTATCAGTATTTTCTACAAGGCCTCATGATTGACAATGTCAAAGGCTTTAATAAGGTCAGTCAAATAAGGGTCCTGATGTTGTTCCTGACACTTCTCTTGGACCTGGTGAGCCAAATAGATCATGTCAATTGCCCTGCAGAATGGACAGAAGCCACACATAGATTGACTAGGATGAGATCCCCTAGTGAGAGTGTTGGGGGATGAATTTGAGGGTAGCATCTGGCACAGTTGACTCATGGTTCAGGAAAGCCTTTAAGAACCCTTTGAGGCACTCCTCCTATTGTATAATTCTGCTGGGACTGCTACTGATCAACTCCTCGGTCATCCAGATGTAGTAAGATAGTTTTTTCCTACATTGTTCAGCCACCACAACTTCCAGGCACATCATGGCTACTTGTCATTGTCATGAAAAGTCTGAATGGCAAAATCCTATACTAATAATGGTTAAGCAGCACTGTGATTCTGAGGTACTCCAGAATTTCCATTGCAATTTACAATCTCAGAAACCTGTGATTCATGATGCTCATAATACAAGAGTGCACGTTCTTCAAAGTCAAAAGTCACAAGCCAGACTTAGGCTTGACCAGATGGTATAATGCTGGTGTATGTAACCCATCTCAAAATGGAGATAGCATATGTATTTGTTGAGTTTCCTTAGGTCTAGGTTAGTACAGTGATAGAACTGAACCTAAAAAATGACTCCTTTCCCATTTCAAATGCCTGTCAAGAAAATGGTCCCAAAAGAAGAGTGAAAGAATGGTAGGGACAGCATTTAAAATTGGATAAAAGAAAAACCAGGGCAATGATCTCTAATATCCTTCTGTTCAATGTTATGGCAAACCACACCTGATGGAACAAGGCAAGGCAGATGCCAATGGAATACTGATTTGACTGAATTCAGTATGGGTCACAGCCATGCCATCCAATATGCTCGAATATCACAGCAGTGGGATGCTTTGCCATCAAGAAAGAAGGTCAACATCCTTTGCTTGCACATGGGTCTTTTCAAAGCCTGGTATTTAGGATATGCAGTCAATTTATACACCTATTTATCCTTCCTTATTATCACTGTGATTAAACATGAAAGAGATCACAGGAGTCCTGAAGACAATCAAAGAATTCAAAAAAGTTTCAGATGCAACTGATAACTAGTGGGTCGGGCATCTGCTAGGTGCAGTGACATGGATGGGAAGAGGAAGGGATGATCAGGACCATTCCTCCTTTAATGTCCTCCAATGGAAACTTGAAGGCACACATTACATGCACAAAAAACCGCCAGACTTTACACATAAAAAGAATGCACACCACAGCAGGATCCACATAGACTCATAATTCAAAAGTAGAACGATCTCCTGGTATCACTTACAAATGTGTCCCATATCTTTAGCTAATATAAATCAATTTTGTTTTGTTTAAGTTAATAGAGCTTTATTAAGGATTAGGACTTTTGTATGTAGGTGAACAATTTTTCCCCAAACAGATTTACTCTGACTACCTGATCTCCCCAGCTACCAGCACGCTTTAGCAATATACTTGATTTGTTTTTCTTACAAAAATACCCTGGCCAGGACTTATAAAAGCATCTTGTAAGTTTTGCTATTTTAGCAGAAACATCCTTAATTGTGTTGAATTTGACCCTATGAAAATGAAACATTTTTAAAACATCCCTGTTGGGACAGGTAAATAATTAAGGAACTTAAAATGATCTATTCCTTTTAAAATTTAAACTCCTTCTCAATAAAAAGTTTCTGTTGTATGTCTTTTATGACTAATATTCAAGGGGTTGGGGGCAGGGGGGAGGGTTTGTTTGCTTTTTTGATGTTAAAAGGACTTCTACTCCAATTAAAAATTTTTGTGAGATACTGTTCAGAATCAGGTAAGCCATTTATAACCTCCATTACGTCTGGAATGACTCCTACATTTAAGAATGATGTTTCAAACTGACCTTCATACTTTGCAAAGGCTGAAAATACTCATGATTCTGATCCATTGAGAGATAGGATTAACTGATTTAATACAGCCTTAAAAAGGTTCTAAATTAATAAACATATCAAAATTCACAGACTAATGTGATAATCATAAAGCATACATGATGCTTTGTAAATCATTATTAATAAAAATATATGTTGTAGATTAGAAATTTGTCATAAGGGCTAATACTCAATTTTAAGATATTCAAGATGTACCCCTCCTAGTGTCTATTTACTTAAAACAATATTTTCTCCAGTCCTAATATTGGATTTCCTAAATCCTGAGGACTACTCAAAATTATTTTTGAAGCAGTAATTCATTTGTGATTAGAAATTAATGAAAACTCTGAGGCCTGAATTTATAAAATATTAGAATAATAGGCTCTACCCTACAAAATATTTTCTAGGAGAAAAATATTCATTTATGCATTACAATCTTGTTTGGAGTAATGAAATATTTTGATGAGGGGGTTTCAAAAATATTTGTGTAGCTAAGGGAAATCACTTGCTTATTTAAAAGATGGACAAAGTACTACTGTGGTTGGTAGAAATGTTTACCTGGCCTAAATGTTTGCAGCTAACCTGACAAAATATTTCCAGCAACTTAGTGAACCATACTCATCTGGAGTATATGTCAGATTCACAAAATGAGTATCTTAATAATTTAGGAACATAATATCTTTGCTAGAATTTGTTATCATTCCTTTGGAGTTTTGTAACAACTCAGCTGAACTAGTCTCGATTTTTAGAGGTAAGAAAACTGCAGAAAAATGTCAATAATTTACAGTATTTCTAATTTGCTTCAGAATTTTAATACTGCTGCAAGTACAACAATCAGATATGAAAGACAGAATTTGTTACATGTCTGAGAGATAAAGTAAAAAAAAAAAAAAAAAAAAGAAAGAGGTGGCAGCCAGGATCCCTGTTCTAGTGCTAAGTGAGCACAAGAATCAGGAGAATTCTAGCAAAAACCATGGTGCTAAATACCCTAAAGAGAAAACATGAGTATATAAGCCCTTGGGCAGCCCTCACCTCTCCACTACACAATAGCTAGACAGAGTCCTGCATTGATGAGATCACATCTGAAAACTCTAGCAAAAGGCACTTGAAGTCACTCCTACATTTACAACCTCCACCTGCCCCTGGAGACATTCTGTTTATCTCAACACTATGCTTGTAGAATCGTTCTGGTATATTTTAAAGTCATTTAATTTAGCTGTGGCTTTAAGAGACACTGCTGGGCTCATCTTCTAAAACAGAAAACACTTGAATGAAGACATGCCCACATTTATATCATGTTTAAATTATTTGACTTCCATGTGTAATAGTGCTGCTAGATTGTAATGGCCCCAGACATCAATTTGGGTATGCAACTATTAGTAGTGATCTACGCTGCAAGTTATTCAGTGTAGCCTGCAGGGTAAATTTGTCTCGAGGAAGAACTCTAGACATTGTAAAAAATTTGAAAGCAATGCACACAGCATGAAAATATTCAACTACACTCAGCTACTCCAAATAGACAAAGCAGAAATACTGAAGATTCCATTGGTGAGAAACAATAGGTTGGCATACATAAAACTATGGGATATCAATCAGCAGCAGACAAGGGAGGAAAAAAGAAATCTGCTGTTTGTTTTCATTATTTGAAGACTGGTTATTCGCTAGAGAGACAAGCTCTTAAAATTCCAGTGTTTGAATTGTTCGTAGTGGGGTATTTTATTAGAGCAAACAAGAACCAGCATCATCAGACAATGCAGAAACCAGAACCATCACAAGAATCACACCCCAGGAAAGCGAATAAAACAGACAGAAGACTGCCTTCTTTTATTCTTATGGGCCACAGTGGACCTGAAGCAGAAGTTGTATTAAAAGAAAAACGTCATCAAATCAGCATCAAATTGTGTATTACAGTTGGAGTCAATCCCAAGCAGAGCCAAGTTTCTTCAGTTCCCCTTGTAAGGTAAAGACTCATGCTTCTGTATGCATATTGCAAATTGGTTTAGTGAGAGAAAATGTTACTAAGTTATTGTTCATGAACAACTGGAGGTAAGCTTTTGCTGGTGTTCCACAAAGATCTGACAAGTTACATAACACTAGTACTCTTATTTATTTCTAGCTGCATTAAAGACAATCAAAATTACACTATATATTTTTTCAATATTATTTTTCTATGTATATAAATAATCAAATTAAAAAGTAACTGGCACAGTAGTTTTTTTCAATGAATATCCACCCAAAATTATGTGAATCTACACCAATGCCTTTTGTATTAATCAGGTCGTGAATCAGCAACTTAAGGAACAGAAAATTAAAACTTTTATATTTATTCACAGGAAAACCAACTCAGTTTTAAAGTACATAATAAACTAATAAAGCATACGTAGTATGAATTTATAAGGCTTATAAAGTTATAGTCATCATGGCTGGAGAGTGTGGTTTGAAACTATGCAGATATTTTCTGTTCATAAACCTTTTTGGAGGTGCAGATGCCCAATTCCTTTACACTGATATAAAGGAGCCACAATCTCGCCTTCTAAAAAGGATAATAAATTCTACCTAGGGACAACAAACAGAAAACCTTGAATGACAATATCCATCTCCTTTCTCAATGATCTATTTTTTTTCCTGTATAGGCTGACTATTTACCTGGCTGTGCGAAACAGCACCATTTCATTTTGACTTCTGTTTCACTGGGACAGTGTTTTGTTTTGAGTTTCATTTAATTTTGAAAGCACTGTTCCATTTCGTTTAATTGAAATTCTTTTGCTGCTTCAACGCTGTTTCAACCTTTTGCCCATAGGCTACAATGGGGAAGAATGAAACTGCCTATAACTTTGTCATTTTGGGGGCAGATTTGGATGAAAGCAGCAGGGATGGTGGATCATTCTGAGGGCATGAAGCCTGCCAAGTTCAAGTAGATAGGTGTAGGGGTTACTGGGAAACTGAATCTCTAAGTCTTGAAAGCAAAACTCATGTCATTTGTAAATGTGAAGGCATGGGCAGGTGAAAATATCAGGCATGGTAGCCCCTGCCGAGGCCACAATTCCTGCCAAGTTTCAAGGAGATAGGTGCAGGAGTTTCTCGGAAACTGCACCTCAAGCTGCTGACAAGCAAAACTCATGACATGTGCGACTGTGTGTGTGTGTGTTAAGATGTCCCTCACTGATGCTGGGGCCTCTACACAATACAGTAGTGTGCCCCAATGAGGTCTCCTACTCCCCTACAGCCTTAGTCCAGTCCACCACTTTAAATGATAACAGGTAATAACTTAGTAAGCAGCACAGTAGCACCAGCAGCATCTCAGGCAGCTAACTGTCACAGTCAATATCAAAACAATCCTTTCTCCTCTTCCTCCTCCTTCTTCTTACTTTCTGTTTCCCTGCAGGCAAGCCCAGCTTCAGTTTCAAAACTCGAAACATTTCAAAACATCTCAACTGCCCTTGTTTCATTTCAAGGCTGTTTCAAAGCCTTTCGTTTCATTTTGATTTTGCTGTTTCCAGCTTGAAACACCATCAAGTCGAAAGACCATCAAAATGAAACAGCCAGTGAAATTTCACATAGCCCTACTATTTACACTTTACTTTTCAGGTAAGCAAGAAAAAAAATCGTTTTTTTCTTTGTGGTGAAATCCACAGAGACATTATTTGGGATTTTCTTAGAAGTGCAGCTTCAAGGGGAAAGTAGATCATTTTCTTTAAAATAAAGACATTAGGCACAGTATCTGCTTCATCACTCCTTAATAAGGCAATAAGGCTTGGAGAAGATTTGTGTTAAGAGAAAAAAAGACTTTGGTTAGTAATGGACATTCAACAAGCAAATTTTTTTGAACTAATGGTTGTCTAAAGAGAGCTCTATACAAAAAGACCAACTTCTTGGGCCTGAGATGGTCAGTATTCAAAAGGACTGGACTTGATTGTTTAGCATAAAAGAAATCTTCTTTCAATTTATTTATGGAATACATATTATGACAACTGTTAGGATTTCAAATAATATACACAGTTGATTAAAGATGATCACAGTCAAGGGATGCTCAAGAAGTAAAACCTCTACAAGAGTGAAATCTTGGTACTGCTGTAAGGAGTAGAAAAAGATGTTCCAGAACTGTACACTGACATAATAGGGTTGGAGTAAGTTTGCATTCACAGTAAGAAAACATTTGATGTTAGAATTTTTAGACAACCTTTTTGGTTAGATACTTGTACACAATGGGAAAGCTAAAGGGTATGCTTCTTTGATTTAAATATTAGTTAAAATAACGAGTTTTCACCAGCCAGCAAAGTAAGTTTCACATGTCAGTTTTTCCTTTGCCATTCATAAAAACAAAAAGTAGTTTATCTAAGTATCCTTTTTGCATCTGTATCATAATACAGGAATTAGTCTTGCAATATAGCTGTCTTCTGTGAGGTAAGGACATCCAAAGATCTAATGTTAGGTTAATCGAGCCTGAGAGCCACATTCCTCTTCATCCAGAAAAAGTGTAAACAGTACAATTATCACTGTCTTGTTCTTACCTTCTATATTGCCCTTGAGAGCAATTGGAAAGATGGAAAACCACATACACATGAAAAGGACCTTGCTGAGCCTTGGGAAGCTGTTTGTTTGTTTACTTCATGTACAGAACCATAATAAAATAAAAAGGTTTTTCAGTAAAAAGATGCATTGTTTCCCTTCTTACTAAAATGAGCATTATTGCTATCATGATCCTGAAGAGACATGCTGGAAACATACAATAAGAAATTGTTATGATCAAACAGACTGCCAGTAATTTACAAAAATGTAAGATTTTCCAAATGGGAATACTTTGAAGATAAGCTTCTATTAGGAACTTAACAGGGCAGGGCCTGATCTACTTTGCTCTCAGTTCTCTAATACTAATAAATAGGACAGGGAATAGGTTGTAGTTCTCTGACGGATGTAAATCAAGGGATGGCAGCCTCTGGAACATGTGCCAGAGCATGGGATGTGAAGGCATTATGTTTGGCACATGTACAGGAAACCCTCACTATTCGTGGGTTTGGCATTTATGGTTTCAAATATCCATGAATGCTGAACCCGCTTCTTAAATACACTTAAAGGAGCTCCTCGGGAACTCCACACTTGGCACCGCTGCACTCTTCCTGCCAACGCTGCACTCCCACCACCACCGTTGCTGCCATGATTCCGCAGTCACCGGAGCAGCTGTGCTCTCACAGCAGGCAGTGGGGAGACTGCAAACAGCAGCACCAGGGTCCACAGAGCCCTAGCCCAGTTTGTTGCGAGTGGTGGGTGCACATGTGCCCCCAGGATGGTGGAAAAGGGGCCAGGATTGCACTGCCACAAAGAACAAGCCCCTCATGCTCTCCCTGCTATCTCCCCTAGCATGACAACATATTACAAGTTGAAGTTGTGAGTATTTTTAATACTCTGCCCAAAAAGATTGCCCACCCCAACGTAAATTTATGCTGTAAACTTTCTATGGTTGCTGAGACTGGACATGAGATAAAGTTTTTCCTCTAGTTTTTATTCCACTCAATAATGTGCTTCTTTATGACAACAATAAGTGGCCTCATACATTATGAACTATGTAGCTATCTTTGAAGTAGTCCTTATACTAATAGATTTGAAGAGCATCACACAAATCTGGAGCCTACCTGAGGCAACAGAAAGGAGCTACTACCCCCATACTTGCTCTAGGTGCAATTTGCAAGAAGTATCTTTTGTTTATTTCACAGAATAATTCAAATTGCCATAATTTGTATTCCTTCCTGCAGTTTTAGCAACAGTCCTAACTACAGATAATTTTTTCTGATTACTCTGAAAAGCCTCAGTTTTCCACAGTATTGCCAATGCAACACTAAGACAGATGGGAACAGAATTGTCTGAATAGCTGATTCCAAAGACTGAAGGTCCATATACCTGAACAAGAGAGAAGTGGATCCATTTCCCCCGCCCCCTTTTCAAGGAGAAAGGGTTAAGCTACGTTAGGCCAAGAACACTTTTGACACTTTCCACCCACACTAACTTAGATTACTGTATTTACTTGAATCCAAGATGAAGTTTTCTTTTCTCTTGCACCTGAGCTCAGGGTTTGACCCCAGGCTCAGGGCTGAAGCCTGAGCTGAGCTGCCATCTGCCTGGACTGGAATGACTTGTTTGGCAGGGAAAGAGGCATGCATCCAGGAGGAGCATGGGGGAAATTGTGGGGTGGCCATGGGGGTAACATGAAGCCTCCCCTGCCCCACTCCTTATGCCTATTGTTAAACTTGCATCTTGGCCCCTGATAAAAGCCGAGATGAATTATACCCATGTAAAGGATAATGTTTCCATTACATTTATCACAATGAAATGTTACGATCATATATGTGAAAGACAGTTTTACTTTGCTGAACAAAAACATATATTTAATTCAAACTTTAGACTCTACAAGAAGTTGTCTTACTCTAGTAATTCCAGGTTGCACCCATGTTTATCGATATTATTTGCATATAAGCAAAAAAAATATTTTTTGAAAGGTAACATAGATGCACTTTCTAGATTGTCTGAATATATTTTTTCGTCAAAATATAAATCCATACTTTGAGTCCTTTTCAGAATGCTGAACTGTTTATGAGAGTGGGAATGGAGGGGTGGGGGAGACGGATAATAGTTTTATAACAGGTGACATATACAGTGCTTGTTCCTTCAACATACCTAAATAGAAATTAATGGGATAAATCACTTGATAATATATGATAAAAAACAAACAAACTCTAAACAGTCAGCAAGTTGAGAGGGAAAAAGTCTGACTGTAAGTTTGCATATCTTGCATAATGATCCTAAGATTCATTGAAAGATTATCAAAAACTAAAAATTGAGGGAAAAAACAAGTCTTTCCATTTGGACTGTAAAGTGCCTAAATACTCAAAACACTCAAAATACCACCTCTTTCCAGAGGCTCAGCCAGTCAAATTTTTATGACCATTCAGGCACACTTGCTAAACGGATATTAACATACTTTGAAGCTTCAGAACAAGTGCATAGTTGATTTTATTGTTCACTGGATACATTTTAGCTTTCTCATGAAACTTCTAGTTTTAGAGTATTAAGGAGGAGCATGGTGCATGCAACATGTGGAAGAATATCAACTCTAAGTGAACCCAAGGCAACAATGTTCTCCCTCCTAATGTAACATTCAACATTTGTAGCCTCCAAATTATGAGAGATATTGACAAATGGGAGAATGTTCAAAGAAGAACAACCCAAAATAAATTAGTGGACTAGAAAGCCTTTCTAATGGAGAAAGACTAACAGAACTAAAAATATGCATAAATTGTTCAAGTGATGACTAACAAGGAAGCAAATTTATGATAAAAGACAAATATTAAGGTTTTAAATTCTAAAACAGGAAAGGATTTTTTTTTTAGGATGCAATGATATTGTTAGAGTAGAATGAAATCAAGGAAAGAGTTTATTGGACTATTACAAGGTTTTTCTGACAAACAGATACATTAAGCCATTTTGCCCACCTTAACCTTTACCCCTCCCTCCTAGGAAAGTGAAAAAAGTTCCATTCCTTGGAAAATTTAAACTACATAAAAACACTGAAATCAATCATAAAAAACAATTTGTAAGGAGGTGCGCGATGTGATCTAATAGCTTGGTTTGTGTTTCCTTGCTCAAGAGAATCTAAACCTCTTCCTAGGATATGAGGGGAAGGGAAAAGATAAAAAAGGGGAAAGAAACTAATAGTGGAAGAAACTAAAAAACAAATAAATGGCCAGTTCCACTTTGCCATCAAACCCCCGGTTGCAGTCAGCAGAAGGTACACCTAATTGAGATACAGTTGCAGTTGGTCCAATAAAAGATAATGCCCTAAGAAATTCTGGCCTCTCCCAAAGTTTAATGAAAGAATTAAATATCTATGATTAAAAAGGGAAGAAGAATAAATTAGTGAAGGTTTTACTTTAGCACAAGAAGAGGTAATGAGAGAGGTGTTGTAGGTGGTTCAGACATTAATTAGGAACTGATTTGTGGTGGGGACATTTGTAATCATGCCAAAAACATAAATCATAGAATCAATGAGTCAGAAGGGACCTAGACAGATCATTTAGTCCGACCCCCTGCCATGGGCAGGAAGGAGCACTGCAGGTAGGAGGGGTCATAAGACCCCAGCCAGGTGCCTATCCAGTCTCCTCTTGAAGATTTCCAGGGAAGGTGAGAGCGCCACCTCTCTGGGAAGCCAAGTTTAGTCATGATTAGAGACATAAGCTTCAAATGACAAACATTAAAATAATTTAATTTTAAACTGTATATATATATTTAATGGAACTTTCACACATAATAAGAATTAAATAGCATCTTATTTTCATGAGTTTATATATGCTTTTCCTTTTTTTAAAGATTTATAATAGTCTCCCAGAAGAAACAGAACAGTATTTTATTTACTCAAAAGTCTGACCAATTCCCAACATCTACAAAACACTCTACTAACAGTAACAATGTAACATTTTAAATCTAATCCAAGGTAAGGTTTCCTCTCACCAGCATGGGCAGGAGGGCGGGGAGAAGTCTCATCTTGGATTTGAGTACCTGCCTGGGGCAGGCAGCAGCTCAGCTCTGGCTTTGGCCTCAGGCTCAGGGGTGAAGCCTGAGTTAAGCTGCTACTTGCCCTGGGCTAGAATAACTTGTTTGGTGGGGGAGATGGCATGTGGTCAGGGGAACCACAGGGGAGACCACAGTGGGGAAGGGCAATGAGAGGAATCTGCAACTTTCCCTCTCCTCACCCCACATCCTGCCATGCCTGTGCTTGCCTCCTCCCCTCCACCAAAACCTTGCTCCCCACCCACCTTACCTTCTGCTTTGGTCCCTCCAGCCCCAACCCAGCCCAGCAGGGACCTGCCACTACTTCTCCCTGGATAGGCTCGGGTCCAGGGGCTCTGCTGCTGCTATGTGCCCCAGAGGAGCAGAGCTGCAGTACACGGTAAGCAGGGAGGGTGAGCAGGCAGTGAGAGTGGCTGTAGTGGCCAGGCACAGACAAGTGGACAAGGGACGGGGGGCAGACAGACACAAGGAACAAGGGGTAAGGAGGCAGGCTGCAAAGGGGAGCAAAGGTTTTGGAGGTAGGGAGTGGAGGGTCAGCAAAAGCACAGGGAAGCAAGAGGTAGGGAACAGGCAAAGGCATGGGGGGGCACATGGCAGAGGGGCACATGGCAGGTGGATAGATACATGCATGGTAAGACAAGGGGCAAGGAAGCAAGAGGCAGGAGGCCATCCCCTTCCCCTTGCCACTGCTTTCCCTACTTCAACAATGGTAGGGGATAAATTTAAGACAATGCTCTAGAAATTTATAAATTTCCATTATTGAATCTAATTATAGGCAGAGAGATGGGGGTGGGAGGGCACATCAAATTCAAAGTTGCTTTGGATTTGGGTAAATACTGTCATCCATCTTGTTGCCAGAAGCATATTTCATAACTGAAACTAAAAAGCAATGCCTTGATCCCATGTTTCTTTAGAGATCCAAGCCTGTCAGTTATAAATAAGATATTCCTTCAAAATCAAAGGGAAAGCAAAAACTTCACAATTACATTGCCTTTCTCCTTCTTAATTCTTTCCACTTCATTGTTATCTACATACATATCTGGTACTAATGCATATGGACGTCCCAAAATGGTAAAAGGAAATGTGGGGAGGGGAATAAATCCTTCAACTACTCTAAATTATGGCTGGGCCAAGGCATTAGCAAAACCGAACCCAAAATTATAGAATCACAAACAGCATTTTTATCCTGCACAGCTGTTAATCTAACCTAGTTCATTTACCTAAAAGACCAGTGGTTCATATACTAAACTTTGCCTTCTGCAATTAAAGCATTGTTTCCAGTAAAGACTGATATGCATTAGGAAACCAAAGGAAGCATAAAAACCTGTTTATATAATATACTTCTCTTTAAAATGGTGGTAGACTTTGACTTCTATGACAATTAACATTATAACAAGTAAAAGAAAGACAGGGAATAGGGTTTATGAGAATGACTTAGCCACTACTGTGGATCAGACTTGCATGTTATTGGGTGCATCTACATGTGCAATTAATGGGATGCAATAAACTCCAGAGCAGTTCAAGATGGAGTCAACTGCTCCCAGATGCAATGTCTACTACACGTGAGCCCAGGACAACAGCAATTTGAGCCATGGTGTAGGCCCCCAGCTGGCTGGGTTGACCAGGCAGAACGTAAACCTGTGGTCAGCATCTATACATGCATTTTAGCACAGGAAAGTACTCAACTGTAATACTGTAGTGTTCCCGACAGTACTATCCTGCAGTGGAGTTAATTAGTTTACTGTGTCCTAATACTGGTGCACATGTACATTGTGATGCTTTACTGCAGAGCTAACTGGCCAAAGCAAATGATCTAATCAGCGACCTAAGAATCAAAGGGAAGCTGGGTGACAGTGACTATGACTTGATCACTTTCATGATCCATCACAAAACTTGCAAATCAGCCAGCAATGCAGTAGTCCTTGACTTTAGGAAAGCTGACTTTCATAAGCTCAGGAGGCTTGTTCCTGAGGCCTTGAAAGGCCATGATTTCACAGGGAGGGGAGTTTATGATAATTGGTTGCTCCTTAAGGAAGTGATCCTAGAAGCACAAAGGGAGTCCATCCCAATCCATAGGAAAGGTGGTAAAAGGGCTCAACAAGCCCTTTGGCTCAACAGGGAACTCATGGCCCTCCTAAATCTAAAAAGAGAGATGTATAATGGATGAAGGACAGGAAACACCACCAAGGAGGAATATGCTGCACTAGTTCACACCTGCAGGGAGTGAACTAGAAAAGCCAAGGCTGCAACTGAATTCTATCTGGCTACATGAATCAAGGACAATAAAAAGTCCTTCTTCAGATATGTATGGAGTTGAAAGAAAAAAAGGGGCAACATTGGACTCCTGCTAAACCATCTGGGGCAGCTGACTACTGACTCCCAGGAATAAGCCAATATGCTTAAAAATGGTTACTTTATGTAGGTTTTTCACCAGCCCAAAGGAACCACCCTGCCTAATGTGATGTGGGATGACCGGGGTGAAGATGAATATATGCCCATCATTGATATGGATCTTCTGAGGGAGCATCTTGAGAGACTGGACCCTCATAAATCAGCTGGTCTAGATAGGTTGCATCCAAGAGTGCTAAAGGAATTAGCAGCCATCATAGTGCAGACACTGGCGAGGCTATTAGAGAACTTGTGGTGCTCAGGTGAAGTAACTGAAGACTGGAAGAGGGCCAATGTGGTGAGGAAGAAAGGGAGGAAAGAAGACCCAGGAAACTACAGGCCAATCCATTTTGCCTCAATACCTGGGAAGATTTTTGGAAAAAAATTATCAGAGAAACCATTCTTGACAGGTTAACAGAAGGCAACATTCTGAGGGATAGTCAGCACAGGTTTGTTGCAAGTAAGTCTTGCTTGACTAATCTCATTTCTTTCTATGACCAGGTGACGTATCATGTGGACAAAAGAGAAGAGGTTGATGTCACGTATTTAGACTTTTAAAACACGTTTGACCTGGTGTCCCATGATGTCCTCATGGAAAAATTGGACAACTGCAGCCTTAACTACTACACAGTCTGATGGCTAGGGAACTATCTCCGAGGTCAGACCCAAAGAGTGGTAGCTGACAGAACCAAATCAAGATGGCACTTGGTGACTAGTGGTGTTCCCCAAGGCTCCATTCTCAGACCTGTACTCTTTAATGTCTTCATAAACTATCTGGACACTGGAGTCAAAAGCAGACTGGCCAAGTTCGCTGATGACACCAAATGTTGAGGAAGAATCTCCACACTTGAGAATAGGCTGGTGATCCAGGCTGACCTCAATAGGCTTGCAAGGTGGGTGGATGAAAACATGATGGCATTCAATATGGAAAAATGCATGGTGGTCTACCTTGGGAATAAAAACCTGCATCACACTTATAGGCTTGGCAATGCTACACATGCTAGCACCATGACCAAAAGAGACTTGGGGGTCATGATTGACCACAAGATGAATATGAGCCACCAATGTGATACTGCAGCTGGCAAAGCAAACAAAACTGTGGCTTGCATCTACCGATGCATCTCAAGGAAGACCCAGGATGTACTTGGCTTTGGTGAAGCCACAGCTGGAGTACTGCATCCAATTCTGGACTCCATAATTTAGGAAGGATGTGGAAAAGCTTGAGAAAGTCAAGAGGAGAGCCACGTGCATGATCAGAGGCCAAGAGAACAGGCCTTATGAAGAGAGGCTGTGAGCTATGGGACTCTTCATCCTGGAGAAATGCAGGCTCAGGGTTGACTTGGTGACAGCCTATAAGCATATAAGGGGTCTGCATCAAGATCTGGGGGAACACCTGCTCATCAGAGTACCCCAGGGGATGACAAGATCCAATGGTCACAAACTCCTGCAAGACCATTTTACGCTGGACCTCAGGAGAAACTGTTTGACTGTTGGAGCCCCCAAGGCCTGGAACAAACTCCCCCCAGAGGTGGTACAAGCACCTACTCTGGACACTTTCAAGAAACATTTGAATGCTTATTTTACTGGGATCCTTTGATCCTAGCTGACCTCCTGCCACTTGGGCTGGACCCGATGATCTTATGAGGTCCCTTCCAGCCGTAATATCTATGAAATCTATTAAATAATTAGTATACTCCATAAAGCTCACATGTAGCTTTACACTGAAGAAATTTACCAAGAACAATGCTAAATCTTCCAAAATAAATCTACTTCATTATAAAGCATTATAGGCTTTTCTTTCTTTCTGGGTTTTTATTGTGGGGAGGGAGATGGGGAGAGGCTCAGCCTTAAAAAAGGTCAAAACATTCCCCTGATTTCTATTTAAAATTCAAGAAAATACATCACAAAATCCCTATAATCTCAGTCACAGTATAATATAATTATGTTAACAGCAAACGTTACATTTACTTCACTGGGGCAAGATAAAATTTATGTACACAGATATGAATGATATACTTATACAAAAGACTAATAGAATGAATTTGATTGCATCTTGCTGGAATTATCCCACTTAGCAGCTGTACATTGTGTGGTCTAATGCATAATATGCACAAATTTAGTCACTGATTTTTTGTAAGAATCAGGTTTTTATTCATCTATCTGTACTTCTAAATAAAAATATACATCCATCTGTTATGATAAAGTAGATGATAATCAAAATATTGGATTGCAGATAACACCTCTATTTAAGTCATTTATTTTATTGGCAGGATCTTATTTAAATCAATGTGGAACACACAAAAATGTGAAAAAGAAGCTGACATAGTGGCTTATCTTATTACTCGTGCATAAACTTAATCACCTCTAAAGACCTCTCTTCAACTACCAGCAATAGTGAGAAGATTAGCAATTACAGCTCTTAAACTTAGTGCAAATCTTGAAAGTGCAGGTCCTAAGGGTTGGGACTGAAATTTAATAATAAACTTGAAAATTGTGGATGTCTTTTTAGCATTAGTGCTGCACCCCTGTTGCTCCCTACTGAATTCAATTTCTATTTTCATTCTATCAGTGCTCACACAAGATTTTAAGCTCCTCACATTTGGTTTCAAAATGTTGGTCTACACGACCAGAATATAGTATCAAGTATGCCAGTGAGCACTGTTATTCTTATTAATATCATTCAATATTGTAATTTTCAAAGAGCTCAAGGGAGTTATATGCTCAATTTCCAGTGTAAGTCATTTAACTATGGTAAGTCCCTTTGAAAAACCCTTTTGTCTCAAATCATTATTTGAAGTGTCACTTGACACCCTCTTTTGGAAACATTAATAAATCCACATATTTGTAGATGAGTGCCTTCAAGTTAGCCTTAACTGCAACTTTGGTAACTTGAGCATTCAAAGGATAAAAATGTTAATGATGTGGCTACTTTTATAAGTAAATCAACATTCAGGCTTAGTTGTCTACATAAGATTCTTTGTTCAGTTAAAGAATGCACTAAATGTGCACTATTCTAAGGTTTGTAGAAACTAAGAATATAATGGTCAATAGGTACGAAAATTTTTAAAAAATTAATATTAATTTTGAGATTTATAGTACAACTTTGATTTCTCATCTGATCTCAAACAAAAAATACTTAAATAATAGGCCTGTGTGAGTCAGCAGTGATGCAATTCAGCTTTGGATCTGGTTGCTTCAGACAGCCATGATCCGATTCAGAACTCTGGATCGGGTTTCCACCTCGATCCAGCTGAAGCGGCTCCGAAGTTTCAGAGGCGCCTCGGAGATCCGGCCATAGGGTATGACTGGGAATGAATGAAATATCTATAACTTTGGGTTTTTTTGTCTGATTTGGGTGAAATTTGCAGGATTGGTAGACTCTGCAGAGAGGATGAAGCCTGCCAAGTTGCAAGAAGATCGTTTTAGGGTTTTTGGAGGAACTGTATCCCAAATTCATGAAAGCCAAACTCATGTCACGGCTGTACAGCATAGGGGCGGATGGTCAAAACCGTGTGTGGGGCTCTTACTGAGGCCACAAAGCCTGCCAAGTTTCAAGGAGATATATGCAAGGGTTTGGGGGGAACTGCACCTCAAGCTGTGGACAAGCAAAACTCGTGACATGAGTGACACTGCATGTGTTAAGGTGCAGCGGGATGATAGGTGCAGGGATGGTGGCCCCTGCTGTGATGCCTGCCAGCTGTCGAGGAGATCAGTGCAGGGGGTTTCTGGGGCCCTGCATCCCTAGCTGCTGGCAGACAAAACTCACGCCAAGACTGTCTCTGTCTTGGGGCAATTGATTGTCTGTATTGATTCTTTCCTCTCCTTAGCCTGGTTTTCTGGCTACTAATTGATGCTCATTAAGTCGTTATGTAGTAGCTAGGTCCTGTGTATTGAGCTGGTCCCTGAGTCCCTGGTCCCTGAGTGAATCATGATTGATTGATTGGTAACTGGTAACACAGTAGCTTAGCAGCCAGGCCTGCAGTAGTGTCTCCCATGCCCCAAAACAGAGAAAGTCAGTCGCACAAGCACCCATGGCACAAGCTTTGTTTGCCCGCGCCTTGTGGGGCAGTTCCCCCCAAACCCCTGCACCAATCTTCTTAAACTTGGCAGGCTTTGTGGCTTCAGTAAGAGCTACCACGCTTGCAGTTTTGACGCCCCTGTGCTATAACACATAAACGTGACAGGAGTTTTTACCTTCAACAATTTGGGGTACTGTTTCCCCCAAAGCCCTACACCGATCCTCTTGAAACTTGGCAGCCTTTGTGGCCTCAGTAAGAGCTACCACCCCTACAGTTCTCACCCCACTATGTTGTAACACCTAGACGTGATGTGAATTTTGCTTTCCAGAATTTGGGGTGCTGTTCCCCCAAAATCCCTAAACTGATCTTTTTTAAACTTGACAGGCTTCATTCTCTCTTCAGAGTCTACCATTTCTGAAAAGTTCATCCAAATCGGACAAAAAACAACAAAGTTATAGATATTTTATTGTTTCCCCATTATACTCTATGGCCGGATCTCCAAGGCGGCTCTGAAGCTCTTTGGAAGCTCTGAATCACTCCAGGAAGCCGAACGAGGCCAGCGCCTTGACCCGGAGGTGCTGCTTCAGACACCGAAGTGTCCGAACCTTCTCTGGATCTGAAGTTCTGTCCGAAGACTCACACAGCACTATTAAATAAATGATGCACCAACTTCAATAGTACATGAGGCACAAGATAAGCACAATGATCAGATTTGATTTCAGAAATCTTTTAAAGTATTTCATTGGTTAGTGGTTGAGAAGTAATTTGAGGGAAAGTGTTTCTGAGCGTTTTATTGCTGGCCAATCATTCATTAATTCACATTAAAGATTTAGGTTAATTCATGATTTCAACTAAATTATGGTCACAGGTCCTATTGTGGAAACAGTCCAGCCTCTTGATGCTCAACAGAATTGAAATGGTTTGTTCGGCCCACAAGGCCTAGTTTTGTCACAAGTGCATCTCTGGATTTTGGAACCTGTGTATAAGCTATACCTTTATGTCACTTGTTTTTCTGCAAAAAGCCTGATAAAAATGGCTCATTAATGTACATTCCATCCATATCTGAAGCAGAAGTTTGCTGGTACAAGGTGAAGATAGATAGGGAAAGATGTAAAGACAATATGTTTATAAAAACTAGAAACTGGTTGATCAAAAATAAAAACGTACTTAACTGGTGGCTATGTGACTAAAAGACAATAATTATCACCACCTTGAAAAGAAAAAAGTACATTTTTCCTTTTCCCAGATCCTGAAGACTGAAAATATCTGATATCCCTTCAAGGAATGTGTCTGCCCTGTGACAACTGACCAGCTGGCAGAGAAGTATATGCATAGGACTGGTAATATATATATATATATATAAATAATTTTTTGCTTGCTTGCTAAAATTACATGTTACATGTTAAAATTACATATCAAAAGTTGATAGTTTGTAATGCTCAATAAACTGATTTATTAAGGAACTGAAGTACTCTCATTTGGAGAAACTAAAAGGACTCATTTAGAGAAATTAAAAAGATTCTTATTTGGAGAAAGGTTAAAATCATATTTTTAAGGCAATATTGATCCTGCTTGCTTGCTCTCTGTTTGGGAGGAGAATTAGTTTCCCCCTGGTTCTTAAGGCAAGATGACACTATTAAGTGACTGTGAAGAAAAATGATTTTCTGTAGGGCTGTGCAAAATTTTGCCAGCTGTTGCTCGTGTAGAGGCCCCAGCACCAGTGAGGGCGTGCCTTAACTGGCGTGCCTTAACACACACATGCAGTCGCACGTCATGAGTTTTGCTTGTCAGCAGCTTGAGGTACATTTTCCCAGAAACCCCTATACCTATCTCCTGGAAACTTGACAGGCTTCATGCTCTCAGTAGGGTCTACCATCCCTGTTGTTTTCATTCAAATCTGCTACAAAATGATAAATTTATAGGCAGTTTTGTGCTTCCCCATTATAACCTATGGGTGAAACGTCGAAACAGCGCTGAAACATTGAAACTGTTTAAAAAAAACGAAATGGACCAGCGCTTTCAAAATGACATGAAACTCAAAACAAAATGCTGTCCTGTTGAAACAGTGAAAAAGAAGTTGAAATGAATGTGCTGTTTTGCACAGCCCTAGGGTTCTGCATGTTATGGAATTTTATCACTCACTTCATTGGAATCAGGCTTTTGAATCACAGAATATAGACCACCTATTCTATACATCTACTGCAAAACATGAACAATTCTGCTTTCTAAAGTATCCTTGACAGATATTCATCTAACCTGCTTTTAAAACCTATTGCAATGAATATTCAACCACCTCTATATAAGCTAGGTAAACTATCTTACTGTTTAAGCTATTCTTACAGTTAGAAAAAGTCTGCCCATATCTATTTCATATTTCCCTTGCTGTAATTTAAGCCCATTATTTCTCATCTTAAAATCAGGGGTCTTGGAGAACAGTTTAATACTTTCTTTACATTAGCCTTTAATATACTTGAAGAATTTCCTTCTCTCCCCTTAGTCTTTTCTTCCTTGCAAATCACATCTTCTAGATCTTATTTGCTTTCTACTGGACTCCTCCGGATTCATTAATATTAATCCAGATCTTCTGTAACTATACTATCCAGAACTGGACACAGTATTCCAGCACATACTACACATTCTGAGTATATATAATGAGTAGAGTAGAAGTATTTTTTCCTCTGTGTTTGGTACAATATTTCTATTTATACATTCCAATAAGCATTGACTTTTTCCAGAAAAGTATGAAATTGTCATTTCATATTCCATTTTTAGATTCCTATAAACCTCCACAGAAATGTTGCCTAGCCCTTCATTCCATATTTTGTATTTGCTCAGTTGATTATTCTTATGTAAATGTAATATTTTGCCTTACCCTTTTTTTGAAACCTGCTTCATACTAAAAAAAAAGGCTAAAAAAATTAATTTAATAGATTGGAAAGGGAAACCAGTTCAAAAGGAAAATAGTAAGTATTAGTAATATGACATTAAAAAAATAACTAATAGTTTCATGCTACTATGTAAGGTAGGACCACAAAATGATAAGCAAACATTTGAGGTCGGGGATATGCTGGATAAAAGAGATTTGGCTTTAAAAACAAAAATCTAAACCTATTAAAAGACATTAATAAATTATTATTTATGAATCTTTTGCCTCTGATCTTTCTATCCAATACTACATATGAGTATTTCTATCCAGTATGACAGTATTTTATAGCAACAATTGTGAAAGAAATAAAAGGACAGCTGAAAGTCAAAAAATCTTCTCCATAATATACACTCAGACAAGTATTTTAAGGAAACATTATTCTGTAATCTTTCCTGTCCATGAAGCAACCATTTTCTATGTGGAGTAGCATTTGTTCACAGAAATACTTCTACTAAAATAAGGACTGCTATTGTGAGGAACAGCTATATTGCAAGACTCATATCATATTCTAAGCACATAAGAGACCACTGGATCATCTTGTCTGGCTTCTGGTATATCACAGACAAAAATGTTACAATTGCCCCCTGTATTGAGCTCAACAAATTGTCTCCAGATAAAGCTGAAAAAGGCATTCCATCTTAATTTGAAGACATCAAGAGATAAAGAAATCACATTTTTTTTCTTAGCAGTTTGTTTCAGGCATTAATCATCCCCACTGTTAACATTTGTATATCATTTTTCTTTTGTGTTTGTTTGCCTTTCTCCTCCAACATTTTTATTGTAGATAAAAGATGTTTAAGACCAGGGGTGGGGGGGATTGTTTTTTTTTCATCAGAAGGTACTTAGAAGGTTAATCAAATAATTGAAAAACAAATCATTTGATTGGTTTTCTTTCCCACCTCATTTAAAATTCTTTATGACATACTGAATTTGTACTGCATTTGTCCTTCACTATTTTCCTCTAAGCAATCTGCCATCTTCTCCAGCTGACTGTCCATTAAGAAGATTATTTTTCCCAGCTTTTCATATTCTCTCAGTGATATATGACCCACTGTTTCAGAAAAGCTAAACCTTAAGCTACATGCCAATAAGAAGGTTCACTTCTAACTTTTCCTGGGTTCTCTTAATCATGAGATTGAAAGAATCTCTTAGATAAATTGGCCTTTCCCTCAACTTAAATTTCCTTCCAAGATTCCTGACAACCTGCAGAGATGATCAAATACTTCTAGCTGTATTTAAATATTCCATTTTCTTTATCCCTGGTTGGTCACTAGACTTCTTCCTCACATTCTATTCTCCTTTTACAATCCAGTCCAAAGTTTCATTGTGGCACACATTTCCAAATTAGCTTGTTAATGGAACCTTCCAAGTTACCTATTTTCTACTCAAATAATTTTTCATAAACCAAAAATGCCTCTTCAAGCATAAAGGTAAGTATAACATATCCAAAACAAGTCAGAGCCCTATTCACTCCTTATGTGTATCCATTACCTGGTGTGGAAAACCCATCTAACACAGCCTTTACGCACACCAAGAAAAATGGACCAAGCTTCTCACTAAGTACTATGTCACACAGTATACTAAGATGTGTCATATGCACTTAAAATGAGTGTCCATACATTCAAGCAATAAAACACGTGCTAAATGTGATTGTATCATAGCAAAGTTGTGTCTTTTAGCAGCAGTATTTCTAAATCATATTAAATCATATTCCAAATCTTTGGAAAAGATTGGGAGAGCTTTAATGATCTGGGCAGTCCCTGGTGGCTGCAGCAGGGAGCTGCAGCCAGCTCCAAGCTGGTAAGTATTAGGGGCGGGGGAAGGCAGCATGGGAGGACCCCTGCCAGCCCCCAGCTCCTGCCTGCTCCCCCAGCCTTCCTGACCCCCTCAGTCCCTCAGCCTCCCCCCACCCCCATGGCTGCCTGAGCCCTTTAAAAAAAAAAAAAAAAAAAGGAGAAAACCCCCTGGACTCTCAACTCCTGCAGCAGCCTTGTGGCTTCAGGGTGCTCATGCAGAGCCCCCCACATGGCATGGGGTAGTGGGAGACAGTGGGGATTGCCCTCTGCCAGCAGGAATGGTGAATCTGGGGGGTGGGGTTTGGTTTGTGTTTTTTTCTCAAAGGGCCAGAGCTGTGGTAGGTGGGGCACCCATTGGAAGGGATGGAGTGGGGGGGCCGGGGGCTTGTGCAGAGCCTCCCACACAGTGTAGGGCAGTGGAGGGGCAGCTGGGATTGCCCCTCACCCAGCAGCACCCACTGAGTTGTTTTGTTTTTTTTTAACAAGTGCTGGGAGCTGGGGCAGGGGGGCAGCCATTGCCGGGCTGGGAGGGATGAGCCTGGATCGATCTGGGATAGTGATTCAAATCACTGAATTGAAACACTGTCTCTTGAATCGGCTGCATCTGAATCCAAAGTGAATACTAGCCACTTCATGCAGTCCTGGTGCTTGGTGCCACGGTCAATGCTGCGGCAGTGGAGGGGGCACATTTAGCTCCAGCCCTATTCCGAGCAGCCTGAGATCAAACTAAGCATTACTTTTATGACTGCTCAGAACATATTCTAATTTTAATTCAGCATGTCAATGTTTATTATGATCGAAATTAAACAAGTGGATGGGTCTTTTTCAACCTGGAGAGATGTGGGCAGTGGGGTCCCTCAGGCCTGCACTGTTCAACATCTTCATCAGCAACTTGGATGAGGGAGTGAAAAACACCTTGTTCAAATTCGTGGATGATACTCAGATGTGGGGAGAAGTGGGGACACTGGAGGAGAGGGACAGGCTGCAACTAGATCTAGACAGGTTACAGGGATGGGTGGATGAGAACAGGATGGGATTCAATACTGACAAGTGCAAGGTGCTGCACCTGGGGAGGAAGAACCAGCAGCATACCTACAAGCTGGGGAATGCCCTTCTAGTCAGCACAGAGGCAGAAAAGGATCTTAGTATCATTATTGATTCCAAAATGAACATGGGCCGCCAATGTGGGGGTGCAGTTAGGAAGGCTAACCGCACCTTCTCATCCATTCACAGATGCATCATGAGCAGGTCCAAGGAGATGAGCCTCTCCTTCTATGTGACACTGGTCAGGCTGCAGTTGGAGTACTGCATCCAGTTCTGGGGGCCGCACTTCAGGAGGGATGTGGCTAGCATCGAGAAGGTCCAGAGGAGGGCCACTCGCATGATCAGGGGGCAGCAAGGCAGGCCCTATGAGAGGAGGCTATGGGACCTGAATCTGTTCAGCCTCCACAAGAGAAGGCTGAGAGGGGATCTGGTGGCCGTCTACAAACTGGCCAAGGGGGACCAGCAGGCTATGGGAGAGTCCCTGTTCCCTGGAGCAGTACCAGGAGTAACAAGGAATAATGGTCATAAATTGACTGAAAGTAGATTCAGTCTAGACATCAGGAAGCACTACTTCACAGTCAGGGTGGGTAAGGTCTGGAAACAACTTCCAAGGGAAGTGGTGCCTGCTCCTACCCTGAGGGGTCTTCAAAAGGAGGATAGATAATCACCTAGCTGCAGTTGTTTGACCCCAGCGTTCTTTCCTGCCCATGGCAGGGGGTCGGACTTGATGATCTGCTCAGGTCCCTTCTGACCCTACCAACTATGAAGGGTTAAGTGACTGAATATGACAAGGCCTTACATTTTTTTTTAATTCCACCAAAAGCAATTTCCTCTGAAACGCTCATTTGCCCCTTGCATTCACCCTGAAAACATGTATTTTAGCTTAATAAACTCACTGGTATTTTTTATAGTAACAATACAGAACTTGAACATGGTGGCATATGTTAGTCTCTTATCAGGAGACTAAATCACATTAATCCTGAAAAAACATTTCACATTCTTTCCAGTCATAATCATAAAAATAATGGCTCATCCTGTCACAAATGCAACCACTTTTCCATTTCAACAATGTTATTGAAAACTGTATTATTGTAGACTGTAGTATAATATTTTATGTGCACATACACAGCCAATATAAGAGCCTCTACCATTAGAAGGACACCTGTCTAAACTATTTTTATTACAAGAGCTACGTAATGCAGATAAATTCTTGAGCTTTTGGCTTCTTTCAAAATATTCAGATCTACATCTAAGTAAGCAGTTAGTCCTTCTTACTGGGTTAAATTCAGTTTATGACCTGTAAGCCAGCAGAGATGCTCAACAGCCAATACAATAAAAAAAAAAGTAAAGAGAGTGTGGGGTGAGGGGAGAGGAAGGGGCCTGGAATAAGACAGTGACAGATACTAGAGTTAATGTGTTCCTGCAAAGACAGATTATTGGAACAACCCTAACAGCATTCAGGAACAGGCAGAGAAACAGATTATAACTAACT
>NW_017728920.1:12248959-12265575 GCF_001723895.1 Crocodylus porosus | reverse complement strand
TAGTATTCACATGTGACAGGACCCACCCAGAGGATAGCTTTGAGGGCCTGGCCTGAGCTATAGTCCTGCACTCCCCAGTCTTTATGGCCTTGTCCCTCCTGACAACACCTGCCACACCTTGCTGGAAAAACATATCCAGGGAAGGTTGCCTAGTGTCTTAAAAAAGGGGAGCCTGGTGGTACTGTTCTTCCACAACCAAACTAAATCTCTGGTGCTAGCTCTCTTGCCCTTAGAGGCCCTAGCCAGCTTAAGAGTGATAATCATGGCTTCCAGCTGACCTCATAATCACGCTCGTGCTTCACAAGTTTTACTCTAGTCTTTGTTTACTAGGCTTTTGGGCTATCCTTGTTTCAATCCTGGGCTCCCTGAACCTGGTCCCAGCTGCAGCCTTCCATCCTTAGGTCTCAGCTCCTCAGCTTCCTCTTCCTGTGGATTTTATGGCTTCAACCCCTCTGTTGGGGCCCCATACCTGTGGCTTTACCTCATCTCTACTCTGGCAGGTTTCTTACAGAAAAAAAACTAAAAATAAAAATCATAGTGTACAGAATACTCTACTGCAGTGGTTCCCAACCCTGGGTCATGACCCAAATGAGGGTCGTGGGGGCAATGCTGGCGGTGTCATGCAGGAAAAATGAGCTGCACCACGTGCTGGGAGCTCCCCCACATCCACCCTCAAGCTACCACCACCACCAACACTGCACTCTGCTCCCAGCAGTGGGGCCTGAAAAAACAGGTTAGGAACCAGGGCTCTACAGAAAACAGAACCCCACTGGGTTATTATAAATAGTCCTCAACAAAAATCTCAGAACCCCTGGGTGAGTACATACACAGCCCTCTACCAAATATTCACCCCTCTGAGTACACTGATCAGCAGGCAGAAGCTCCTCTTTTCCTGGTACATGCAAGCTCCTCGTATCTTGCTATAGAGATTTGGTCTCCTCTACAGGCACAGCCAGAGGGTCAGAAACACTTCTCTTGATCTGCTAGCAACGCTCCTATTAATGCAGTCCAGTATGACATCAGCCTTCTTTCTAACAAGGGCACACTGTTGGGTCATATTCAGCTATCTGACCAACACAACCCCCAGGTTCTTCTCTGCAGGGCTACTGCTTAGGCAGTCAATCCCAAGTCTGTATGCTGCATGGGATTGTTGCATCCTAAGTGTAGGACACTGCAGTTATCCTACTGAACTTCATAAGATTTATTTTGGTCCAGTCCTCCAATTTTTGAGGTCTCTCCAAATCCTAGACCTAGCCTCCAGTGTATCTTCCCAGCTTGGTGTCATCCTAAAACTTTTTCTGAGGGTACATTTTATCCCAGCTTCCAGATCATGGATGAAGATATTAAACAAAACCAGCCCTAGGACCGGCCCCTTGGGCACTCCACTTGATACCAGCTGCCAACTAGATATTGAGCCATTGATTACTATCCTTTGAGCCCAACAATCCAGGCAGTTTTCCATCTAGATTAATCAAATAGTCCATTCATCTACCCTGTACTTCCTTAGCTTGCTTGGGAGAATAGGATACCATATCAAAAGCCTTGCTAAAGTCAAGGTACATCATGTCATCTGCTCTCCCCACACCTACAGACCTGGTCATCTTGTCATAAAAGATGATCAGGTTGGTCAGGTATGACTTGTCCTTGGTCAGTCCATACTGACTTTTCCTAATTACCTTCTTCTCCTCCAAGTGCTTAGAAATGGAGTCATTGAGAACCTGTTTCATGATTTTTCCAGGGACTAAGGTGAAGCTGTCTGGTCTTTAATTCCCCAAATCCTCCTTCTTTCCGTTCTTAAAGATAAGCACTATATTTTGCCTTTCCCAATCATCTGGGATCTCTCCAAATTGCCATGAGTTTCCAAAGATAATGGTGAGCAGCTCTGAAATAACATTGGCCAATTCCCTCAACACCTTTGGGTGCTTTGCATACAGCCCCATGGACTTGTATACATCTAACTTTTCTAAATAGTTCCTAACCTGTTCTTTTACTACTGTCAGTTGTTCACTTCCTCCCCAAAATTTACTGCCAGCTGCAGTAGTCTTGGAGCTAACTTTGCCTGTGAAGACTGAGGTAAAAACCATTAAGTACTTCAGCCTTTTCTGTAACATCTATCACTAGGTTGTCTCCATTTGGTAAGTGACCCAACACTTTCCATGATTTTCATTTTGTTGCTAATATGCTTATCAAAATCCTTCTCATTCCTTGATAGCTTTAACTCCAGTTGTGCTTTGGCTTTCCTGATTTTATCCCTGCATGCCTGAACAATACTCATACTCCTCTCCAATCATTTGTCCAAGTTTCTGCTTATTGTGAACTTCCTTTTTGTATATAGGCACATTGAGAAGTTCCCTGATAAGCCAAGCTGGTCTTCTGCCATACTTGCTAGCCTTCATATGCATTAAGATAGAATGCTTTGTTCCTGCACCCTTATTAAGGTTTCTTGAAAGTACAATCAGCTCTTCTAGCAGCAGAGATCTCTGATGCTCCAACTGCCCCCTTCCCAGACTGCTTCCTGCTGCCAGTTTATCTGCCTGTTTGGAGCCCAATAGACCTCCTGAGAGTCAGGCCTCTCATTTCTTGGTGCTTGTCCCTTCAGGCCTGTACTTAAGGTTTTACTGGTCTTTCAGCCCTTTCACAGTAACAGAGCACAAGTTCCCTGTTAGATCATGCAGCAAAGAAGTCTAAGAAGTTTACTTTTACAAACATGGCATCAAATTCAACCCCATTATTGAAGTTTCCCTAATTGAAGTCATCCATGAAATTGTCCATATTTTGAATTTCACGGTCTGATTTTCCAGACTAAGATTCTTGGCATCAAGAATTTGTGAACTGAAGTGTAAGAGTGTACTAGGGAAAAGACAGAAATAGAAAAAAAAAAAACCTACATGCCATGTTACACACTTACATATTTCTCTAGGTAGCCTGTGCCAATGTCTAGCCACCGCATAATCAGAAAGTTCTTCCTCATCTCCAGGCTAAACTTCCTCTGCTTCATCTTACAGCCACTATTTCTAGTCCTGTTCTCTTTGGCCACAAAGAAAAGCCATCTCCATTCTCTCTATAAACTGCCATTCAGGTATTTGAAACCTATTGTTAATTCCCTCTTCAGTCTTCTGTTCTCCAGACTAAATATGCCTTGTTCTTTCAGCCTTTCCTTCTGTCTTGTTGCTGAGGGCCCTCATTGTCTAACTAACACTGGTGGATGGTCAGTAGGGGGCACTTTGGTGCTGCCCCACCAGTTTCAAAACAACACACAAAAACTGCATCAGCTAAATAAATAAATAAAAATAATAGTATCATTAATGGGAATATCCAAAACAATGTCAGTTGAATTAAAAATGTAAACAAAAGTAATACTTTTTTCTTGCCTATGCTAGTAACATAATCAATAATTATGCTCGTCCACTATGCATACACAACAAAAAGTTGAATATTCACAGTAAGCACCTTGGGTTGATCTCTTACCACCTAAGTGGAGCATGAGCAGTAGAAACACCTGAAAAGATTGAATGGATGGCAATAACCACTTGTTTAAGTGGGCAGTGGGGTGCCTGTACTGATGCCCCAGCACAGGTAAAGAGCTGTTACCTAGGAACAGAGGGAGGAGGAGGAAGAGGAAGGAGAGCAGGGCCTGAGGCTTTTAGTCAGTTGCAAGGTTTGGGTCAGGCTCACTTTTCTTCTGGAGCCTGTAAGGTCAGGTAAGTGGGGCTTCCAGGGGGCTAGGGGTTGTGGAGCAGGCCTGCGGGGAAACCTGGCTGGGGGCTGAGGGAACTGGGGGGAGGGGTTGCAGATGGGGAGTGGGGGTTTTGCAGCGAGCCAGGCACTCCAGCAGGGAGTAGGGAGGTTTGCATCCAACTGGGCACTCTGCCCGGGAGTCAGGGCGTATACAACCAGCCGGGCACTCTGGCAGGGAGCAGGGGGGGGAAGTTGCAGCTTATGTAAACAAACAAAAAGTGAAAAAAAAAAATATTTGAAACTGGATGATACAGCGCAATGCTCCACCCGAACCATCTGTCTCAGAGTTCACCAGCTGTGCTTGCTTTGTAACTCTGTGCTGGACTCTTCCTAATCTGTCCACATCTTTCTTGAAGCGTGGAGCCCAAATCTGGACATAGTATTCTAGATGAGGCCTCACCAGTGCTGAACAGAGTACAAGATTCATTTCCCTTGATTTGCAAATGACGCTTCTGTTCATATATCTCAGCATGTTGTAGTTTACTATCCACCATCTACTATGCTATGGGTATACATACCCTTTGTGGTACTTGGAAAGTTCCTGGGGGGTACACACAGGTGGGTGGGGATGGAGTGCCGCCACCCATCACCCCATGCTGCTGCCTCCCAGGAGTAGGGCTGGGGGTGGCAAGAGCAGCAACACCTCTCTGCTGACCACGCAGGTGCTACACGGTCAACCAGACATGTGGAGCTCACACGTGGTGGCCAGCGCTGCCATCTACCACCTTACACTGCTACCATCACCCACCGCCCCATGCTGCAACCGTACACTGCTTTTCCACAGCTGGTTACACATGCAACTCCACAGGTTGCAGACGGGCCTCACACCCAGTCAATTGAACACCACCCATCAGCAGCCCATGGAGCCACACATGTGACTGGCCAGGGGAAAGTGAGGCATTGCAGCAGTGTGGGGTGGTGTGTAGCAGTGGCATGGGGCTGTGGGTGGCAATGGCAATGGCAATGGTAGTGGCCATGTGCAAGGCCCCCCACTGCCACTTCGTATCCAGCCACAGCCACCAAAAGGGGTATACTTCTTTAAAAAGTTTGACCCCTGTACTATGTTGCATCTACAAGTTCAACTCTGATACAGTTTGTCCATTTGAACTTCAACCCAAGTATTCAGTGATATAAAACAGATTTTTTAGTAATAAATTTTATGGCCATGCAGTCACTAATATCACCACATAGACTTTTACATCATTAAACAATGCTCAGAGACAATGAAATGTTAAAGCTTTTAAGACCAAATACATTTTCCTTTGCATCTTTGACCCTATTTTTCCATCCTGTCTTTCAGACAAAATGGATGTTATATCTTTAACAAAAATATTCTCAGTCTTTTCAAACCCTCCATCTTTCCATCTGTAGAAAGTAAGCAATTATTGTCATCAGTTAGGTGATACCTGTTAAAAAAGCAACATGCCAGAAGACATAGTTCATTAAGATCTTGGAACACATTAAGTAAAACTTTTGTTTCCAGAAATGGAAGAAATTACTAGGGAAGAGGCCATTTTAAAATAGGCAGAAACTGGTTGAAAATCCACAGGTAAAATTAATAATGGTAAAAGTTATTATTAAATAGGGTTTACTATTCTAAGGGAAGGAAGAGGGGGAAGTAGCAAAATAAAGAAGAGTAAAAGCCTTTAAAACAGCAGTTTTCAGCCAACTCAGGTAACTGAGTAAGGTCCCTTTAGAAGATAATGTGGAGAAATAAAGTGCAGAAGCCTAGTAGTTACTGAAATATTATGTAAAACAATAATAAGATTGCCCTGATATGGAAAAAAGTAGGAAACAGAGTAGGAGACAACTAGAGATGGTTACTCCAGGAACTTTCTGAGGATCCAGAAAGAAAATTGTATAGGAAGTGGACACCAGGGCACATGGCGGAAGCACAAATGAATCTTTACAAACAGCTGGAATAAAATCAGAAAGGCTGTCAGAAAATTAATCCCAAATAGTAAGAACATAAATTGCAACCCCAAAAGTTTCTACAGAAACATCAAAAGGAGAGAGAGAGCTAATAACAGGTAATGCAGTGAATGATGCAGAGAAAGATGAAGCATTCAAAGCCTCCTTTGCTTTGTCTTCACAAAACACATTAACTGTGACTAGATAGTCAAACACAATTAATTTTAACAAGGTGATATAAGAAAAGACCAGAACAGGAAAAAAACCTGTTAAAGTATACTTAAATGGCATGCATTCATTCAAGTCTGCAGGGCCTGATGAAATTAATCTAGCTACTTACAAAACCAACCAAATTAATCCGGGGAAAAATAATAATTGCATGCAAGTAGTCAGGGAAGACTGGTAAGTGGTAGTTTCTTTAAAAATTAAAAAAGGAGCACCAGGTAAGTCTACCTTGAATACACAGGATAAACTATAAATGATATATAAGCACCTCAATTATAAGACAGTAATAAAGAGCCAGCATGAATTTGTCAAGAACAAGTCACTTCAAACCATTCTGATTTCCCCCTTTGACAAGAAGCCTGGCCATGCAAATAAGTTGAAAGCAGGAGAGGTAATAAATCCTGAAATCAGTATGCCTTTTGACACTGTTTGTTAAGATAGTCTCATAAACAAAATGGGGAAATATCACAAAAAGCTGAGTTCACAACTGGTTGAAAAAAAATGCATCTTCAAAGAGTAGTATTTTTTTTCTTTTTTGGTCGAACTGTGACAATCAATGTCCTAGGTTCAGTTATATACAATATCATGGAGAGAAATACACTGCTTCATACAACACTGGTGAGGTCTCTGCCTAGCTTTGACAGGACACTTTCAGCAAGATGCAGACCGATGGGAGATATAGTTCAAAAGTAGAGCAACAGTAATGAAAAAAGAGTTTCAAACATGACCTATGAGAAGAAGTAGAAATTATTCTGCTTGCGTAGGCTCAAAAACTGACCTGTAAGTGAGAACATGATAGTGGTCTTCCAAGGCTTCAATCAATTGTTCACTTCCCAGAAATAAGAAAAAGAGATAAAATTTCTTTGTTGCAAATCAAGTTAAGTTATAAGCCAGAAAAAGGGGAAAAAAAACATGAGAGAAACATTGAGTTGAAATAGGATTCAAGGTTTTTAAGAAGTCATCAAATATCCAAGAAGAATGGGTTTGGTATGCTTAATTGTGCCTCTGTGCAGAGGGATGGGCTATCAAGTGGGGCATTTTTTTACACGTGCTCCAGGTGTGGGGGGCTTTAATTAGTAATTAATTAATTGATTGATTAATTGATTTTCACAAGCTTTAATTATTTATTTAATCAATTAATTTAATCAAATTAATTCATTTTGATTAATTTGATTGATTGATTTCACATGCTTTAATTAGCATGTGATTTTTGTCAATGAGCTTGTTTGATGAGCTTTAATTCAAAGTGCCCCACCACCATTCCTCAGTGTGGGGACACTGACACATATGATGCTACAGTCTGCTGGAGCGTATTCATTTTCACACTCCAGCAGACTTGATTAATTGAGTCTGCTAAGTGTTTGATTTCCAGTGCATCAGAGCAGGCTCCCTGCACGTGTATAGGAGCCTGTGGCGCTCATCATCTGATCAGTGGACCTAATATCTGTCACTATTGCCAAAATGCTTGGCCCTACTGCCAGATGCCCTGTAGTATGCCAAACGCAACCAAATGCAGGAGGCCTGATCCACCAGGCACAGGGCTGAGGCAAGATACCTGAGGCAGCAGGTCTGATCTAGCACATATGTTACACAAATTGCCAATTGCTCAAATCACAGGTGAGACTTTATAAAGGGGGATAAGGCAAGGTGCTGCATTTATTGATTACATGACTTAGACATAAAGGTTCAGACACACTATTCATACAAACACACACAAATCATCATACACATCATTAGACATGGGCATACACATACACAAAAAAACCATTTCATCCACACATACACCAGATATAGTTACTAGCAACAGTTGCTCAATATCAGCCCAGAGTGGCCAACCCAGGCTTATTGAATAGATGATGATGATTTGAAGATAGCAGATTTAAAGATAACAGCAGGGTTAACAGGTGCATCTGTGCTGAAACATCAGTAGAGAAAGAGACTCACCCAACTTGGCATTTTCAAAGTGTTGTTTTATAGGGATTGGCATCCTTTGTTTCAGTGCTTGGGTTTTTTCCATACCCAGCTTCTGTTTTTGTGATGGTTCTTCTTTTGTCTTCAGCTTATCTTACCCTTGGAGTGATTTTGTTGCCCATGTGGCAGAATTTCTTCTTCCATTATCTCCTTTGTGCCCTCGAGCTTCAAAGGGATTCTTCAGCCCTTTGTTAGTTAGTTAGTGGTTGGTAACTTACATTTCTCCCGTCTCTATACCATTCTTTCATCATTCACCCTTTTACACACACTCATACATAAAGGCTATGCAAAGTTCACTCGCTTATGTCCAGCAGAAGGATACAAAATGGAGTTTTCAAGTTACTTACAGGACAAGACTAACATGGTTACATTTCACTATTATTACACTTTATGTTAACATCAGCTACATTAATTCAGTTCATGCTACACATGCAGGGCCCAGGCCACATGCTCTATAGGCCCCACAGACTTACCCCATGTACTGGATCTAGCTCATGTAGTGACTCCACACTGATAGTCCAGTCCACATGCTAGCAAGGTTAGACATCAATGGACTATAAGATCTGTTGAGCTCTTTTCCAGCTTCGTATTTCTATGATTATCTGATTAAAAATACAGACTCCTAGGATTCTACAATTTTACTTAGTTATCCTTGGGAATGTAACAAACTTGTTTTGGAGGAAAGGCTTGAGAAGGGGTGGGCAAAATACAGCCCGCAGGCTGGATCTGGCCCACCAGGTAATTCCATCTGCCTGTGGGATCCCTCTGTAAACCCTGACCCTCACTGCCCCTCCGCAAGCTGGCGGCTCCATGTGGGGGATGGGGGTGCAGCTCCAGTTGCTAAGCAACCACCCTCCCACCCCAGCCTGGCCTGACCCACCCAAGCCAGAGGTAGGGGGCTCTAGAGACAAGAAGCCTCTGCCTGTCTTCACCCCTCTGACACTAGCCCAGAGCAGCAATATGGTGGCATGCCGAGTCAAGTCATGCTGGATTTTAAAATAAACTACTGACGATGTTTGCTCTTCATGGAAAAAAAATAGATTGTTAATAGAAAAAAAGCTGCCAGCTCCACTCTTCAGAAACAATCCTAAATTTTCCACAGAAGAAGAAAATAGTTTTTCAAATTTGTTTGATGGCTATTTTCCACATAGCCTCAGGAAGCATCAGGTCCTTAGAGCTAGTCACCTGCCGAAACCACAAACTCCACCACTAGTAGAAGCGTTTTCTCACTTCTCTCCTCGCTGCTCCTCGTTCTTCTTTGCTTGCTCTGCCTTCATTTCTCTATTAATCCTTCCAACTGCTTTACTTTTAATAGATGTAAAGCCCTCCCTACACCACAAAGGAAAACAGGAAAAGAAGTAAACATAATA
Source organism: Crocodylus porosus (assembly GCF_001723895.1). Taxonomy (NCBI): domain Eukaryota; kingdom Metazoa; phylum Chordata; order Crocodylia; family Crocodylidae; genus Crocodylus; species Crocodylus porosus. Next base: position 12,256,360 of record NW_017728920.1, on the reverse strand, counting down.
AAAACAGAGGTCACATACAGCTGTTATATTTCTACAGGGGAAATTGCTGCTCTCCCAGTAGGAACTGGAAGGTACAAACATTCAAGTGTGGATCCAAGGGCAGGTGCAATTGTGCCTTCCCTTAATTATTGATCCACACAAATTTTTAAATCAACTGCCTGGAACAGGCCGCAATATTTTTATTGAAGTGCTGAAGGAATCAATTGACTGTATAGCTCATTATAATCTACTTGATTCTCATTACGCTCTCTTCATTCCACAGGTGTTAATGAACACGCTCTTTTTTTAAGTCTTGATATTCCATTAATTAACCTACTCTTTCTTCTTCAATGTTGCTGCCTGTTAACCATTCTTGGTAATCTCTCTCTTTTCTTTCACAACCCTGAAGACTGTTGTTAAATTCTAACTAAAACCATTAACTCAAGTATGGTAACATTAACTCAGGCATGGCAATGACTGACAGTGAATGGTTGGATTAACTGTCAAGACACTAAAGAAGGCTAGATTATGCTTTGCAAAACTGATTAAGAGATGAAATAATTAATGATAATGACTGCAGACAAATCAAACAATATCTAACTCTTTTTGCCTAGTCTGTTATATTTTAATGTTATATATAATCTAGCAAATTGGTGCACATTCCAATAGCATTGTATTTGATTGCTTTGATTTTAAATTCAATAATATAGTGTTGGGCCCATAGCATATTAGGAAATCTTCTAGTTTCTCTTTAACTGGAAAAAATATCTATTGAGTTATATGTGATAATGCATCACATATAATGTGTCATATGTGATAATGCACCCTCCTTTTCAAAATCCATGTAATTGTTCATTCAGTTTCTCGCAGAGAAAACCTATCCCCTGTTCCAGGTATTAACTGGAAGATAACCTCTGTGAGAAAGTTTCTGTCACAAGACTGAGTGTTTCATTGCTTTCCTGGTCTGGCCTAGGAGGAAAGTGGAGCAGCTGCCCACTGCTCACCACCTCTACCACAGATCATGGACTGCCTAGTTTTAGGAATAAGATGGGAGCTTTGCCCCACTGCTCCCCTCCTGTCCCAGTATGGTCTGGGAGAAGATGGTCTCTGCTTCTTCCCCAGATTAGAAGTTGCCTGGTCTGAGGAACAAGCTGGGAGCTTTGCTCCACAGCTTCTTTGACTTGGACAGAGTGGAGGAAGCAGCTCCCTATTTCCCAAACCAGGGGTCTAGGGAAGATACAGCTCCTGCTCCCCATGCCTTTCTCAGATCAGGATCACCCTGGTTTGATCAAAGTACAGAGAAGAAGCTGAATGGCTGTACCGCCCCTTCTTCCAGAAAGATTTCTAGCAGTATTTCTCATAAATTTCCACCTATTTATTATCAAAATCAAATCATCTCCCATTACAGGTATCCCTTACTTTATGCTGTACATGCATTCCTAGAAAACTGTGTATAACTCCAACTCGCATAAAGGGAACCCACTTTACAATATAACAAATAGGGACGCGTTCCAAGACCTTGACTGTAGTGACTGCCAGATCCATTTCTACCACTTTTCCAAGACAATTTTGGCACTCACCAACAGCAGACAGTACACACAAGCGCAGGGCACAATCATAATGAGGATGGCAACTACAGAAACACGTGTTTATAGACAACGAGTGAGGAGCACAGATCCACACAGGAGACTAGATTTTGCTGCATGTCACTCCCACAGCTCACCATACAAAGCAGCTGACTGCAGGCTTCCACCACACTGATCATATAAGTGTGAATTTACCTCACATATAATGATTTTTTGGTATAAAAAGGGTCATTGCATAAGAATGAATTCACACATACAGAACCTGCATAAAACAAGGGCAACCTGTATTAATGCAATTACTGTGTGACCCACTTCTTGACTAAAATGAGTGTCTGATATTTTTTGTTTCAGTTGCTGTGGTTGTATAGTACCTAGACAAAATGAAGTGTACCATAATTAGAAATACAGAATTTGCAAAAACCTAGAAATACTGATTTTAAGAATGGCTTCAAGAACAGTTTTGAATGGCCTGAAAGTACTCAATCTGTATAAGGAATTTTTCTAATATGACAGGGGCAGGGGTAAAGGGGGGTTAGAGAGAGTGATCCAAACAGTTTAAAGATGTAACAAAAAAAGTTAATCTATCCCATTTAATTTGGCATGCTAATTACCACATTACAAGCAGATGCAAAGTTTGTGACTATATTTAAAGAAGATAAACTATTTGTTGTGAAGCAGTGATCATAGAATGATTTTTGTCTACCCATTCATTAGTTGTCTTGGTTTTAATTTGTTTGCTCTATTAGTTGTCATTTAATTTCCTCTCTGCACTCCAAACAGTAGTAATTTTAACATTCAGAAAGACAAATGCAGTGAAGAATATGGCCTCATTATTAAATTCATTTCAGAAAGCCCTTTCCAGATTAAGATTAGCAAAACCCTTCTGCTCAGCAGTGTAGCAAAAGTAAGGAGCATATCCAATGCTGTTTAGGGCATCCCTTTTAAAATAAAATGAATAGAATGACAGGTGCAAACACTAACCTACTATCTTATCCATTTCTAGGTTTTAATAATTTAAGATGACCAGGAGAGGTTGAGCTACCAAGCATTTCCATCCCCCATTCAGAAGCATTTAGAAGTCCTTATGAATATGGACTCATAAATATTTAAAATTTGAGAACACCATAATGATCATTTTACTATAGAAAAATAAAATGAATAAAAGTGGATGAGTTACATGATCAAGACCACAGTCCCAGATATTAATTGCTCAACTCTTATGCACAAGACTGTCCCCCACCCTTCCCGCCACTAGAACTCATGAATCCAATTAGACTCTATAATAATCAAACAGGTGGAAAAATGAGGACGTTTCTTATCCTATCTGCTTTAGTTCCTGTTGATATCTATTCATATTCCCCTGAGCCAGGGAAATGTTCATACAAAATGTTCAGACTCTCTTGGCAGGAAGCTAATATTCAGCTCAAGACTCTTATACAGAGCCCCTCATCTGTCATGCAGAGCTGCTCTGTTGTCTTTACTGAGTAAGATCCCAATCTAATCAAAATCTACTAAATGTAAGTTCAGAGCAAATCCTTCTCCAGACACTACCTTCTTGAATTTTTTCCCCATTTCTTAAATAAAATTACATACACAATATAATTTAAAACACAAAAACAAATCAAGAAACAAACAATTCAAACAGTGGACTTCTGTGTTTTCCTCCCAGCAGATGTCCTGATGCAAACCAGGTCCTGAAATTTAACAGCTTCTTTCAGTTATTTACAGAAGGCCAATCAACGTCCTTCTCTTGGGTTGGCGGCCTGTAGTAAATGCCCACCATCACACCTTCCCTGATGTTTTCCCCTCTGACCTCCTCCTCTGTTTCCCTTGCCTATCCTTCCTGAACAGGTTATAGTCATCCATGAACATACTCCACCCATGTGAACTATTGCACCATATAGCCCTAATCTCAATTAAATTGTAATTCCCCGGGTGCACCAAGATATCTAATTCTTCCTATTTGTTCTCCATGCTTCTCACACTGGTGTATAAATATCTTTATTGTCCTATCTTCTCCCTGTTGCCTTTTGTACCCCCATTGATTTGACAATATTACACTTCTTTTCCCAAAATCTATCCTACATATTATATCCCTTAGAAAATTTAAACCCAAGACATGAAAAAGAAAATCCAGCCAATTAAAATGTGCCAAGTGAAAAAGCAGTAAAGAAGTAACATTAAACAAAAGAGGATATTGGAGCAGAGGCACGTACACGTCCTAGGAATAGTCAAACTTCTGTGCGCTGAAAGCAAAACTGGACTAGAAAAGGCTGTCAAGGTTTATCAGCAACATTATTGGAAATGTTTGTGCAAAAGAAGGCAACATGAATTCAGATGCTGTTAAGAGGAACTTGAATCCCAAGTGAAGAATGTGGAGAATGGTGTGGCAGAACATTAAGATTTAGTGTATGCAAACAGAAGAAATACATATAAAAATTATTTAAAGTATTAATGTACACAGGAATTCAAAGGTCGTAGTGTCAGTCTTTTGATAAACATAATAAAATATAGAGCATTTTTTTAAAATCTAGCTGCTATGTTTTGAGACTAAAACAGAAAAGTCAAAACTGGTAAGCTAGCCTTTTCAATTTGAGTCAGAGAGACAGCAGAGAAGAAAACAAACAAGTTCTTTATAGAGGAAAATGTTGCTCAAAAATGGCAAAATATCGAGGAACGCTGTTGATAGTACAATGACTGCATATCATTTTTGTCTTTTAGAAATGTTACAAAGCTATCCATCTTGGCACCATTTCAGAGAAGATAACAATCAGTCTTCTGAATGTGACTAAGACCATTAGGAAGGCCCATCTGCAGAACTGCAAAAGCATGCTGTAAGAAGAAAATTACATCAATTTTATTAACCCCTGATACATTTTATAAAAGAATGAGAGGGACAGTATGATGAAAATACTATAAGGTATACAAGTAACTTGGCTGGATTGTTGTGCTCAATGAGTAGTCATAAATAGCTCAAGGACTAGTCAGAGGGAGATACTGAATGTGGTCCACCTTGGGTCCATGATTGTTTAATGTCTTCATCAATAATTTGGACTATGAGACTGAATGCATACTTAGCAAATCTGTGGCTGTAGGGTGGAGTTGCATAAGCTCTGGAGGGTAGAGTTAGGATTCAGAGTGGCCAAGATAAAGTGGAGAAATGGTCCAAAATCCATCAGATGAGATTCAGCAAGGACAGGTACAGAGTACTGCACTTCAACTGGAATGAATGCATGCATAAATGAAGACTGAGAAATGACTGGCCAGGATGTACAAGAGGACTTGAAGAGGACTTGAGCATGCAGTAGACCAGAAGCTGAATGTAAGCCAACAGTGTGCTCTTGCAAAAAAATCCAACAACATACTCAGTTGTATTAACAGGAGTGTCACTTCCAGATCCATTCTATTTGACATTGATAAGGCCTCACCTGGAGTAGTGTGTACATGTGCCCATCTCAGTTCAATTATCCGCTCCTGTACTGCTTTGGCATGTGTGCCTGGTGTTGGACACGATGAGGCTTCATGCGATCTCTGGAGATGCCCTCAATAACTTCAGGGAGAACCCCAAAACTCATCTGCCACAACTTCAGATGGATCTTCAGTGGTGGGGTCTCCCATTGAAGGTACCTCCACAGTTGTTGCATGATGTACATAGGACTCCACTTCTCCTACACCCCATCCATATGTCAGCCCTTGAGATGAGCCTCAGGATCTTTATACGGCTTGCCCTCCGGTGATGTCAGTTCCAGACCTTCGTGCCCCTTTCTCTTCCATTGGTTCTGCTTTTGTTTTGATTGGACACTGGGGCCTCTGGATGTTCCACTCTTGGAGACGTCTCTCTAGTAGCCTGGTGATTCTGGTTGGCTCCGTAGGCTACCACTGTCCCTTGGCACTCCCTGCATCCCCCTACCGAAACCTCAAGAACAATAGATGACACAGTAATAAACAAGAACCTAATCCAAGGTAAGGAAAAAGGAAAGAGAAAAAGGAAACGAAAGGAACCACTTTGGTAAGCTGGAAACACAGGCAAAAGATTTTTAAAAAAGGAAACTGAAGAAGGAGAGGGGTTGACGGGCTAAACAGCCCTTCTTCCCCCTGAGCTCTAGCCTGAATCCAATGCGTCTCCCTGACACACTTCCATGCCCTTGCCCCAGCTGGGGTCCTCTTCAGCTCCTCTCTGAGCCACCGCTGGCCACCTGCAGCCAATGTGGGACGTTCTTGCAGCCTTTGCTGCCACTGATGCCTGCCTCCCCATTGGATCTCATTGTTCTGCCAGTGCTGGTTGCAACCAGTGTGGGGGATGCTTGCAGCCTCTCCTGCTCCTGGAGTCCCCACTCATTTGCTTGTTCTTGGAGCCAACTTTTATTTCCACTGGGTGGCATCTCCTGCTGACATTACCCGGCTCCAGCTGCAGATAAGCATGACTAATAAACCACGTGGGTGTTTCCTCCCAGTGTGTTCCTTCTGGCCCTAGGTGTCCTAGAATGGGGAATTTTTTCTCTTTTCTGGGGTTCTTCCTTTGGGGTTGGGTTGCAGCTGTCCTGGGTTTCCCACGGGTGGGGCTTCTTGCTCCCCCATGCTTGTACCCCAGGACAGTTCAGTTATGGACCCTACCTATCCAGAAAGATGTGGACAGATTTGAAATATTCCATGGAAAATGACAAAAAATATTAGAAAGCTGGGAAACATGACTTATAAGGAGAGGTTGAAAAAAGTAGGAAGATTTATTCTAGAGAGGAAACTAAAGAGGTTGGGCTTGAATAACAATCTTGAAAAATCTGAAGGTTGATTATAAAAAAGGCTGGAGATTGACTCTTTGTGTATTTCACTCAGTGTAGTGCACTCAAGGAATTGAGGTGCAGGGGACGGGTTTGGAGCAACAGTCTCAGTCACAAACTACAGCAGAGAAAATTTAGGTTGGGGATCAGAGAACACTTGCTGACAAGAGTGTGATTACATATTGAAACAGGATAACTATAAAAGATGTGAAATCTTCATCCTTGGACATTTTTAAAAGCAAGATACACATACAACTGGAATTGCTTAGTCAGGGACGATCTTGCCCTGAGCAGAAGGCTGGATTAAATGACAACCTGAGGTCCCTTCAGGCACTACTTTTGTATGATCCTGTAAAGGTTTGTGTAGAATTTAAACTGTTAGAATGATGTAGACTGCGAAGGCATCTTTACACATACTGTGGGGGTGGGGGACTGGGTGCTTTAATTAGAACAGTTCTCAGGAGCGGTTCTAATTAAAGTACCCACATCTCGTGTATTGAGTGCCCTGCACTTCAAAACGGCGGTAGAGGTGCTTAAACAAAACTTGTTTGATGTACTTAATTTAAATTGCCCCTGCTGCCATTTTGAAGCATGGGGATCCTGAATACAAGATGCCAAGGCTGCTGGAGTGTGTCAATTAGCACACTCTAACAGACTCAATCAATTAATCAAGTCTGCTCCAACATGCTGTGTGGCGGGCCAGTAAGGGGTGCTCCTACATTGAGCCGCCCACCTCCCTGCGCCCAACCACCTTCCAGACTCCGAATGCCTCCCTAGGGGCACCTTATGCTTGGCCGACCCCTCTCCCGGAGCACACTCGCTAGTCTGGGGGTAACGTGGCCGCCACCACCCCGAGAAGGGACTGTCTCGGCCCTGTGTCCTCGGGGAGACACAGGCCTAATAGTCCGACGGATACTTGACCCGGTACAGGCACTTGGGGCACTTCCCCAAGTCAAGGGGGCAAAAAGTAAAGTCTCCCTTAGTCCACAGACCTAAGGGGTCTCTTAGGCATAATTTAGACCCACCCCTCAATAAGTCTCCCACACCGGTCAAAAAGG
>NW_017728920.1:12203243-12248814 GCF_001723895.1 Crocodylus porosus | reverse complement strand
CCCCCTCCCAACCTATATAGCCCCTGTGACCTCATTCACCTGGTCCAGTGGAGGTCAGCCCCAGTTGGCTGTCAGCCAACCAATTTGAAATACATCACCTGTTACCAGGCAGATTCCAGCTCCCCAGGTAGAAACCCCCCACCCAGGTAGCTGATACCAGTCATGTAGGCAGAGGGAGCAGGTTTCCCCCCTTCCTCAGAAATGCAGCCAGGTCAGGTTACCTAAAGAGACAGGCTGAAGTGTGAATCCTCTGTGCTGGCCCATCTAATCACAGAGTCACAGGGCAGAGATTTTGGGGAGAAACCAAGGTGGCATTCTGCCACATGCTGTAATTACAACGCATCGGAGCAGGCATCCTGCATGTCTCCAAGCACCCTTAGAGTTAACCAAGAAGAAAATTAAATGCTAATCCAGCAGGAGTGCCAGGATTTAATCCCTATCAAACAATACACTTTTAAGCTTTTGGCTTTCGTGGTGAAGGCCATAAACACATCCCCATGCCAACTTTCTTATATCTATCACATTTTCACACATTGGCGACACGTAGGGTATGCATGCGGGTGCAACTGCACCCCCTAAGCTTGGCATGCACCACCTGTAAAAAGCACTGCTAACACTGTCAACAGCACCTGCGGGAAGTTGTCACTTGCCAACTCCCCCCCTCCACCCCCTCACTGCTAGCAGCATTTGTAGGCTGGTTACGATCACCGCTGGCCGCTGTTGACATTGCCAGCAGTGCCTGTGGGTGGTCGTCAACTGCTGGTCAGCACTTGCTACCCCGCACTACCACTGACACTACCACAGCCATCTGCAGGAGCTCCCTGCTTGCTGCTGACATGTTCTCACTGCTGACACCTGTGGGCGGTTGCCATGCCCCCACCCTATGGCCTTCAGGGGCGCTGGTGTTCATGTTTGCATGTCTTTCTACCAACAATGCCAGCCCTGATGCCTTCCTCATTTTCTTCTAACACTTCCAGTCTGCTACTTTATTCATAGCACACTTACTCAAATCTTTTCAACCCTCAACACTTTCTTCATTCAAATCTTTAGCAATAATTATTTCTCCATCTAGTCTATAAAAAGAGAATTTGATTAACATAGTCAAAATTAGCTTTATTTTAACAGGGCTATTAAGATGTATAAACAGCACTACAAGTTATCCATAGATGTTAGAATCATCACCTTTCTTAATGTTATTTATGCTCACTTACTATTCTTTGTCTAATATTACACTGAAGGTTTCTTGAAGTCTGGATCATATTATTCTGTTCAACTTCAGGGTGTTGCATATAGAATCATATATAAATAGGACACTACAGTGATAAAATATAGTTAATATATATGCCATATATAATTTATGACCAAACTACTAAATATAGCATGCATTTATTTATCCAGAGAGTCTTAAATGCTATCTTGACATCTTATTTCCAACAGGGTGGACTTCTGGAAGTGTGCAGATGGGTGGCTGCTGCAGAACATGCCTAGTAGTTACCAGTCTTGCTGTCACTTGATTTATGTCATTATGAATATGCATAGAGTCATGTTGTTCTACTGCCCAGGAGCCCAATAGTGTTAAAGGAACAACATAAATCAATGACTGTAAAAGAATAGAAATCAACATCATTGTGAACCAACCGACCATATGAGAAACAAAATAAAATGATACAAGTGTAGCACTTCTGGTTATTTGTTTGCTTCCTAACAGCAAGGCCATACGCCTACAAGAGAATGGACTTAACAATAATGGCTACTTGGGATGTGTTGTCCATATGCACATCCCAGCCTTGGTGCACAGTGGGTGCTCAAGCACTCAGCTGGAGCTTTTACTTTAGAAATACCCAGAGAGCACATCACTCGTTGGGGCCAGGTCATGGGGGCACAGAATGGTATGCATGTCCTGATGTTCAATTTCTTCTCAGACAAGGATCTTATATTACCTATTACTCAAAGCATGAGGGGAAGGAGAACAGGATGAAAATGTGGACATAATAACATCTCTCAAAGTGTTTCAGTTAATGCAAACTTCACTTTCCTTTTAATGAACATCCATAGGCACATCTTCAACATGGGTAACTCCAAGCAGTGCCCACATAGCTTGTTGTAGATCTGGAAGATGAACAACTGCCTAGTCAAACACACCATCGACTGGAAAGCTTCTGGGATTGCATGCTATTTGGAGTGAGTCTACCTCAAGCTCAACACATCTACCTCAAACATATCAGTTACGAAAGCATTAGACACAGATACTAAAGATGTTAACTGCATTCTGCTGGAAAGTGTTTTGACCACAGATGGAATTTAATCTAAGCCATGTCAGAAAAAAACAAACATATAAAAAAACAAACATATATGGCCATTCAGAGAATTTTTTGTGCCAATACTACTGTACCTTTGGAACTCTTGATTAAAGAAACATATAGCTATGAAGACTGCAACAGGATTAGTCCTATGTAGGTAGAAGGGCAAGACTCTCCACCTTAGAGCAAACAGAGGGTTGTCTCAGCTTTGGAAGAACAAGGTTTAGGAAAAAAGCTCATTTTAGTGACTAAGGAATCAGTAACCTAGGGATACCGTATCTAGGTAAAAGAGCATATGTTGCCATTCACCCTCTTTGCTGTTGTTATGGAAAGAAAAATGTTGCCATAGGTCTGAAGGTAGCCCTATCAGAGACATGAGTACCAAAGTTAGATCCTATTAAATCCCAGTGTCTCTTACCTGTGAGTATTCTTTAATCAGTTCCCACAAGATTCTCAGCACTACCACATGAGAATACCCATGCTGGCTGTACACTAGAGAAAGGTGGGCTGAAATGGCTGCCAGGTGCACGTTGAACTTACAAACAAATTTGCAAGTCTGAGATTCAGCAGATGGTTGGAACAGAGGACTGGTCAACACTGAAATGTTTTGCCTGACATGAGCTGAAGAACCTGGTCCACTTGTCACATGAGTTGCACAAATAGAGTCCTTGTTGCTGTGTATGAAGATGTCCTTTATTTAAACAGGGAAAGTGGGGGCAGGGATACCATGCACCTGAAGTTTGTCGGAGGCACAAAAAAGGCACAACAAGAATTTGTGTGCAATGTAAGCAATTCTTCAAAAGGAAAATATAATTACTCAAAAAAGGATTAACACATCAAATAAGCAATTCAAAATTGGAACGAGGAATTTTTCTCAAAGAAATCATTCTTCCTCAGTGCCATTGTCTGGAAACAGCTTTCATGTTTTTGATGGAACTAATTCTGTTGACTTGACCTACTACACTGAATTCCTTCCAAATATCTCTATAGGAGCAGAGCTGATGGACTCAGGAACCTTATATATCAGTTGATCCTATACTGTATATCCTATGTAGTTCATCCTAGCCTTCAAACAAGCACTAAACTTTGCAAACCTCATCACCAGAAGTAAACCTCCTATAGGCCAGAACACACCAAATACATCCAGACCATGCCATGACAAGACATGCAAAACCTGCCCACATATCTCCACCACCCGCACAATTACTACATCCCACAACAGAACCATCACCACCTCAGGATCTTCCTGCTGCACCTCCAGAAATGTAAAATATCTCATCAAATTCACCAAATGCCCTGATGGAAAATATGTAGGAGAGACCAAACAACAACTGCACACCAGAATGAGTGCATACCAGAAATTTATTAAAGACAGGAATACCCAATTACCTGTGGGGGAACATTCTCACAAGAAAACCACTCTCTCTCCAATCTCTCAGTTCTAATCCTCAAAGTGAACTTACAAAACACTTTTTACAGACGAGCCTATAAACTTCACTTCATCAACTTCCTGAATACAAAAGTTGTGGACTCAATATAGACATTGGATTTATGACAAGTTATAACCTGCCTAACATCCGACTCCCCAGGTACCTCTCCACTATTTACCTACTACATTCATCCTCCTTATTTCCCTTCCTCCACCCCGCTTCCCCCAGCCTGTCTCTCACCCACTGACTCCTCAATCTACATCTTCACTGACTGCCTGTCTTGTATGCATACCAGCCCAGCCTCTGGCTTCTTTACCATTCATTCCATCCAGGAAGAGCACACACCAGCTGCAGATGCTTCCTCAACCTGACAAAGCATTTTTAAACTTGAGAGCTTGCTAAGAAAATGTTTTACAACTATTTAAGTTGGTCTAGTAAAAGATATTGGATTCACCCAAAGAACCTTTTCTGCCTATATCCTTAGACCAACATGGCTACAACCTACAGCCCATTATATTTCAGTTCACACTTTTAAGGAATACTAAGGAATGTTCTCATTATTTTTTTCCAGGAATCAGGAAAATACATACAAGAATAAGTTCTCCATGATGTCATGTGTAGGTATGGTCCTTCCAATTAAGTACATCAGGCCAAAGAAGTAGGCACATCCTTACCTTTTTAAATGGTGTAGCAAAGCCTGATGTTCTGGACTAAACATATAAACACCATTTGGAAAGGACACTTTTTTATGCACCTCTCTGCCCCAGCAGATCCACCGGTTATTAAAACAATGTGGTTTTTAAGTCTAACTAAAGCTAGGGAGAGACATTCAAAAAGCCTGAGCCTGAATTGACTCAATCTTTGCAGGTTAGTCTAACCTGCCTAGGCTGAATCAGTTTGCAACCAGACAGACATTCCCACTGGACTGAAAAAATGCAGGGACATGCCTGCAGTGGCTCCAACTAGAAGCTGGGGGAAGCTAGAGCAACCCTCTCCCTCCCTTCCACAGTGCTGAGTGGAGTGGGGAATGGCCAGGCCCTGGAAGAACACTCTGATTAGAGAGAGGTTCCCCCTCTCTTGACCAGCCCAGCAGAAAATTGATAATACGGTGTTTACCAACCCCTAACCCCATGTTTATCACCTCATTAAGAAAACAACAGAAGGACATTACCAGCTACCTGCTGATGCTGTCTTTGTCCCGTCTGCCACAGCAAAGACCGTAGTCAGCATGTGGTCTGCTAGCTAATGTTGAGAGATGTCTGTGTAATGCACAGGGGATGGGGATTCCTGCTTTAGCAGGGAGTGGTGAAGGGGTTAGGGGGGAGTAGGAGGAAGCCAAGCAGATGTTAGCAGTCTCTGCCAGAGCTGCAGCCAGGGAGCAGAGGGGAGGGGCCAGCTCTGCTGTGGAGCAGAAAGCCCCATCCACCCCAGAGAGAATGCCAGGATGCTGAGGGAGTCTTGTTTAACTTAAACCAGCAAGGGACCTGGGACAGACATCGCATAAACCAGTTTGACCCAAATCAGTTAAGTTAGATGCTACGTTCAACCAGTTTTATTTCAAACTTTTATATGTGACCTGAACATCTGTACTGTTACAGGTTTAAACCAGTTTCTGATCACTTAAACCGGTTTATATGTAATGTCTGTTCCTACCCTAAGAGTTTATGCAATCTGGCTTTAGCTATATAGTATAAAAAAATTGAAAAGTTATAAAAGTTCCATCTGGACTGTCTTCCTACATGTATGCACAGTAAATGGATGGCATTACCTCTGCACATGAAACTCATTGCAGAGCTGCTAGACTTATAACTTTTCAATTAGTGCTCAAATGGCTGACAAGAAGAAAAAAAATCAACAGCTACAGAAGCACCATTTACCTTTCAAGCTGATAACAAATTCTCCCTTTTGCTTAAGTGTGGGAAGCCAGATTTATTTATTTTGTTAATAGAGCTGATAGGTCATAAATTCTGTTTCCTGTTCTTGATATTTGCATTTTGCTTACTGCTGTAGTTTCCATTCATATTTGTGTATCAGCTATGAATGAACTATTATACCAAGCAAAAAACACCCCAAACAAACAAACAAAAAATCCTCAAACCATTAAGTATATGCTTCCTTCATAATCACATTCTTATTAAAGTGTTCAAAACATAAAACTTGTAAATTAATCCAGATTAATTGCTGGGGTGTATATAGATGTAATGATATTTAAAAAGAGGCTGGAGCGCATGTTGTCGTAACCAATGTAACTGTTTCATCTGTTCCCTTTTAGGGCAATGTAAGTGAAGCTAATAAATGAAACAGAGTTAAAGTTACAGTGGTTTAGAGCTCCACTTACACCAGTGCAGGAATGAAAAGTAGTAGTTGATGGTAGTGAAAAAAAAACAGTGCAACTGTTTTGTCCATCCACATCCTAAAAGAGCCTATCAGACACATCATGCTTTATAATTTATCGCAATTCACATACAAATTTAAGTGCTTCTTCCCAATGGTTGTGCTAGGTTACATTTGGTAAGATATTAGGTCCTATCTTAGCTATATATTTCCATAAAAAGTGTTCCTTTGAAAGTCCTGTCAGCATTCTGCTGTGCTACTTTACAAGGCTATTTACTGAAATGGAAGACTTGCAATGTACCCTGGAACAACAGAAATAGAGCAGTTGGTATTGAAATACACCAGTTTTCTGGGAAATTCACTCGATTACATTTACAGCTATAACCATCTCAAAAATATGTTGAAAATACTTGTATTGTAATTCATTCTTATTTTTAATTTTGCATGAGGCAATGACCTAACTGCCCCAGTGAAGAAGTGGTATAGCTTTCTTTCAAGCATTCTTTTTTTCTAAAATTCTATTTAAAGCCAAGCCTCTGAAATAGATGATTAAAAATAAAATAAGAACATAAAAGATGGTGAATGTTCTTTAACAATTCACTAATCACAGTAGACCCCATTTCACCACTCACTCTCAGCAATTGCTTCATGAGTTGTCTGATTGACTCACACATGGTGAAGTGCTACTTAGTTTGAGAAAAGGTAGCAGAATACAGCCCGGTATTAGCTCCCCTGATAACAATGTGACAGCTGGCTGCTGGTGATCCGGTGTTCCAAGTGAAGCAAAGTCCATAATAACCACATTAAAAGGGATCTTTAGAATGATTTGGTGGCACAGTTGCCTTGTGATATACCATATCTTCACTAATAAACTGAGCAGAGAATTAGGAATTAAACTCATGTGGCTTAGCATTTGTATTAAGTTACAGAGATTATCTTGTTATTCTACAGAGTAAAAGATATGACTGATTGTACAAACAGCTTGCCATTTAAGCTATAATCAAAGTTGATTTGCTGCAGGTTGAATTTCAGGAAAACTAAGCATGCAATCTTCTTCCTATCCAGGCCTGAGCAGCATGGTAAGGCAATTGTCTCTCATGGGAGCCAGTGCTGGATGAGCTCCCAGGTAATACAGCACAACCTTTCCCATAGCAGACAACTTAGAGTATGGTGCCAAAATGTGACTGGATCAGCGGCTCTCAGCAGCCCCCAGCAGCATCTTCTCTGCCACATAAACTGTCAGGATGCACTCAGCTGAGAATTTATCAGAGCCTTAGGAAACAACTCCTGCTTAATAATATTTAATCACTTTCAAAAGTCGCATGAAAAGCACCATCCTCATAAGTCGTCATCTCTAGCAGTTCTGCCAGCCCCTATCATATAAGCAACAACCACCTTACCGTTTGTTGACATTCCCAAATATCACTCCTAGTCCTCCTGCTTTACTCTTGCATGTGGATACTTTATAACAGTTGTGTGTGTGTCAGAAAAAGGACACTAGAACAAAAAAACATTTTTAGCCCTTACTCAGATACTATTTCCACTAGCTTTAAGGGATTTTTTACATAAGCAGCAATTTCAGGATTTGACTCTATGTTAATGTTATATTTGTATCTCCTGCTAATGTGGATCTAAGAGTTGAAATATTAGAGTGGTCAGAAGTGTTGAAGAATAAGCAACACAAAATGTAAGCACAAAGAAATGCCAGGCAGGCTATGCATTGAGTGAATATTATTCAACATTTCTTGGTGCATCTTTTAATATGAGGAAGCATGCTCATATAATAACATGCTCTTAAATGTATTTAATTATATGACCATTTAATGCAAATAATAATTTACTTTATATTTTTAAGCTGATTGAACCAGAAGAGTTTTGGGAATTGTAAGTTGAAGCATGTATATTTGACTATAAAAAGGACACTTATGGCAATAATTATGACACAAGTCTATCATTGTTCAGCTTTGTCTCAGTATTTGCTCTTGATAGGGAGTTTGCAGACCACGAATAAGACACTAACAATGCAAACAATGGAACACTACATGTGGATTAGAAGGGTAATTCTCTACTTCAACATCATCACCTTATATCTAACCTTTACCAAAAAAAAGTGTGACATAACTGCTAAGAGACAGTAAAAGGAGATACAAATACTCTTGTTACAAATAAAAGGAATTTAAAATGCTTTCCACAGGATAACATTCTGTTACAGAGTACTATGTAAAATTGTGGAATTCGGGGTGTTAACAATTTCTTCATCTCCCCTCTACTCTACAGATGCACATTTCTGTCCATAAAAGACCTGCCCTTGTGTGTTTTCTGGCTGACTTCTCGTGGAAAATAAAAAGGTTTGCCAGTCTCAGGCTTAACCAAAAATAAATCTTAGTATTTTTTACATGCATCAAAGTGACATTCACACATCGCCCCAGTCACAGGCATTTGGCATAAAAGCAAAAAGACTGTTTGATACATGCTGGCAGCCATAAGGCTTTGCTTGTGCTTGTACTGGCAACAGCTCTTACAAAGAAAAAGGTATCTTCCTTGTTGACCCACAGGTTAGCAGACAACTACTTGCCTCATTAGCTTCTCTCTAAATATTCAGACATCAATCCCAAATGCATACACTGCACATCCATGCATTAAAAAGGTTTCAAATTGCAGTTACTACTTAGACATGAAAAGTTCCAATTCTGGCAACACTTTGTCTCCTACACTGTAATACACGTCCTGTAAATGCTCTCTGTATCCTTTCCACAGGTGGTGTTTTGGGCAAGCTTCGCTCAGGAAGAAAAAAAGACAAACATTATTATGCTGTCCCACTGTACTAGTATGGAGGAGTCACTGCATCAAATGAAGACAGCCAAGACCACTGCCTAATTTGTGCCAGGTGCAGAACCAGCCTTTAAATAAGAAAGTGTTAGGGATAAAATCTAAGATATATAATCTTGTTACAAGCCATTGATTATTATCATATAAGAGAATATCATATAACTGATTGCCCACAAGGGCCTCATGTGCAACCTTGGGTTCCTACCCAATGGCTGCTCAGACTCTTACTCTAGCTGCTACTGTGGCCCAAGGTCTCCAGGCTCCCCCTTCCCCACTCAGGTTTTGCTTCCTGGTCCTAGTCCTGGCCCTGAGGACATGGTGATGCAGCCTGAAGCTTTTATAGCCCATAAAAGGGTGCAGCAAAAGCACCAAGTTGGGAGCTACCCGTGTGGCAATATATGAAACAGTAGAGTAGATTTAGACAAACTGAAATGGAAGCTAACTTATGGTTGTTAAAATTTGCTCTCTCTCTGGCATTATTAATGTGATAAGTCTGTTGAATGGTGTGGTAGCTGTACATTAATCTTTAAGACTACTAATTAAAACACCACCAAAAGGTCTTGAAAAGGAGAATCCTCCTAGCAATACTGTTCATTGCTGACTCTTGTACTACAACAACCTGCTGCAACGGAAGTCATTAATTAGACTCGGGAGAAGTTCAATGTTTTTTTAAAAAGGACAGACTGTATCCCGTTAACAAGGAGGTGCAAATCTTTTTACTGTTTTTCTGCCATGACAGCAATGACAGCTGAGGGAAAGATCAAGGAGAAAAAAACAAGTGGAAATGAGGCATCAAAGAACATTATATCACCACTCTGGAAAGCAATTGGAATCTGCCTCCTAAAGAAAAATGTATCGTCTTAAATGCATGATAGTGTAGAAATGAAGCAGAAAATTTGTTATTTAACATTTATCAGTTTAAGAATATATAAGAAAAAAGAGAGGAGGTATGCACTTATTTTTCAATTCTTAGAAGAATTATTGTGAAGGTCTTGGAAGTCTAATTCTAATGTGAACCTATCATTTCCAACAGATTGTGCTGAAAATTAGTTATACTTTCATTTCTCCAAAATACACCCTGTACCAACCTCTAAAAGTTGTACAAAAGATAAATTTTATGAGGTTATTTTAACCTAAAATGGTTTGGATCATTTGAAAATAGATACGCATTTTAGGAGGCCAAACACCTCTGAAGTTATTAGAGTTGTGCCTGAGATAAACAGACAAAAACTCTGAAGTGAACTTGTCCTGAAGTAACTGACCTGCACCAAGGTAGTTTGACCTTAAGAAGTTCAGAGACATATTTTCTCAAAAATTCTTAGTACACGTTTCAACCCTGCAGTCCTAGGAACTGGCATAAGAAAGAAGAGGAAGTTCCCACTTCTTTATTGAAAACCACAGGGGGTTAGGGTCACAAGACAAAAGGGCAAAGGACAGAACAGGTAAAGGATAAACAAAACACCAACACTGTGGAAACACCACTCAGCACTTTAATTCCCCACCCACCACACACACACACCTCTGAAGGTGTCCCCAAACAAGCCTTCAGTTCCTACAGTGCTCAATAGCAGCCAGCAGCTACCTCTAGGCCTGAGCCCAGCTCCTTCCATCTACAGTCCTGGCTGATTGAGCCTGTGAGATCTCGTGCTCCACTGTGCACTCCTCTGTGTAGGGCTGACCTGGTTCTACCTGCACGCTCCTCTGTCTTCCCCTTACACCAGCCTCAAGCTTGCTCTTCCTTTTTCCCTTTTCCTACAGTCCCTGGAGGTTTCTGGGAGTTATAGCCCAAACTAATAGTCACCACAGCTCTGCATACTGCCCACCTGGTTCCACCAGCTGTTACACACATTACATTCACATTACACAGGACTGGAAACATTTTGGATGTGGGTCTGAAGAAAAGCAGACTGGTGCCAAAGAGCGCTATGCCAGTTGAGAACATGTAGGTAAAATATTTCACTGTGAAATACTATATACAATTGGTTCCTGACTTCAACTATATACCAAAAACCAGAAGTGCATCCAAGTGTGCACTATTCTTTCTCAGGATATTTGTCATGCAGACCTGCTTTAACAAGGTGCTCAGCACATGTACCCCAAATCCAGGAAAGCAATTAGGCAGATGCAGTTTTATTGGCCTTAATGGGACACAGACTCAGACTTGGACACAGACACAGGCACTTTAAGCACTTTCTTGGGTGCTTTGATGGATCTAAGGGTACTGGTACATGTTTAGCCTAACACTTACTAAGTGCAGTTAAAACACAAGCAGACACACATTTGAGCAATTTAGCTCACATTAAGTACCTTCCTGAAGATGTAAAGTTTCCAGTGGGGTTGCCCCCACTGGCACCTGCCACTCAAGATCAGGCCCCCATGGCCCTATATCAGGCCATCTGCTAGCCCCTGCCAGGCCCCACAGCTGCCAGACAGCTCCCTGCTAACCCCTATACTGAGTAGGCAATGTTTTTGGCTGGAGTGCTGAAAAAAACACAATGTCTACCTTGAAAGGTGCTAGAGTATGTCAGCATGCCACAAAAATAACACTGGAGGAGAGAGGGAAAGAAAAAGAAGAAAGGGAAAAAAATGGAAAAAGAAAGAGGGTGTGTCACTTGCTGCCCATGTCTCCCAGCACTACTAGCTGTGACTTGGGTCTGCTGGTCCAGGGCAGTGTCCGGTGGAGGGAGGCATCGACACCCTAGCAGCAGCTGCTAGGACTGCTAGCGCTCAGGTCTCCCCGACAGTCCCAGAGCAGGGGGACCCTGGATCCAGGGATGGGAGGGAGGATCTGGCTAGGGCTTGGGCAGATGAATGCCCTGTCCCACCTGGGTAAGGGCAGCACTGGGGCACCAAGTGCTGGGGCTGGACACTCAGAGCTGAGCCTGGCCAGGCTTGGGGGGCACAGCCCGGGGACAGAGGGTGGGGTCGCCTGACTCTGCCCTGGTGCCTGCCGCAGTGCTGGGTCCTGTGACTGCTCAGGACAGCCCAGAGCAGCAACTTAAACAAAAAATGTTTAATAATTTCCTCACGTGCTTCCTGGCATGTCAGGGGAAATGTCTTGGCATTAATTGGTACATGTGCTGGGGATTGCTGATCCCCATCCTATACTAACTTCTATAGGTCACTACATTCCAATGATTTACAGCTGTTACAAGTGAACAAGCCTTTAAGAGATAGGTACTCAGCAGTGTACTGAATAGTAAAATAATGCCCCCCCTGCAAAAAAAAAAAAAAAAAAATCACAATTTAGCTATATGCATAAAATGGAAGATTTATATACCCTTCTTTCATTACATCTTGCTTTGGAAATAAAAATGAAAGACTGCACTGTGTATTAAAGCCATGGTGCTAAAAATCAACTGTCAGTTCACTTAGAGAGTGAAGGAATGAGGTGAGGAGCTGCCAGATTGCCATGAGAGGGACAGCAGCACTCTACATGCCTGACTGAGCCCTCACCATCCCTGCTCAGCGCCATGGCAGCCCAACAGCTCCGTGTTCCCTTCCCCATCCCTTCTCCCCTGGTGGGCAGTTGCCTGGCTCCCACTCGGGGCTGGGGCCTGTGGCCACCCAGCAACACCACCATGGGTAGTGGGGATGCACAGGTTCAATCTGGGCACACAGAGTGCTTCCAGACCCACGTGCTCCCCTCCCATGGCACCCCAGCAGCTTCTCATCCCCTCACCCTTCCCTGTGCAGCGAGCTGTGAGGCAGCTGTGGGGCCTGGCAGGGGCCAGCAGAGGGCCTGATTTAGGTCCATGGGGGCCTCATCTTGGGTGGCAGTGACCCGTGGGGGCAACTTGGATCAGCAGGGGTCGATCCTGGAGCCAGCAAGCAGAGCAGGCCTGGAGCAGGCTTTGCAGACTGTGCCCTTGTTCACTGACCCCTTTGGCTCCAAGTCAAAGCAGCATATATTACAGAGGGTTTTAACCCTAAACTGCTCACAGCGTGTGCTAACTTTGGTTGCAGGCAGAAGTTCAGGTCCCCACTGTAAACTCAGATTGCTTTTCAGGAAGTGTTCTGAGTTACAACAATCCCCTGGACCAAACAAGTTCAGGTGCAAGATACAGAAAACACTGTTTTGAAATGTCTTCATTTACAACCTCACACAATCATTTTTTAAGCTATCTGCAGCCATGTACATGTATTTGATCATGGCAATAGACTGATTTCTGTGGCCAGACTAGGCAAAAATTGTTACTTTTGTCTGCACCCCTTAACACTGCCTTTAAAATTCCTTGGAGTTAAGTAGGTGAGCAAATGCAAATTGGGACCTGTGATCACACCCTTAGAGATCCAGGGGCGAGTTCCAAGTCACAAGATGAGTTGAAGTTCAACAATCAGAGACTAAATTACAAGACCTGAAGACAAATCCAAAAATTAGAGTCCAGGAATGAGCAAGCAGGGTCAGGAAACAGATCCAAGGGGAAATCAAAAGCCAGAGCCCAGGAAGAGGGGTCAGGAACTGAAACCAGATCAGAGAGGCTTGGCAGAGCAGACCTTCAACAAGAACTGCTGGCTAGCTTGGAGAAGTTTCTCTCCTAGCAGCAAATCAAGAGGCACAGACAGTGGCCAACTGGAGTCATTCGACCAATTTGGGCTCTTAGTCTAAGCCTCAAGCAGGTATGGTCCACTAGGCAAGGTGTGGTCCACTAGGCAATTAACTTAGGCTGGGTTGCCTGTTGGGTCCCTGACAGGTACAAAGGGGAGTTAGGGCCCAAGCTGCACAATGAAAGTCAACAGAAACTGAACATTTAGTTCTCATCTGCCTTTAAACATTTTTTCTTCAGCCCACTGGACTAGTCACAGGTATTCATTGCATGTAGCATTTAAAATGACCCATAGTATCTAAATGTATATTTTTATCAACTGTGTTGTACTTTGGAATTACTTTCACTGCTGCTCACAGATAAAAACATATTGACCACTTTGCATAGTAGTGTATAATGGAACAGCTTTACTGTATCATATCAGAATCTGAATCAGCTAGTGAATCTTTTATAAAGTTTTAAAATATTTTTCAATATTTTCTCAGTAAATATGTTTTTATTTTTTGCATCATTTTCTGGGCAACAAAAACCTTCAAATAGTGATTTGTAGCTTTGCCAACTAGACAGAATTTCAGCAATAATACTTTCATTTCCTACCAAAATTAAATAAAAATAGCTATCTTATCATATATACAGTGAAACACTTAAAAACAGATTACTTTGCATAGTAGCAACTATGAATAGCTTAAGATGAGCACTCTTATCCATCTTAGCTTCTCCAAACTCATTAAGACTTTCTCTCATTCCAGTAATTATAACTCAGATGCTCAATTTATTTGTGATTAACTCCTTAGAGTGTAGGAAATAAAAAGCTGTGAATCCGTCCATCTCTGCTTGCAAGGTATTGGATCTTACATTTGTCCCAGATTAACTATTGCCTTTTTGTGGTACTGGGTCAGCAGAACCATAAAATGAAAGTAAGCAAGACAGGTAAACCAAACTAAAATAAGTATCTTTCCCTCCCACAAATCAAGAAAACAGAGAAGATATCAGGGTGCTGGCCATAGAATGGGTTACCTGCTCATTAAATTAAAAAAAATAAATCAGTTCATTCACTTTCAGTGTGGAAAGCTACTAATTAGATAAATCATAGAACAAGCATCAAACATGAGGCCA
The DNA here is from genome assembly GCF_001723895.1 of Crocodylus porosus. NCBI lineage: Eukaryota > Metazoa > Chordata > Crocodylia > Crocodylidae > Crocodylus > Crocodylus porosus. The sequence continues at coordinate 12,234,258 of NW_017728920.1, read as the reverse complement.
CAGTGAGCACATTCTACAAATAGTTTTGAGGAACTAACATGGGCAGTATAGGAAACCAGTAGCTTCATAAAAAGGATCTGAGATAGTTGCATAGCAGGTATTAAGTTAGTTAATTATACATAAACAGTTCCATCAACAGGACAAAACACAATAAATTAGCAACATGAGAATCACAACTGGCTCTAATTGTTAACCTGGCACATTTCAAAGTAAGCAGATATTCTGGCTAGAAGAAGTGAAGTACAATGGTCCATCCAAGTATTTTCATGTTAGACTCACAAATCGGTGATTTGTTTGTTTGTTTGTTTTTTAAGTACTCTATGAACAACAGGATGCTATATGCCTTAGGCTAATTGATACCTCTGCTTAGACTGACAACTACATTAAGAGAGTGTCTGCTGACATCCCTAGTACCTTAGGCTAAATACAGCCATACAAAAAGCCCCTGGCAGAAAGGGCTCTATCGCACTTTACTTAAAGTGCTGTAAGTCAAAGCGTGTTCCAACTGAAAAGATATGCATTGTTTGGGGCAAGGGGGGTGTCAATGCCTGCCTGCACTGACCAAGGCCTGCAGTTTGGGGGCAGTCCCACACACCTCCAAGGAGACTTCTGGAGCAGCCCCTACAAAACTTGTGCCCCCGCTCTAACTGGTGACTGTCAGCAGCAGCTGGGAGAGGGGAAGGAAATGGACCCCCCGCCACAATAACTTGCTAGCTCTGGGGTCTCTAGTAGGGGCAGACCAGGTCCATGCAGCAGGGTGCATCCTTCCCCCCATCCCAGCCCCAAGAACCAACCTGGCTGGGCACCACACCAAGCCCCTGCCTCACTCTCACCCTCACTGTGGGGGCCTTGATCTGTCCCCGCTCCCCGCTTTTACTACTTCCCCCTACAGACTTACCTGCACGGACATGCTCTCTAGGATGCCTGGCTGTGTTCCCAGCCAAGTGCATGTGCACATGTGCATGTGTGCATGTGACCTGGCACCACCTGTATCCTGCTCCTGGCCATCCTTTGCAGGCTGGAATGCTGCTAGCCTGCAAGGGGAAACCCACTGTTTCCCACAGGTCCCTGCATGAGGCTGCAAATCCAGGATAAATGCTGTCCCAGAGTTGTGCAGCCTGGGACCGGGACTTCAGCTTCCCATTGTGGGACTCTTCTGCCTAATTAGGGACTGTTAGTCACCCTAGGGTGGGCGGGGGGGGGCTCCCTTTCCCTCCTGCACCAGCCTCTTGGCAATGGTAGTCAGCAGCATCAGCAGAGCTGACTGGTCACACATCTTACTGCACCAGGAATTAGGGCAGGGGGAAAGGAAATCCCTGGGCTGACTTCCTGAACCCCCAAGCCACTTGGGGGGAAAGAGGGGGGCTCATGGCATGATGGCTCCCTTCCCTTCCCAGCCACAGTGAAAAGCTGGAGCACAGCTCTGCAGCTTCCACCTGCAGCTGCCAGATCACTCAGGTGGGGAGGAAAGGTTAACAGAAGCCTCTTGCAACATGGACCTGGCCTGGCCTGACCCCCCACCCCCAAACCATGGGCTAAGAGGGGGACCTCATGGCAGGATGGCTTCCTTCCCCCCTCCAGCCACTGGTGACAGTTGTCATCTGGCTTGGGAACAGGGCTGGGGAGATGGGCCACTCCATCAGTAGCTCCCAGGACTGAGACCCTAGACTCCTTGTCCCCCAGCCAGGTTGTGCCATGCCATGTGGCTGGGATGGCTGCAGAGAGAGAAACCCCCCTCCTCACCCCCATCCCAACTAGGCTGTGTGTACAGTTTAGATCAGAGACTGTCACTGTCTCCGGTAAATGACAACCAAGACGGCAGGACCAGCCCAATGCTTAGGTATGGCAAACAAGCTATGCCCGAGCCCAGAGCAGCCCTGCACAATGCCAACTGGGATGGCAGCAATCATGCTCTAAGTTAACCCTCAATGTGATCTGGCACAGACTTTCAATACAGCACTTTAACAGAAAGCATTTTAGCTTAGTACATATGCATTGAGGGTTAACTCAGACCAGTAGCTGCCATTGTTAAAGTACTTTGCATGCCATGAACATCTGTTCTGTTATGGCTGTAAAGCACTTTTTCCGTGCTTAAAGCACATTGAGTGTAACGTTTGTACCTAGCTGTAGTTGTTAAGCTATAATTATATTACATTGCTATGAAAATTTGTGGGTTAGAATATAAATGGAAGAGATATGACAATAAATATGACAACTGTTGTCCTGCTTTATCTTTAACTTTTACACTGGTTGCTATAAGCAACAAACAGGAATTTATGTTGTTATCCCATTTCACACTAGTTCTTATAAAAATCCACTAACCATTAAATATCCTTCTTTAAAAAGCAATGAAAGGATTGTAGAAACAGGGTTTTTTTATTCACTGACTGTGTATAACTAAAATAATCTTCTGGTCTCCTAATACCATTCAGAACAATTCAGTTCCCAAACCTAAGTGGTTCTTAACTAAGCGATGCTTAGTTACTACATAAAACCCATTATGACACTCCTTTATAAAAAGGACTTACCATTTGTTTTCCTTCCCATTATTTTTATTGCATGGTCTTCTTTGCTGATCCAGAATTCAATAAGAAAAAATGACATCTTATATTTGGCAGTGTCCTGTGCAAAGGCAAGGATTCTATTTTATATTGACAATGTCTCTTATTTAATAGCATCTTGATGCTCCTTTGCAAATGTTCATTCAAATAATAAAAGCAAAGTTTCACTGTAAATTGAAATAATGCTAGTGGATCAATTTCTAATAATTAAAAATGAAAAACTAAGATTTACGAAAAATACATATTAGCTAGTTAGGTTTCCATCTCCCCCATACCTTAAAATCTAAGGAATCCCCTATGCAGACCAAAAATATGTTATGGGTTGCTATTTGCTAAAAATTAATCGATGGGAATTGATTTTTTTCCCCTAAATAAACAGAAAACTCCCTTTCCCCCCTCTTATCAGTATTATTTTTTTTTTTTTTTAGGGTGGGGTGGGGAGGAGGCAGAATTTTTTTTTTTTTTTTACTAGAACCTATAAATGTATCAAATAATGAATTCTAGAATTGGGCCATAAAATGGCACCAGGTTATCAGAAGTCCTGACAGAGTAAATATTCCTGAACATAAGCAAGTGTCAATCTAAGCACTAGTATTTTCTGTCTCAGTTGGATCAGGGACATTTGTCCGTCGCTGGATGAGGCCATGGAATGGGAAGGAGATGTCAGTTCGCTTCCTGCTGCTGCAAGATGGAGAATAAACAGGGCATCATTTGGCAACTCTTTCTGGAAGGCAGAATTAAGGTCTGAATATGACAGGGCAAAAATGACTGATGCTGGTAGCTGAGCCACACATCTGGAGAGTATTAAGAGGGACTTAGCGCATTGGGAGTGAAGGAAGAAGTCACGCTGATATATGGAACTGACATCTGATTTTACACTTCGCTGAAAGGAAAAGGGAGAACTTGAATTAAAACATACCATCAAAATATGCACATTAAGAACAAGATTTTAATAATTCCTTCATAAAAAAATAAATAATTAGTTAATTTTCTGGAATAACTGATTAGACAATGGAATTTAAAGTTGCCATATTCATTTGACAAGATACTCTTAGGAGACCAAATTAATTCAGCAGCATCTATGACAATGAAATTTAACTTATCATTATAAATGGAGTCTGTGGCAGAAGCCTGGTGGGATGCCAACATAACCCATCTTCAAAAAGGGTTCCAGAGGAGATCTTGGGAACTACAAACCAGTAAGTCTCATGTCTGCCTGGCGAGTTGGTGGAATTTATAATAAAGAATAAAATCAGTCACATGGAGAAATACAACATGTGGGAGGAGAACCAGCATGGCTTTTAGTAAAAAGAAATACAACCTCACAAGTCTGCTGGAGTTTTTTAAGCATGGTGACAAGGGGATCTAGTTGACATAATATATTTGTATTTTCAAAAAACTTTATGACAACGTACCTTAAAGCCTCTTAAAGATATGTTGCCATGGGCATGGAGAGAAGGCTCTTTTGTGCAATGAGAGTTTGTTAAGAGACAGGAAGCAAAAGGTATGGCTAAATGGTAGGGCTGTGCAAAGCTTCAGTAGCTATTTTGATTTGGAGGAGATTCAGCCCAATTCAGTAGTCAAATCTCCACATCTGAATCAAATCAGGAGACCTATTAAAAGCTCTGAATTGAATCAGAAGCCTCCAAATTGATTTGGAGAGAATTGGCACTAATTTGGAGATTCATCCATAGGCTAAACAGGCAGCAGTCCTCAAGGATGCTGGACACAGCTGCTACCAGCTGGTAAGTCTGTTTTGGTGGGCAGAGGGGGAGGGAAGGGGTGTGCGGAGGGGGGCAGATCAATGCCCCCACAGCAAGGGAGGGATTGGGGTGAAGACAAGATGCCTAGCAGAGGCGGGGGGGGCACAGGACTCAGGAGGGGGGTTCCAGCCACTGCGCACTGCCACTGGTCTGGGAGGTCATAGGAGAAGATCTGCACAGGGGTAGGTTGCACTGACCTTGCTAGTAACAAATCTAAAGCAAGCACTGTAGGAGGCTAGCCCCAGCCACCCATCTCTGGGCTGTGCTTCACAGGGTGGGTGGAGTAAGGGCTGTGCTCTGGGCAGCTAGCCCCAGCACAGCCTGGACCGCAGCCCTGGCTCTGCCCACCCTGCAGAGCACAGCAGACCGGGGTCTGTGAGGGGGCTGCAGCCACCCTAAAATTCCCCATTGTCCCTGCCACCAGCACTTCCCCAATCCAGGTGTATGTGCGCACCAGCATGCCTTGCCGCTGCTCACACTGGCTGGGCAAATGGCAGGAGGGCATAGCCCCCATTCCCAGCGCCTTCTGCCCATAGTGAGCCGTGCCTGCATCACGTTCCCCGCACCCAACCTTTGCTGGGCAAGCAGCAACAGGGCATAGCCCCTGCTCCCAGTGCTGCTGTGCCGGCATCCCATACCCCATACCCCAGCTGGACAAGTGGCAGGAGGGCAGAAGTCCCAGTCCCAGCACCTTCTGCCACTCATCTGGAGTGTAGCCCAGCCCAGCCTGCCCCACACGATGTGGGGGCACACGCCCACTCTCATGCCCTTTCAGACTTGTGGTGCACGGTGGTGTACAGTGGCAGGAGTCTCCCTCTCCGAGTCCCACATCCCCCTGCTTCAGCTGGGCAGCTTATAGAAGCCCCAGACACAATTCCTCCCTCATTGTGGGGGCATTGATCTGTCCCCCTTGAACCCCTTCCCTCCCCCCTCTGCCTACCACAACAGAATTACCAGCTGGAGGCAGCTGTGTCCAGCATCCTCGAGGACTGCTGCCTGTTTAGTCTATGGCTAAATCTCCAGATCAGCACCGAACCTTCAAATCCAAATCTGCTAATCAAATCAGAACAGTGATTCGAATCACTGAATCAAATCACTGTCCCTCTGAATCAGCCAAATCCAAGTCTGAATCAAATACTTGCTGCTTCACACTGGCCTACTAAATGGTGATTTTTCAGGGTGGAGGGAGGTCAAATGTGGGATCCCACAGGGATTTGTGCTGGGCCTCATTTTGTTCAATATTTTAAATCAATGATCTGGAAAGAGTGATCAGAATGAAAACTCCAAGTTTGCAGGTGGAACTAAATTGTTCTGGGTAGTTAAATTCCAAGCCGATACAAAGGAGCTGCAGAAACGTCTTATCAAGATAAGTGAATGGACATGAAATTTACAGATGAACTTTGGTGTTGACAAGTGCAAGGTAATGAACTTGAGGAAAATAACCTCAATTACACACATGTAATTAGCTAGGTAGCTATCACAGCTAGCTTATGGACTAGCTGATACAACTCAGGAAACAGACCTTGGAGTCACTGTAGATAATTCTCTAAAAACATCAGCTCCATGTGCAATGTCAACAAAAAGAGAGCCAATTAAGTGTTGGGCAGAACTGAAACAAAACAGTAACATCATCATGCCACTATTTATATCATGGTGATCCTATACCTAAAATACTATGTGCAATTCTGGTTTCTTCATTGCGAAAAAGGATGTAGTAGAATTAAAAAAGGTACAGAGAAGGGCAACCAAGATGGCTAGAGGTATAAAGCAACTGCCATATCAGAAAAGACTAAAAAGGTTAGAACTCTTCAGTTCAGAAGGTTGAAGGAATATATGATAGAGGTATATAAAATTGTAAAGGGTATTGTTAGGGTAACAATATTTGGATCTTGGGGAGCACTGGGTATGCAGCTGAATAAAGGCTTTTTTCTGTGTCTCAGCAAAAGCCGCTGGTCACAAGGCAGGATGATATATTAAAAGTATCTTTGCAAATACTTAAATAAGCAGTTTCCTAATAATGGGGTAGTGTTCAGGCTGCATGATTCCTGGTATAAGAAGAACAAGATGCAGCCTGCCAGCTATTGTTAGGAGATAAAGCAGAAGCAAGACCTTGGAGATGAAGGAGGAGTCAGCAAGAAACCAGGAAGAACCAGCAAGTGATCGAAAGAAGCAGAGGTCAAAGTCTTACATATGTGCTCTTAGCAGAGGCATGTAAATGAATAAAATACATAGGCAATTCCATGCTAATGAAGTGAATAGTGAACAGAGGCAGAGCTTGAGATAGGAGGAGGAACATAGGTGGAGTGAATGTTAATAAGTGTAAACCAAGGTGTATAAAATGTAAAAAGTAGTGTTCACTGCTGCTCCCCGCATTCACAGGCTGTGTCTGTGAGGGAGCTCGCCCGAAGCTGTCTCCATTCTGAATAAAGCTGTTGTGAGCAATGTGTGCTGGTGTTTGCTCCCTGCTTGCTCTGGCTAATGAGTAGCAGGATCCATGAGAAATTGGATCATCATGTCCCTATTTGTTGGACGCCGCATGGAGTCGGGGTCTAACAGGTATGTACACAGTAAATAGGGAACTGGTATTCAGTTTCCCTCCTCTATTCTTAGTGAATAGGGAAGTGGCATTCACCAAGTCTCAGAAGAGTAGAACTAGAGGGCACCCACTTAAATTAATAGGAGACAGGTTTAAAACTAACAAAAGAAAGCTTTATTTATTAATGTATTTTATTACACAGTGCATAATTAACTTGGGGAACTCACTGCACGTTTTGTATAGGAAGAGGGCATAGCCAGGTTCAGAAAGGGATGTGTCCCTGGCAGTCATGGATGCCCCTGACATCCTTAAACCAATGCCAGAGTGGGTATGACAGGTGACAGATCACTTTAGATATACCCTGTTTGTACAACATTGTCAGAGATAGGCTACTATCTCTAATAGTCTAATACAGTATGTCACTCCTTATGTTCTTATGAATAACATCATTGAATGCAAAAAATCTTGGCAAATAAGCTTAATAAACTCAGTACAACTAAGCATACATTTTAATGAATTGTTGGAAGAATTCAGACAGCTCACTAGATTTCAAAGATGCATGATTCCATCTTCAATAACATGACAAATTCCTCATTTACTTAAGTATGGGAAAAGACCTGGACCTCAGTTGCTCACTTGAGTAAAAGATTAAAAAAAAAGTGGGGAATATGTTACAGCCCTAAAATAGAACATGTGCTTTAAATTGATGCAGTTTAAGATATTCATACCTTGTATTGGTAGACAGAATAAATTTAGACGAGGATAAAAAAGGCTCAAATAGCTCTATGGTAGCTCTAATGCAACTGTTCACAAACAATCTACCAAAAAACTAATTAAAAAAACACTCTCCCTTCCCCCCCACCAAACCTCTTAATCTCTTATGACTTAAACACTAAATAATTTTGATCTGCTAATACCAATTAAGTCAGAAAAAAACATCCCTGCTGCCTTTCTTCTTTTCATTCTGGCACACTTCCTGGAATAAAGAGATATTCAATACTTCAAAGTGTAAAAACTGTCACTAACTTTATTGGAGATATTTTCCATGAGATGCTAGGATACAGTAGGACCCTACAGAAAGCTCACATCCAAACTCCTCAAAATCTGGTCAGGAGTAGCATAAGTAGAAAATACAATGCATCCTATTCCACTGACCTGGAAGGATGACATGCCTACATACAAGCTTCAGTTGCCTTATCGCTATTTGTATTTTATTTTCTAGCACTATTTGCATTTTATTTTCTGAATTTTAAATACATAATAAATAGCAGTCCCAGGAGCACAGGCTACAATCATTACTCTCCTTTCCTAGGTGACAACCATCGTTAGCAAGCTACAGTATCATGTTCTCTCTTGCATTCTTCAATTCTGCAGTGGATAACACTTTCATCCCAGCTTTGCCCTTAGCCTGGTCATTAGAGCACTTCCCTGAAAAGAGGGAAATGTGGTTTTGAACTGAGCACCTCTCACCGTGTCCTCCCAAAGCGGTGCTTGCTCAGGACCACCGTGGCCTTATCTCATCTCTGAGAATGCCCCCTCTGATACCAGATCAGGCATGACTTCTAGAACAGCAGAGAGCCCCAGTTCCTTCCCACTCTGATACCCTAGCCTTTTGGATCTTTACCCTCTGTGGTTCTCTGTGATCCTCTGTGATCTAATTCAGCTCCTGATAGAGGTGGATTTATCGCTTGTTGAAGACAACAAGTATAACCAGAAATTCCAAGCAGCAGACGGGGGTAGACTTGCAGGCACACCTTTCTGCTCAGCATTTCCTAGCTGGCTTTAAATGTGTGTCACCACTTCACACATTTCCTCCTGTGAATCGCAGTTCTAGTCACCTACTTCTTCCCATTCTAGCTTTGATTTCTTCATTCCATTCTTTGAACCTGCCACCTCAAAATCATGCATGGCAATGTTTAGTCACCATACCTAAGTGCTATAAGAACTAGGGCAGATCATACCCAACTGTTTTGCAATTTTTCCTTCATGCTTTCTGGATAAATCTAGCTGTCAACTCCACTGTTTAAAATTGTCTTCTACTTTGGGAAAATAGAAGGTGGAAGTTTCTACTCAGGTTGTATCCAAGTTCCAATTTCCGGGGTTCACAGCTAATTGTTCCTTAAATTAAGTTACATTTTAGAAAAGCTCTCATATTTTCTACTATCGCATAGAGTATAGCCCAGAGCAAATTTTATGACCATACATCCTCCATTTACTAAATATATGAAGTTCTTGTCTTGCACGCTGCATATTTTATGTGCATGTTCTCCTGCCTTCCCTACAGCTACATTTTGTTAGTTTTTTTCTTCTCTGCTACCATTAACATACTTCAAGATAAACTGATAAACAAACAAGCAGTTATTGATACTGCTAGCCCTAGAAATAGGCTTAACTCAGATTACTGTTATCAGAAGAGTGCCTTGATCACAGAAAGAAGCTACACAGCAGGGGCATCTACACAAGATGCCCTAATGCATAGTAGCCTATTCTACTGCATTAGCGCATCATGGCAAAACCTGTGCTAATGCGTTAATTTGCAGAAGAATTAGTCTACTGTTCATTAAGTGTCACAAAGAAATTCGTTTGCCTTTGCTACTGTGCATTAACACAGGCTAATGTGCCTTTACGTAGTACCTCATATTAGAGGTACTAAACTTAATGTGCAGTAGCAAAGGCACATTAATGCATGTGCAGACATGCCCAGTGTATTAATGAAAGTGGTTCATTTTTAAAAAAATATCCTATGTAGTTCAATGTAGTTTAAAAAGACACTGGTGTGACTCTCAGTGGCACAGATACAGAAAGTATGTCATATAGGGAAAAGCTCAAACATGTCTAACTGTACAAGACAACTATATTTTTATAAATAAAGCATTGGCTAACGTTTGATCTTTTACACAAAGATGTGGTACACAGCATTTTCTTTCTATATAATAACACTGGAATCCTATTACAGCTGTTGATGTAGGCATATTCAACACAGTAGGCCCCTTCAAGTAAAACTTCAGTAAAAGATTTTGCTAGTGCAAACTGTTAAATGAACAACAATCAAGCAGTTGAACTATTCACTCACTTCATTTCCTAATTCACTACGATTGCTGAAAATATATTATTACAACAAATACAGAAAAGCTATTTGTGTTCCATTTGATCTACGTTAACGTTACAGAAAACGCACATTCAAATATAAGTAATTTCTTCAGCATATCGCAAATGTACCTACTCGAATATCTTCTCAGAGATGTAACCATGTAAAGTTTGGTGTGCTGCCAGTTGGTGGCTATTTCAGGACTATTACTCTGGAGAAATAATATAATTGACATCAAGAAGCAAGCACAGATGGATAACATAATAACCATAAGTTGCATTAGTTTCTCACTTTACATTTGCTTTTAGGGCAAGATTTTCCTAAAAATACCAGTTATATAGTGCAGCTAATTACATGAATTCAAGGGGAAAAGATCACTGTACCCCACAAAAAATGCGATTCTAATTCAAGCCCCTACTGAACATTATGTTTACACCACGTACTAACTTATAAAGAGCCTTGTATGAAATTCATGCTTTTGAAGAGAGCTGGAATATATACATCTAGAAAGGTAAAACATTAGGTAACTATGCAGGGTGGTTATTAAAAATAGATACTAGAGAACTAAAAGAAAAGGAAGGTATTAACCATTAAGAAAGAAAAAAAATGTACTGAGTGATTAGCTCTGCTAACTTTTATAACAGGGAAAGGAATATTTTTCTGACAGAGTTAGGTCTGTGAAGGCACAGGTGGGTCCTAAGGGGACTGTCAACAGTCTGCTGTGAAAGCCAGTAAAAGAAATAACCTAGAATGTAAAAAAAAATCAGAGCAAAGTCTAAAGCTGTTAAGAGCCCTGCACCCATGCAAATCTGAAGAAATGCAAGATACAATTGCTATCTCAGCCTAAGCTTGGGAAAAAGTGATATCATATTCATGCTGTTTACACAGAATCAGTACTACTTCTCTGATAAGTACACCCAAGACTACACATTTGAAAAGATGGGCCTGACCAATCCCACTATACTGTTCTTAGTCCCCTAGTGCATTTGGGGTCTGTTCACAGCTGCTGGACTTAGCATGGAGGGAGAACATTGGATTCATAAAATTCTTCTGAGTGGGCAGTGTGATCTAGGTAGAACCTAAGGGATCTCATCCCAGAGACATCTCCTTCACGCATAACTTTTGAAGAAGGGGTTGGTAATCCCAAGAGTAGACTTCTGAGCTCCCTTATCAGACATGTTCTAGATTACATGCCAAAGTATTTAAATACCTCGTGGCTCAGGCTAAGTCAATGGTAGGGAAATGGTCCCTAAAATAGCACAGGGTGACATAGGATGTTTGTAAAGTCAGTTATTGTACAAAGTTCAACTTGCCACCATTCCTTACAAGCAAATTTTACAGAGACTCAAAAAAACCACAAATAAATGTTTAAAGTAGAGGACAAATAATGCCACTATCACCTAATTAAGAAAAATGTCTGCCAACCTGAATAGGACCGCTAAGATAAAATAGAACATAATACAATTAAATGAACAAAAAACATTACACAGAACCCAAAGGTTTGTCTCATGTAACAGTAGCTAGAAGCAAACAGGAGAATTAGCCATTTGAGTGAATATCAGAGAGTACTGACAAACTTTTACTTGGAAAAAAAAGACAAAACCTCCGTCTTACTCTGTGGGAGTCAAGTAGAAGTAACCCTACCCAGGATGGGGCACAAAAATATAGGACAGTCCAGCAACAGACAGCTGTATTGTAATATAGGACATGGAGATTTCTGGATATAACTACACTGTACAAAAGAGCGTTTAATGAAACCAGAATACTAACAAATAACCTGGAACAAACCCACAAGCTATAAAAGATGTAAGAACATAGCACTAGGGACACAGAGATTAGGGACAAAGTAGTTAGAAATATCAATAAAAGTCATGGAACGAAAAAGACATAGCATCAAACTTTTAGTCATTTAAGTCTTCTTTTGGATCTAGTCCCAGATTTCTTGATCATTTTTTGTTGAAAGTCACTGAAAGTATTACAATATTAGCCCCAGTATCCTACCCTTAATCAGTTTAGTAACATTCTGTGTTTCTCCATGTTTCTCCAAAACCACAACTGTCCAATTTACGGCCCATGGGCTGCATGTGGCCTATGAGATGTTAATTTGTAGCCCATGAGCTCCCAGCTGGTGCTGCTCTCTCCATTGCTCTAGTTGCTGCTGCTCCCCAGGTCTCCTGCCTCCCCCCTCCCGCATCTGGCTTGTGTTTCCTACCACTGGCCCTCTCCTTTGAGTGGGCAGGTGGGATGGGAGCAGAACAGCCTACAGAGCCCAGGAATGCCATGGGGGGGGGGGGACCATTCAGCCCCCAGCCACTCCAAAGTTGGAAAGCCTTGTCCTAAATGACCAAAATTTTTGCATGCTATTAAGCAACTAATCACCTTTCTCTTGGAAGTGGCTGCAGTAAAGGAAAACTTACACATTTGCAAAATACTTAAGGGCAAAAGCCACAAAAATAAAATCAGAGCTTGAGGTAAAAGTCAAATAAAGTAACTATGAATGTATCTGCATTGCACTTTTCAGTATAGAACCTGTGGATGAAATCTATAACTGGTAGTTCATGCAGTGCTTGTAACTCCAATATAGGAAGCACCCATTTATAAGAGTAAAAATTACAAACCTAAAATCTTAAATATGCAAAATCAAAAGTATGTATGAAATTTTTAATGCTTAAGAAATGGCTGTAAAGGTAAATGGAGAGAGAAAATGAAAACCTCACTTAAAATCCTCTACATATGACATGTTGTAAAACATGAACAGTAAAATTTTACTGATCTGGATATTAATGTTAAGAACTTGAAGTTTCTCACCACCATCATCCAAATCCTGCAATTCTTTTGATTTTGACATAGTTATTTTATAAGCACTTCACTTACTTTGTTGCTGGGAGAAAGGAATATTTTTTTAGGAAATATTAGAGAAACCCTTTAGTGCGCACATTGCTGATATTGAGTCTCAATGGGCAAATTTCTCCTGTAAAATGGTCGAACACATCACTGAGTCCAACGATGCTCCCCTAATATAACAACAGTATATTGTCTGATGCTTTAACTTCTTTCGTCTTTTCAAGCTGATCCATTTCATTGCACATGCAGAAACAAATATTCTTGAAGAGCGCATTGCTCACAAATGTGAAAGTTGAGAGAGATTAAGAAATATTTGGAATTCCAATTAAAAAATGCTACAACAAATAGTATGACCTCAACAAAAATGTTAGGTGCAATTTCTAATGTTAGGTGCAATGTCAGGTGCAATTTTCTGTTACACAAAAGATGCACACAAATTCTTTTATCACCATGTTGTCCTAAATGTCCATTTCCCTGCATTACTTTAAACTTATACCCTCTGAAGAAACAGTGGAAAATATGAAGATTCATCACTACTTATAAGTACATAGATAGGTGGGTCTGCAGAAGCCATTATTACCCAGCCCCATCCCATTAACTCTGCACCTCCTGGCTTCAGGCCCCTCCCCCCTCCAAACCATCTCTCACCCTCCCACCCCCCAAACCTAGAGCAAGGATAGAGGCCTGTCCTGCATCACCAGCTCCCTAGTGGCAACTCACAGCTATTCTTCCTATTCTGGCTCCTGCTTGCTGGTCCCTAGTGGCAAGGTCAGGAACAGTCAGAGAAGGTTTTTAGCTTTAAGATATGACTGCTCTAAACTCAAGCTAGTACTAAGACTGATCAACATTTGAGAAGCTCAAGTGCAATGTGTAAGAAGGTCTTGTGTTTCAGGGAAAAAACATAGTTTTAAAAACCAACCAATTTTTATCATTGTTTTATACTTTTTTTTAAACTGGAGTATGTGTCTGCATACCTGGAAAGAAACAGGGATACTGAAAGCCAGTGTCCATAAGAGAAAAGCCAATATAGTTACCACCATGCTTCCTAGATGTACTCTTCGGGGTGTCCCCTTTTGCAAAAGCACATTAAAGAAAAAAGAATACAGTGGAGAAAAAGTACACAGTAGACAAATGTATCACTTAATTAGAGGTTAATATGAAAACTTTATTGTGCAACTTTCTTTAAAGAATCCCATTTCTTTCCACAAGCTCTAATACCACAGGATCCATTGAAAAACTAGCAATTTAATTCTAATTCTGGGCTGCATACCAATTCCAGCAGCTGGACCCTTTACAGTCAAAAATGTCCCTGGTGCATGTAGCATTGAACTCCACTTATTTCGGAACATCCTTGCAACTTAAAGGCAGTTAAGGGAAGTCATGGTAAACCTAAGTAGCCTCAGTATTGCTCCAACAAGCCAGGAGCTGCTTTATCCGGAATTCAGAAGTTGCAAAGATGTCTCACCCTTCCAAGAGGCTCAGATCAAAATAGGGCACTTTATTCACTGGAGCAATTATGGTCATTGCAATTTATGTGATGCTTCCCATTTTACTTATACAAATACCATTTGAATATCGATGTGCTTTGAGTGTCACTTTTAATGCGGCCTCTGTTGCAAATATGAAAAATTTCTTTAGCCTGTGAGAAACAGGAGCTGCTAACTACTGTTTTAAATAGCCTTCTCTGTACATAATAATTTTGACTTAATGACTGTTACTGTGATTGAGTACTTCAAGATGCATTCTCAGGAAAGCCTAGAAAAATACTCCCTACTTTGGCCAGCCTGGCACAAAGAAATAAATGTCTATCATTTACATTTAGAATATAAGGGCCTGTTTCATAATTGGGGGTCTTACTTATAATGTCAATGGGGGTGCTTCTTAATTTTTTTAGGTTTCAGTCTCCATCTCATGTACTAAGAAAAAATAGTGCAAGTGGTGTCTAGTAATTGTATAGGCACACAAAAAAGAAAATGTACAGTACATTTATACTGTTTTCCATAAAAAACAGAAAGTGCTGTCTTAGTCATAAAGTCCTCATTAATTGCAGCATACAGAACAATCCATAATCAACATGTCCATTCTGTAAGGTGCTGAGTACCCATTTATTTAGACTAATGATCTTCAGGTTGATAGTCTGCAATCTGTTATGGCATATCTGTGCTACGATGAAGGTATTACTTCAGCTCTTGGAGATGCATCTAGATTAATTTAAGCTAACTGCAAAAGCTCAGTCTACAAAACCCTCCCAAGAAACTGGCCAAGTATTCAGAAGTCTAGCTCATGCTGAAGACACACCTTTGAGTATCCAAAATTTCCAGCAACCTTACTGGGCCTTCAATTACTCTGTACATCCGATTTCCTAGTACCTTGGGCCTCTACCACATGTTACTCTTAAAACTTAATTAACCAGGTAATCACCTTTGAACACGTGGCCAAGTGAAACTTAAATCAGTTAATGATGTGATAGAAGGTGCAATAAGTCAGAAAGATACTCTGAAAAAATGTGTAATAACCAGGGATCCTGGCTTTCCCTGATAAAAAAAAAATATCACAAATACTCTGATAAAACCCTTGAAATCTGTGATTAAAATGAAAAGCCTGCACAGCCTCTCTGGCCCTGTTGGTGCTCCTTGCTCCCCACCACAACCCCTCCTGGTCCTGCTGGTACCCCTCACTCCCACCAACAGCTCCTGCTCCCCCAGTCCTGCTTCCAGGGCTAGGGGTCCAGGGACCCTTGTTTGCAGCCCCCTGGCCATGGCAGGAGGAGGCAGCTACTGGAGTGGAGTGGAGCCCAGCTCCCACAGCTCCACTGCCTGCTGGGCTTGTGTGGGGATGGAAAGCTCCCCACAGCTGCACGCACTCTCAGGGGGAAGACGAGAACTGTGCCCCCAAGTTGTGTGTGTGGTGGTGAGTGTATATTCCCCACTGCAGGCTGAGGCTCCCGCCCTGCTGCCGCCCCCCACCCGGGCCTCCACAGCCCCGTGGGTGCAACCTGGTGCTGCAGGACAAAGCGGGGCTGTGCAAGAAAGCAGCTTGCCGCTGTGAGCTCCACACTGACCTGGCAGTGCCCCCCCTGCGTGTCTGGTAGTTGTAGGGGTGGTAGCATGGGACTTTGCAAATAGGAATGCCTTGGCAGGGCAACATGGAGCTTGCAATAGTAAGCAGCTTTCCTGCATGGCCCCACTCTGCTCTGCTGCACCAGGTCACACCTGCTGGGCTGCAGATGCCCCCTTTGAGGGTAGCACAGCTGAAACCCAAGCCCACAGCAGGCATCCTGCCCCAGCCCCACAAACAAATTTGAGGGGCATGGGTCCCTCTTGCCCCCTGGGAGCTGGTCCCATCTCCCTCCCCCTGCACAAGCTGCCCACAGCCCTGCCCCTGAGGCTACACATTGCGACCTCAAGCCCCAAGCCCCATGCACTGCCTGACTGGTCAGCAACCCCAGCCGTGGTCTTGGCCAACTCCCTCCCTTCTTCCCTCCCTATTGGGGCCTCAACCCCCACCCCTTCACTTACCTGCAGGTAGAGTTTCCAACCCTCCCAGATAGGTCAGGAGTCTACCAAAAATCAGCATCGATCTCCTGGTGACTCTTGAAAGCACTCCAGGAGACTGATACAGTGAATGGGTTGAGCAGTACAAGTAATGACATTACATCATGTTGAAGAAAAAAAATCTCCTAGAATAGCTTCAGTCACAGTTGGAACCCTATGTGCAGGAGCTACTCCTCAGGATGCCAGGCAGCCATGTGCATATACATTCACATGGTGCCCCCTGCCTGACCATCCTCCTCCAGCCCCCTCCCAGCCCACCAAAGGTTGGAACTCTACCAGCCTGCAGAGGGCTCATTGCAAAACTGCAAGCTCCATGGGTTTCTCGGCTAAAATGAGAAATCCATGATTTCCTCCATTAAAAGAGGAAAAGCCATGTTTTATTCCATTTTACTGTGGGAAACAGAAAACCCGGATCCCTGGTAATAACTTTGTGGCTGAATTAGCTGAATGCTTGGCCAGGGACAAGGGCTGAGAGCCCTGTTAACTGATGGGACTCTCTTCTGTGGGAGCACATGCCTTTGCAGCTGGGAGCCGTGGCAGCTGATGGGGCTTCCAGCTGCAAGGATGCATTATGCACCTATGTACCATGGCTGGCAGCCTGAGTACACTGATGGGACAACCAACTGTGAGGATGCACGCTGCTCTCCCATGGCTGGAGCCAGTGCATGAGGAGCCTGGGATTGTGGGAAGTGTTTCTACTTTTCAGTGCATGGGGATCCTGAGATCACGATCCCATTGTGTCTTATTGCTGGTGCACCAGCATTAAGACAATGTGAGCTAATGTGCAATCCCACAATCATGCATCTTGCCATGCCACATGTGCATGGTAAGATGCATGACTGTGGGATTGCACATCAGATCCCATCACACCTTTACCTTCATGTCTCGAGGAGCCATTCAGTATCAGGACCTAAACCATTATGCCATAAACTACCACTGTGAAGTAAGTACTATTCTATTTTGGACATTATATGGCTTCCCTAAAACTATGCCAGGACTTATTGCAGAGCTGGGCTTATAATTCAGAAGTCCCTACATCCCAACCATTTTTTTTAAATGCTAAGCTTTCTCCCTCATCTCTATTTTCAAAATATATGGTAAACTTAAGAGTGTTACTGTAAATCCATTTTTATGGTTTTCTATTATTGTAAATTCATTTGTGTGAATTATAATAAAGATGATGGTATTAAAATGTTTCTAAAAGCAATACCATAAAACAGTACAAAGAAGGAAATCTTTACATGCAGGTCTCCATCTGGCCTTAGTATTATGTATTATATACATACATTATATATACACATCCTTCTTCACCATGGTAGCACCATGAAGCACTCTTCAAAATGTCTCTTCAGATAAAAGGGGAATAAAAGCCAATAGTGAAGTCAAAAGTATTTTTTACCTTTTTTCTTTAAATTTAGCATCCAAGAACTGTGAGGCAGTATGACCACCTGATAATTCTTCATCTGAATAAAAGGGAAAGAACATCTCAGTCTGAAAGGAGACTTTAAACGTGCACTCTTACCAAAAACCCCAAATAACTTTTATGACACTGAACTGACTGGGATTCAGAGATTTGGCCACCAAATTGGGCCAAATCTCCTCTGAATCAAATCACCACCTGAAGCTTTGCATAGCCCTACTAGCTAGTTAGTTAAAGCTAATGCAAATATGCCTTGGAAGTTTGTAGTAACACCTTCACTGCAGGACAGGCGTACCATAACAGATTTCCAGACTATCAACATGAATCACATCCTTGTAAGTAAATATACTACTCAATACCTTTCTAAGCAATCTAAAGCAGAAATCTATAAAATAAATAACAGCAGCATCGTTTCAAGGAAGGCTATCCACGTGCTTCGGACATGATGCAAGAGTTTCTTGCATGAAATTTTGTGGCTGACCCTTTTTTATTCTCTCATTGTACAAGTGTAGTGAACTGTTTTCACAAGAGACCTACACAAGCAATGATTGTTTTTTCAGTATTGTTTGTTTCCCTGCTCACCGCCCTCCCCCCCACACAGATGCTATACTAAGTGTAGTCTACCATAATTCACATTCACAGTAAAGCTGTGAATATTGGTGCATATTGGAAGCTGAGTTTGCATTTAACAAAATCAGTACAAACAGGTATTGTGAGGGAAGATGCATCCTCCCTATCCTATAAGCCAAATTATTTTTCTATATAGCTTAGCACTGCACAGAATAATGAGCAGTGGCAGCTAACATTTGACAGTTATCTGCATCTGTGACTAATTCACCAGGGTGCATTTGTACTTGGCAAATAACTGAGAAGCACCATGGCCTAGTGCACGTGTTCTAAATCGTAATCCCAATTTGCTGGGTTGATTTTGGCAAATCAGTTGACCTTTCTATTTAATTCCCTTCATTTATAAAGATCTTAATAGTGTCTTCACCATGAAAGTGTACCAAGGATTAGTCAAATGTCTACACACCTCAACTATGAAAAACAATACATCTCCTTATGTTTTATTGCTGTTAATTAATGATCATTTCTGTGTTTAACTTAAAGAGCCAGAGGTGGATCCAGAGGGGGTGCACTGGCATGGCTGAATTCCCCTTTTCTAATCCATGCTCCCAGAGCAGCAATCAGGGATTTAAGTCTCAGAGAAGGTAAGCATTCCCTAAATCCCTTCCTCTCTGTACTTAAAAGCACAACCCCTCCCCGCTCCTTCTCCCTCCTATTCCCCCAATCCCCTGCCTGCTGCTGGGATAGCACCCAGAGGGGGGGAAGCTCATGCCTGCCCAGCTGGGATGCATAGGGGCTATGCTTAGCTAGGGATTGTGGTAGCAGTGAGCACTTTGCCTCTCCCTGCCTGCCCCTCCCCAGGTATACCCTGCCAGCCCAGGAGCAGGTGCAGGTGCAGGGAGGGGAACATAGACCCTGGCCACTGGCACTCTTGCTGCAGACTCCAGTGAATGCACCCCCTGAACAGCATGGCTGGAGCTAGTCTTACTCCCAGGACAGCACCTGGCAGTAGCAGGCAGGAGAGGGTGGGGAATTTGAGGGAAGGGACAGAGGGGGGAGGAAAGAGAGACTGCTTCCCTTCCTTGGGACCTAAGTCCTCACTGCAGGGACTTCTGCCTGCCTCAGTGGAGAGGAGCAGGAGGCTGGGAGAAGTGGGGGTGGAGAGCAGCTCTCCCCACAGCACTGGTTCCTGCAACTGCAGCCTGTATAAAATCCTGAAACCATTTCTGTAAACAGCATGCACATTTACATAGGCTAGGAGAAAATTTAAGTTGATCACTGAGCAGGAAACAAAAGTCAACCATGCATTACTCAAAATAAACTTCAGCATTGTATATGTGTCCATTAAAGGCTGTGACACTTTCTTGAGCTTCTAGTACTAGTCACTGTCAGGATTCTTTGGATCATTTCTCCAATCTGCTTTCAATTCCTATGAAATTTCCAAACCATCCAGAACTCAAACCTGGTGCAGGGTATGGTTGCTTTCTTGATAAGTGGAGCATTTCACCATGAGTCATGTTCTACCAACGCTTCATCATCTGTGTTGGCCCTAGGTAGATTTCTGGTGATACTGGCATAAGGCCCTAAATAGCTTCAAGCCTGCTCTTCTGACAAAGCAATGACATATTGCCATAATGAGATTAAGAGGGCATTTACTAAAGACATATTAAAAAAATATTGGTTGTGAATTCTCTATGAATCCATTTAGTTTAGGAATCCACTTCATCCTGCTTTGATACATAACAACTTGAATCCAGGGAATACTGCAAAGCCTCCTATTTTCCACAGAAATATTTGAAAATGGAGAGGAAGAGAGTGAGACAAACTAATTTATTGGTGACTAGAATGTATGTTTAGCTGCAAAAATGAGAGACAAATGGGAGAGTTTGTTTTTGAGCCAAAGTCCATCTTTCTAGAAAATGAGAACATATAAGGCCAAGAGGGAAGCAAGGGTGAGGTTTAAATAATTATAGTTTTGTTTCTGTTAAGCATGAAGACTAACTCTGTTTGCTGCACCAAGGACAGAAAAAGAACTCAGATCTTTCACGCTTGTCTACCTTAATACGGCCCCAGGTGCCATGTCAGACCTACTTGTCTTTGCACATGTTTTTCATTACTGATAAAATCAAATTTTAACTCAGATGAAGTTGGAGCATATCTTAAATGTGGCCATTCTCAGTTTAGCACCTTTTTAAATAGGATGGCAGCAGAAGGCAATGTCATGGATATACCTCCCATTATATTAAACTAGTTTCTTGACATATATTTTAGTCCCATACCTTTTTAGTATTCAGGCAAGCCTATACACCATAGCCCTCTTAAGTTCAGGATATTTGCATATCTGAAATGCATTGCACAAATTTTTGTTAATTCGTTTGGTCAACAATAGTAGTCATGTTATGCAATTTGAATCAGTCCTGATGCTAATATTTTATAGAGAAGTAATACTGCTCAGAAACATGGGGAGGATTTTCCCAGAACTACAGAAAATATGAACAAGTTTGCAGATTGCCCAGGTTTTCCCCTACAAAGCTGTGCTCACAGTGTATTCACTACAGTTGGCACAGTATCCCTACATGTTTACTAAGCTTTCTATGTGTAGGAGGCCTACCCAACCCAACTGTGTAATTGGGGAAGTACCAAATAAAACCAAAAAAAAAAAGCACTGGAAAAAAAACTGAAAAATTTACAACCATCTACTCTCTTTTAAAGCAATGTAAGCCATTTCATGAATGTGCTACATATGTGCTTTAAGTAAAAAAAAAAAAAGCATCCTTTCCCCCCCACAGAAGGCTGTCTTATAGTCAACAGTCAAAGCAAAGCCCATTATGACAGCCTTACATAGCCTTGAACATCATCATTAACCTACTTTCAGAGTTTACAAGGAATTCTGAAATCATGCTAGGAGAGCTCTGTCAAGCCTGGTTTTATTATTACTTCATCTTTTGCAGCTCCTGGAACAGCAGATAGATAATTAGTGTTTGAAGCTTTATAATTCTTGCTGAGCAAAATGCCATATAGAATGCTAAGTGTGTCAGTGAAATTAAAAACCAGCCATGCTAATAGATTATACTAGATCACTTGAAAGTAAACAGACATAGGATGAGGCAGGCATCTCAAGTAATGCTCTATTACATATTTTTCCTTAATTAATAGCCAATGCATAATGTGAAAAAACAGTTCAGTCTTGATATTTTCAGAAACTAAAAGCAGTTTTTCAATGGAAAATTGTTGGGTTTTTGAGTCATTAGGTTCAAGGTAAGAATGAGTAGTTGCATATAATTTTGACTACCGTATGTCATGTCTGAATTTCATCTGTGAAGTTAGAGTGCCGATGCCAGCAAACCAAAAGACCATTATAATCTGGTAGGGTTGCAGACCATAAAGATCCCTCAGTATTAGTGGCCTTTATTTCTTTGCTGAAGGTAGCATTACAATTGGAGTTTGTTAAAAGTTGTTCTCCACACTTAGAAGCTTATTGTCTGCAATGATAAGTATTGCAAGTACCAATCACAAGGCTGACCTTTTGAACCCACTGAGGGCAGCCAGATGAATAATGTATCTGGTTCAAATGAATAGGTATCTAGGTCGCTTGAATATGTATCTAGGTCACTGGTGTAAAAATGTAATTGGCGGACAATAATTACTCACAATTGGCATGAGGTGATTGGTCATTGCTGACTATAAATAAGAGCAGATTCCTGCCATTAAGCGGAGAACTCCATGTGCACACCTTGGAGATGTTGTCAGCAGATTGGCCACCTGCAGACACCTTCTCCCAGCCAGCCATTCTTCATTTGGCGTATCTCGTTCACTGGTTCGTCTGGTCATTTCATCAAAGAGCTCTCGGAAGGTTTTTGGTCGATCAAAAGTGCATTTCCTTACATGAGCTGTTGACCAGTTCTGGGACTATTGAGTCGGGTAGCCGCACCTATCCCGGGCTTCGGCACCAGGGGTAGAAAGCAAGGGCTCGGCTCAAGAACCCCGTGAACCAACAGACCCCCTTTAGTTTGTTTTAAGTTCATGCACTGTAACTGAACAAAGCCAACTACCCTGCCTATGCTACGACCATCGGTAGGATAAGTACAATAAATATTTTTGTAACTAATATGCTTAAGTAGCCTGACTCTTCCTCACCGTTAATCCCAACCTGTCCGGTTATCGATCCCTCCTGCGCCAAGCCAGTTGTGCCAACCCAGGCTCGCAGGTCAAGGGTATGCCGGTTATGTGGTGCAACACCATACAGTTGTTTTGGCAAAACTCTGGCTTTTGTTTTATATAAAATCCACATTAGAATTGAGACTGAGAGATCATAATTCATGCAGCTAAAATTAAAATATGAAATTTAACCTGAATTTTACTAAACACTGGGCTTACACTTTTAATTGAAGCTTTTCTGTTCATCTTTAAATTTATGTTCCATGTTAATCACCTGAGCTTGCAGATATGCCACATACCATGTATTCACCCACAAATAGATGTTGCATTTTCTCATCTTGGCCTAAAGGATGTCCTTGAAGTATTTTTTTCTGCCCCCCCTCTTTAGGCATCTGGAGTCAGATATACAGATGATGTGAGCAGGCCAGTGAAGTTGATGTCAGAAGATCATCACCTTTATACTCATGATGTTTGCTCAAGAGAGGTCTTTAATGTTGGTGCAGCTTTCTTCCTACTAGATTTGAGGGATCTTGCACAGGCAGCTTTGATGGTACTTCTCCAGTGACTTGAGGTCTCTCCTGTACCTTGTCCATGTCTCGGCTCCATACAGTAAGGTGGGAGAGCATGACTACCTGATAAAACATTAGCTTGCTTTCGGATCTGATGTCACAATCTTTGAACACCCATTTCCTCAGGTGTCTGAAGACTACGCTTGCCCATTTGAGGTGATATTGGATTTCTTTGATGTCAGCCTTCCGAGCTATGGGAAATACTTAATATTCTCCAGAGTCTCATAGTGAATCTAAGGCTAGTTACAGATGTTAACCACAACTCCTCACCTGAAAAAAATGATGCTTAACTGCAAACTTGGTGCACTTCCATTCTGAGCCCCAGTACATGCCCAGAAGAGACAGCTTATTAGATGGACCCAGCTCACCCAACATCTGTATAGATGAGGAACTTTAGTGGGTCTTTTTGGTACTTTTATCTAATAGTTAATTGAATCAGCTATTCAATAAAAGCACCAAAAAACCCTACTGAAGTGCCTGTTCTATACAGATGATGCAGAGCTGGGTCGAGTTAATGCGCTGCTTCTGATAAAGGTTTTTTTTTTTTTTTTAAATCTATAAACAGACTGAATTTCGAGAGCTCGTTGATGGAGAACCCTAGTCTTCTGAATGTTGTCAGTCCATTTTCTTGTATTCCTCAGTAAAAATGTCAACAATTGCCTGAAGTTCTGCTACTGAGTAAGCACAGACTACAGCATCATCAGTGTACTGGAGCTCCATGATTGAGGTCAAGATGGTTTTGGTTTTGGCTGAGATTAAAAATCTTAACATCTATTCAGCAGTTTAACTCCACTCTGACTGGAAGCTTGTTGGTGGTCAGAGGTAGCGTCACAGTAAGGAATATTCAAAAGAGTGTTGGAGTGATAAAACAATGTTGCTTACAGTACATATCATAGGCCAGGATATTGTTTCACCCAAGACAAATTCAAGAACCTAACAATGAATATTTGACATGAAGTTGCTCATGCTTGAGATAAACTTTATAGCACTCAATCTAATGATAAATTGTGACACAACAGTTGTTTAGAAAATACTGATAGAATACACATATTGAACCCAAGTACTTTGCACCGTTTGAAAAAGATGTAAGTGCTTCATCTATAAACAGCTACAATAATAACCTTAGAGAACACTAAAAACTCTTACTATTACACTTCAGTTTGTTAATACATGTCTAAGACTTAAGAACAGAGCAGAAACAGTGTAGTAAGCATAACCCCCTTTATTTTGATCAAAATATTGTGCATCCAAGATCAAGTTTTCTAGAACTCCGTAACAGTATTGCTGTATCAATCTTCGACACCAAGAGCTCAGTTTTATTTTTACTGTCTTCAAAAACTCAAAATGCACTCTCTATGTAACCCTAGCCAGAGTGCTTCCCACAGCCATGTCCAGATTCAGGATCCTGGGGTGTCAAATAGCCTTGGTCAACCTCCCAGCCCCTTAGACTGGGGCCACCTCTCTGTGAAGTGCTTTCTTGTGGTTTCCCCACACACCGAAGTACATACAATCTAACTATTTGCACAGTTTATTATTTACAAAACAGTCACATATGAATGACCTTAATAGCAAACAGGATAGCAATAATCTAATTGTCAAAGGCAGGTATCAATGACCTAAAACACTCTATACAAATTGCATCAAAGACACCCTCAGTACAACTCCCCAGCTTAAACCTTTCAACTCCAGTGAATTTCAGCAGAAGCGCACAGAGTTAAGACAAACATCAGCTTTCCTTCACACTAGCAACACATTAAGCATGACTGGTGTGGCTGCTTCAGAAAATCCTGCTCTCTGCTAGAGCCTGCAGAGGGAAGAAAAGCTGTTCTCTGCTCCAGCTCGGTGGTATTTGCAACGAAACACACCCTTACCCCAAAAAACACCTTTTCTCCAATTCCCAGGCATGGCCTCTTGTGATGATAACTGAAACAACCCTGGGTTTATAACCCACCTGGCCGCAAGCTGTTTCTCAGTTAACTCTCCCCAGAGCCTTCCCAGATCACCACCCTGCACTCCTAGGCAAGTCTACCTTACCACCCTTTTTTCTCCACTTGGGCCTCTCTGCCTCACAGAGGGGAAAAAGGATACCAAGTTATCTTTTCTCCATCAGTAAGGGTAGGTTCACTATACAGGCAGGCTGCAGGGTGGTTCCTCCCTTATCTCTGTGGTCCTGGGGCTCCTTCCCTTCTCTGAGCCTGGCTGAGTCATGGGGGCTGAGTTCCCTTCCCTCTCCTGCCTCAGAAGCCAATCAAAAACATGCATATGCTTTTGCAAGCAACAACTTTGTGCAAACTTTCCCACTTGCCATTGCAGGGATCCTGAGCCCTGCTGCAAATCCAGCAGCAGCTGTTAAATTTATGTCTGTGGAAGTAACAATAAATGACAAACAATTCGACCTCTAAAGAGGCTGACTGAGAAAGCAGAAGCTGTGAACATTTGTTACTATGGTGGGAAATATGTGCTTCATACAATGCAGCCACACAAATGATAATTACTGAAAGAAGGAGGCCTCTCTCATCAGCTACCATTGTATTAGGGAAATGAAGTATTATTTTTGTTTAGAAGCTAATAGAATTTACTACAGTCCCCAGTGAAGAAACAATTTACAATCCATTAGCTACTACAATTTAACAACGTTCTGTATTACCACCATTCTTAAATCTGCAGCTGTCGCTGGTGCTGCTGGCATTGCTGTATTTCTTCCTTAAGACCCTGCCTCTGTGATGGTTTTGCCAGGCTTGCATTTTGTTCTGTCACTCCAGTCTCTTTCTGCTTTGATAAATGTTTTGGGAACTCTGTTAATATTTTGATAGAGCGGACAGGATATTCTGCTCCTATACTGTTCCTCTGCTCTGTTTATTCCCACATTTGAAAACAGTGGTCGTTGATAATGATAGAACTCAGTTTCAAATTTCAAACATTCAAAACTGAAAGTTTTCAGTTTTTTGATTTAGATCTACTCCAGTATAGAATTTGGATACTAAAGTATGATCTGAATCCTAGATGCTTCTTCCCTATCCAGCTTCAGATACTACAGTTCAATTTGGGGCTATCGCCCTCCATGGGTGGATCCAGGGAAGGTACAGTTGTACCCAGCTTTGATACCTGCTCTAACCGAATTTTTCAACCAAGTGCTGGAAGGGGCAGTGACATTTCTATTCAGGCACTTGACTGATGGCAGCAAGTGACTTCATGGCTCATTACTTGCTCCCTAAGTCCTGACAATCTGTCTCCACCCCACACCTGTTAACCACCCTCAACCCTTTATAATGGCCTTGACATTTCCCTATTTAAACTAAAAATCCTTTCTTTTCTGTTTACCAATGTATAGGTTTTAGTCCATAGTCTCAGAATTATGAGAACTTTATTTAAAGAAAAAAACACAGAGAAAACAACAATATAAAATGACACACATCTACTTATGACTATTTCAATTAAATGTTCCACTTAGCCGTTCCTTGAAAAATAAAATTTTCAACATAAATAATCCTTCAGTCAAATATAAGGGTGTCATATTGCGATGAAACATATTTGTTTGAGGATAATAATGCTATTCTTACATGAAACAGTATAAGAATTGTGCCCTTTGCTATAGTTTTCTTTTAAGTACTTGAATTTTGCAAATGATGAGATGGACAACTCTTAAAGTTTATCACTTTGCAATATTAAATGGGTTTTGAAAAAGAGGCTTTTTGTTTCTGGAATGGTTAGAGCTGCTTCGTATGATATGCACCACTGTAAGAGTACTCCTGAAATAACTTCGCATTTTAAGTCAAATTATAGATACTAAAACCAAAAGACTTTCTTTGGCCTCCTCTATGAAATAAATGTTCCAACATTATTATTTACAAATGACTCCTAGAAGCTAGGGCTGCTCTACACATGCAGGTAAATGTGCAATGAGATCTAATGTGTGATCCATGAAGTAGCACTTCCTGCCATGTTGAGTGTGCATGAAAAGAAGAGTGATTATATGATTGCATAGTAGATCCCTTCCAGCCTTCTTGCCGGTGCAGGGGGAGCCTAATCTTGGGCCCTCCCTGCACCAGTAGGAAGCAGGCTGCCCCATGGAGCTGCCCCATGCACCTCCGCAGGTGGGAGATGCAGCTGCCACAATATCTCAGCCCCATGGGTATGTGAAGTCCCCAGATCTGGGAGATTGCAGTAGCTGTGGTCTTCCAGATCTGATGGCCATTGAAACATTGATCCAGCTGCTGGGTGCTGCCAGGACCCAGAGTCCACAAATACTGTCCCTGAGAGTCCCTTTAGCTGTGGCACTCCCAGCCCTGGCTGGGCAAGGTGAACCCATGCAGCCCGGAGTCCTATCAGCTGCTACATATACAAATGAAAGTTTCATTGCATCCAGCTATAAAGTTGATACACATTTTCAAAGGTGTAATTTTATAGCTGCTTGAAACTTTTTACGCAAGATAAGGATTTTGCATATGTAGCTGGTCTCAATGGCACATGTAATAGCACAATTAACTACTTAATTGTGAGATACCTGTAATGTGTAAAGGGGACCCTAGAAACATAATTAGATTAGCTAATTAAACAAACAAACAAAAAAGAAAGGCCATTTTTATTTTACACTTTTCTAAAAGCTATTGACCTTGCTTTTCCAGGCCAGGGGGTGGTAACCTATGGACAGTAGAACCACTGGATCCAGCCCATGCATGTTGGTCTTTGGATACTCTTTCCAAGCTGCTTGCAAGAATAAGCAGTGGGCAGGTCCTCTTACCCAGGATGGGTCATTCCTGCCTGTACATCCAGAAAAAGATTTCTTACCCCTGTTTTAGGCCATTATTCTCAAGGCCTCCCCTCCAAACAAAATTATACAGAAATGTTGCAGAAAGATGGCTACAGTTAAAGCTTTTTGATTCAAGGTTTGCTTCTTTACAGAAGGGCTTAGAACCAGTGAAAGGAAGGGAAGCCTGTACTGCAAGGAGACAGAAACTATCCCTGCAGAGGTAATTTCTGCTCTCAACCTCCACCCCAACAGTGTTATTCTCAGAAGACCAAGGAGTTAAAATTATAAAATGACGAAGCTTGTTTATACAGACAGCCTACTTGGCCTACTGATCTCCTGGTCCCTCCTACCATCCCCAGGCAAATGCAACAACTTCTACATAATGCTCATAAAGGTGTCCACACATTCCCCCTTTACATGTAACATATCCCCATACAATACTAACATTGGCAGTTTAGTTCAACCGTAAAGTACATTTTAACAGGTCTCTATTAGTCTTTGTGATTGCTTTTTAGCCCAAAGCAATCTTCTCAATTTCTCCGAATTCTCAATCCTTATTGGTTCAGTCTTTGTTTGATTTCCTTTTTCAGATGTCTCTAAGTCTGCGTCATTTTCAGTCACCTCTGTCATTTCTTGTTTATTTGATGTTAGTTCTGTTTCTTTGTTGAATCTTGCAGTGCTGACTCTTTTCTCCCCTTTATGAGCTGCAAGTGTTGTCTGTCCTTTCTTAACACCTATCCTTCTGGGGTGTGATTACTTTATAGGATCTGGGAGCTACTTGATGGAAAACTAGTGTTTTCCCCCCCCCACATCTGTCCATCTGAAATAAGCACAATATCTTTGTTGTTCAGTTGTTGTAACTCCCTGGAACCCCTGACATAGTACCTTTTTGTTTGAGTGTGTTAAATTTTTTTAATGTTTTTAAGACTTGCTTTTCATTCTGATGAGCATCATCCACAAGATTTAGCAGCCTGGTTTTGAATTTCTTGTTAAACGGCATTTCTTTTGGAGACAATCCATGTTTCATGGGTGCTGCCCTGTAATTTAAGAGTGACAGGTAAATACTGATGTATGAATCTGTATATTTTTTCAACATTTCTTCATTATTTGTACTCCATTTTTCAGCAGACCATTGGATTGTGGGTATTTAGGACTTGAAGTGCTGTGATGGAATCCATATTTGTTTGCAAACTCTTTAAATTCAAGACAGTTGAATTGGGGTCCATAGCCTGTTCTTACAATTTGTGGAATCCCATGTCTAGCAAGAATTAATTTGATGTGAATTATGACATGGTTTACAGAAAAGTGAGAATTATAATCCAGCAGTAATACATATGTTTTCCTGAATGCATAAATAAGTCAATGCCCACCTGATACCACAGAGGTATTGGCTCCTCCATGGCCATCACATGCTCTTTTCTTTGCACTGATCTGTACTTGAGGAACGTTGTATAAGCCTTTATAACATCTTCTATGTCATTGTTTATGTTGGGTTGGTACAGAGCTCTCCTTTTGCATTTTTCAATGCCTAGATGCCCCTTATGTGTTCTGTTTAACATGTCTTTCTTTAGCAATGCTAGAACAACAAGTCATGAGCCTTTTAACAAAATGCCATCCAGTACTGGCATGATCTTCCTTGAAATGAGAGTAGGGGCTAGGTATATGTTTTCCAGGCCAACCAACACAAATAGCTGTTATCACTTTTTGCAGTGTAGTGTCCTGAGCAGTAGCTTCTGCAATTAGTGCCTACATTTTATCTGTGACAGAAATCACTCTTTTAATTAAATTAGCATATACTGTCCGAGTCTGGAATTCTGTCATTTTCAGTTGTGTTGTATGCTCTGGACAATGTATCTGCAATAAGTAGATGTTTTTCCAATATGTACTGTATGTCTAAATCATATATTTGCAGGTGAAAGAAATGTCTCTGTAATATGAGTGGTATGTCTGACAACTCTTTCTTTGCTATAGTTACCAAGGTTTATGTTCAGCTTCAGTTATCACAGGCTTCCCATGAATTTATGAAATTTGTTAATGCCATATACCACAGCTAAACTTTCTTTCTTAATTTCTGCATATAGACACACTGATTTAGAGAGTGCCCTAGATGCATATGCTATTGGTCTCCAGCTATCCCCTTGTTTTTGAAGCAAAATTGTTCCAATCTTTTATTTAGAAGCATCTGTTGACAATTTAATGGGTCTTTCAGGGTCATTGTATTTTAGTATCGGAACTTTAATTATTTTTTCCTTCAAGTTTTTAAATTTAGCTTGGTGTTCATGTTCCTATGTCCACTGAGCATTCTTCTGTACGAGTGATCTAAGGTGTTTGGTATGCTCTGCTAAGTTAGGTAGATATTTACCTACAAAATGGATCATTCCCAGTATTCTCTGCACTCCTTCCTTACCTGTAGGGGGTGGCATGTTTGTAATGGCTTTAACCCTTGCAGGATTGATTTGCACCTATTTCTCAGAGAGCTTTTCTCCCAGATATGTAATTTCTTTGACCCTAAGGTTGCATTTTTGTTCCGTTTCATACCTGCTCTGCAAGCTCTTTCTAGTGCCTTTCTTAGCTTCAACTCACGGTCTTCCATTGTATTTCCCCAAACTAATACATCATTAATATAAACCATAATTCCATTACGACCTTTAAAAATCTGTTGCATCTTTCTGTGAAATATTTCAGATGAAAAACACAACCCAAAAGGAAGTCTATGAAGCAATACCTTCTAAAGGGTGTACTGAAGGTACATAATCTAGTGTTATTCTTGTTGAGGGGCACTTGTCAAAACCCAGAAGAGGCATCGAAAGTGGAGGAATGTTTAGCTTCTGCCACTTGCCAAAAACCATTTCCCTAGTGGAAATAGGAAAATACTCCCTTTTGGTGTACCTGTTCATTTGCTTAGGATCCAGAAACAATTTCAACGATCCATCTTGTTTTCCCATTATGGCCAATGAATGAACCCAAGCAGCTGCTTGCTCTACTTTTTCTATTATGTCTATGTTAAATAAGCTAATTCTTTTTCCAGTTTCTCCCTTACTATAAGGGGAGCATTTTTTGGAGCATGTATGATGAGAGTATTTGGCTCTCTTAATTCTATCTGCTATTCAGTTGACAGTTTCCCTATGACTTGAAAAAGCTTTTAATCTGGTATCCCATGATCGCCTCTTGGCCAAACTGGCCAGTTGTGGCCTTGGCTCCACCA
>NW_017728920.1:12196287-12202372 GCF_001723895.1 Crocodylus porosus | reverse complement strand
TACATTGAACACCTTCAAGAGTAAATTGGATGCTTATCTTGCTGGGATCCTATGACCCCAGCTGACTTCCTGCCCTTTGGGGAGGGGGCTGGACTCGATGATCTCCCAAGGTCCCTTCCAGCCCTGATGTCTATGAAATCTATGAAACACATCATAAAACTCTTCTTCTATGCTCTTTCTTTCTAGTCTCTCCATGACATTCATTCTCTTAATTAAACCTAGAGTTTTACATGTTTACAACCCAATAATTGGTGCTAGCTTTCCTGGTACTGTTACAAACTGTATCTATTACCTTGTATCTAACCCACAGTACACAAACAACCTTGTCTGCAATTATATGCTCTAAGTCTCACTTTCTTATTCTCATAGTACACTGTTTTAGATGTTATTTGTTGAACAATGTATTCTGAAATTGCATTGTCCTGTGCCCCTGTATCTACTTTAAAAGTTACCATTAGTTCATTGGTGTCCAGGGTGATTGTCCAATCCTCAGAAGAATGAACATCCTGTAGTGTGGCAATGAGGAATTCTTCCTTTTTCTCATTGCATAGAACATGCACCTGCTGTTTCTTGTGTGTTGTATCCTGCTCTTTTCTGTAAACTCTTTCAAAGTGAATGAAGCTTTTGCATTTCTTGTAGTGCTTACCAAATGCAGGGCATTGCATGGGTTTCTGCATAGGTTGCCCCCACAGCACTGCAGCTGATCACTGCTTCTTCAGGCAACTATCTTTGGCATCTACTTGCCTGCTTCATAGTGGGGTCCTCCTCTCTGTAATGTGTGTGTGTTGCCTTAGGTTTTTGTAGACTTGTAATCCTGTCTTCAACTTGCTTTGCTTTTCCCTCCAGCTTCTTTAGCCTGGCATTTGTTATCTCAGTAGCTTGGCATATCCTCACTGCTGTTTCCAATTAAGCTCAGGATCCTCTAACAGTCTTTTCCTGAGATTTGTAGCCTTTATACCGAATACTATTTGGTTTCTGATTATGGACTCTTTTAGGTTTCCAAAGTTGCATGTCTGGCTTAGCAGTCTGAGGTCTTAGACAAACTTCTCTATTGTATCTCATTCTTTCTGCTGTCTTATATAGAAATTATACCATTCAAAGGTTTTGTTTAGGTATACAATATTCCTCAAACTTTTTTATTACTGTGCCATAGCTTTTCTGTTCTGCTTCTGACAGTTGTAGGCTATTACAACAAGACAGAACTTCTGCTACATAAAAAAAAAATAGCTACCTTGAGTGGATCTTCCTTTTCTGTAGCTCCATTGTCTGTCATTTATAGGGTGAAACTTTGCTTAAATTTCTTCTGGTTTTCTGCTGCATTGCTAGACAACTTTAACTTCTCTGGAATGCTGAGATACTCAATGTTTTGTCTTTCTTCAGACCCCACTCCTGGTACCATGTGTTATTCTCAAGAGACCAAGGAGTTAAACTTATAAAATGATAAAGTTTGTTTATTCAGATAACCTACTTAGCCTACTGATCTGCTGTTCCCTCCTGTCATCCCCAGGCAAATGTAACCAATTACAGATAATACTCTTAAAGGTATCCACACACCAACTGCCTTATGCTGCATTCTTCTGGTCCTTCTAAGAACTCAACTACAAGTTACATTATGCTTCCACTTAAATTTCTGTATTTGGTAGTGCAAAATTCCCACCTGTCCCCAATACCACACCCTGATGACATGGGTGCCATCTAGAAAAGACTGACTAGCACTGGGCAATGAAAAGTGACAGGACAATGGACATTCCACAAATTGGATGGCAGGCTCACAAAAAGAATATCTGAGTGAACCAGTGGGAAGTGTCATGCTCTGTGTTCAGTTTAAAGCTTCAGGTGCTACAAATTTGTCTCAAGTGAATAGTCTGCTACCTTTTTTTGTGCAAGATAAACTCTAGTCAAACACAAAACACTGGACTCAATAAGGGGATAAGTGCATGAAACATAACAGCCTCTGAATTACAGGAAGTCAGACTACATGATCTAATGTTCCCTTAAGGGTTTAAAAATCTATCTACAAGATTCATACGGCCAACAGTCAAGTTAAGTTTAGAGGATTCTATGTTTCTACAGTACATTGTAGTCTCTGAATATATATACAGAGCCATCAGAACAAATCACACATCACTATGAATGTCAAAAGTTATATCAGCACCTCTAGAGACTGCAATATCTGCTGAACAAGAAACATCCATATATTCTGTTAAGAATATCAATTGCTCTAAAGCCTTAGTACTAAGATAGTCTTCCTCAGTTGTTATCAAATTTTACAGATCCTTTGAAAATATGCCTCTATTAAATGATGGAAAGGTGAAGGGATGATACAATTGCCAGCGGTTGTATTTGTTGGTCACAATTCCCAAGTTAAAAATGCATTGTACATCCCAAAACAACTTCAAAAAGAGGTTTTTCTATTCTGTTGCTATTCAGTATTGTTTAATTGATTTCTACCTAAATTAAGCTTACTTTTTATTTTATTCTATCTATTTTATTTATTGGAACTGTGTGTTTTAAATGCATTTCCATACTGTCACACAAGACAACTTGTTATTCTGCATCTTCAGTCTCATCTGTTGGGCTAGCACACTCTCTCACAGCAATTCTTTTACACTATTAAATAGGCAATATTTGGGACTAAAATATGAATGCTGCTTTTTGATTCTGCACCAAATCAGGAAGACCAAATTAATTAATTAAAAACAAGGCTTGGAAAGTCTCATGCAGTTTTGTAGCTTGAGAAAATGGGAGCATAAATAAAAATGTCAACTTTACAGTAGAATTTACTTCTGCACATCTTTTTTTTCTTTTTCACCCATGCAATAAAGTACAATCAAATAAGCCACTTATATTTGTTGTTTTGGTTCATTAAAACTTTCTATATAATCCCAGCATTCTTTTCCAAATTTTTGCTGCCAGCTGTGGGTTTGTGACTTTTGTTCATTACACAAACAGATAACAGGAAGAAACCTCCTGAGTATAACAGAGTCTGGAATAACCATGTTCACTTAGTTTATGCAAGACCTGGTTACATATAAATTTCTTTTTTGATAGTTTCTGGCTGCAGTTCAAATGCCACTAGAAGGCTCTCAAAACTATTTAAATGATATAACTGTATTCCTAAACACAACAGGGCTACAGATAAAAATACCAAATGTTACCAACTATACTTAAAAAACACACATGTCCCTATTACGTATACAATCCACTGTTCTGGACTTGCATTGTCCTGCCCCAAAGATATTAACTGACTCATTGACTCCATCTGCCACTTAGTATTTCAGAATTCCTTGTATTACTTGATGAAGGTGTATTTGTAGGTCACAATTCTTCAAAATGTTTTCATAAAAAACAGGGCACTGGCACAGCTGGTGCATTAGCAAAATAAACTAGAACGCTATCTTTTTTCTTGGCCCTTCACCTTCCCTCTACTGGTTAACGCACTAACTTTTCTTCTTAGTTGATGTGCAACCTCCTTGGTCCTTGTACAAGAAATCATTCGAAATACCAAATTTTCAGCTGTATTAAACATTCTATGAAACCTTACTCTCCAATTTCATATATGCTTATACAAGAAAAATTGAGTACCGCCTTAAATAAAGTTTTTAAAAGTAGTAATATCTTATCTGTCAATCAAGGATTCCATCAGATCATGCTCCTCAGATATCAATACCAAACTCTAAAATATTCCTCTTCTTTAGATTTCTACATATGCCTACTTATTAATAAAACATCTATATATTAATTATAAGTGTGCACGTAATATAGAAACTATAGCACACCATCACCATCTTTTGCATAAGATTTCATACATCTTGTGGAAGGGAAGAAGACTGATGGCAAGGTTTTTCCCCATTCTTCCCCTCCTGCACATCAGGGAGAGAGATGTCAGCTACAACATGGTGATTTCACAATAGCTGGAACCTGTGGATTGTCAAAAGAGAGCGGGGTCCAGAGGATGAGTGAGCTGGAAGGGAGAAGACACAGCATGTGTTGGGGAATGAAGAATTGGGAAGCATCAAGAAATCACCACAGAAAGGTGGAGGGAGCCAGGGAGAAAGACCTAGGAGCAGCTTACTAGAAAGGTGGGGCTGCTGGAAGCCTCTAGGGAGGAGAAGAGCCAGTAGTAAGCCAGGCAAGAGATGGCAAACATTCCTGCCAGAGCCCACAGAGGTGGGACAGAGCTGGGAAGCTGCACATGGTTCACTCTGGGAGCAGAGCCAGCGGTGCACTCTGGTGAAGAGTAGCTGGGAAGTCACAAGCAGCTCTCTTAGAAAGCGGAGCCTACTGTGCACTCCAGTAAAGAGTGGCGCAGAGGAGGGCCCAGAGCCCCAACGGGATGGGCAGTGTTGGAGCCCAGAGGTACTGGGCAGGGAAGTGTGGGGGACAGGAGCTGGGAGCAGAGGAAAGACCCAGCAGGGAAGCCCCAGATCACCCAGAGACGGGACTCAGCATGACAATGAACAGCCAGGGTGAAAGTGGTTCCCCGGGAGAGTCCAGGCCACAGGGAACAGGTGGTGCTTGATGCCTCAGCCAGAATTGTGGCTGGAAGTGATGGCTGAAGGGACGGGTACCTGAGAAGATCTGGGTGGGACTAAAAGGGGACACAGCTAGGTACTGAAGAGCCCCACAACTTAGATGGTGACAAGAACCTGGTGGCTACCAGGGTATCCCAGTGAAGGATGGCCAATTAAACTTCAAGTTTGTCATTAAAGTTGTTGTTTAAAGAACTATTATATTCAAAGCTCCAACGAGGCTAGTTGTGGAGACATTTACACAAGTCAAAAAATGGCTTGAAGACAAGCCAACAGCTAGGGGACAGCCTGTGGCAACAACAGGCAGTGCTGGTGAGAAGTTATCACTCAAGTCATCTGATGCATAGATGAGGTTGCCAGTTCCAGTCCTGGATGTGGTAAGGATTGGGTAAAGGGAAGGTTGGAGCCCCACAAAGAAACAAAAGAGTCAGATCTTACAGGATATCTGTACAGACTGTCTCCCCATGTGAACATCAAGATGTGGAAGGTGAGAAAGAATGAATGACAGAACACACAGATAATACTATGCCCAAGATCTCACCCTGACGTTGCAAGGGGGTAGAACACCAGGTAAGAGAGCACCGAAACCCAATAACACCTACCAGCAACACACTTTTATGTCAAACTTGCAACAAACTGAGGACAAGTTTCTCTCCTTGATACTCTATTCTCTATTTCATTTCTAATTTAAAAGTCTAATTTTCACATATGAAAGTATTAAGTAATAATTCTTAGCACTATAAACATATACACTGAAAAATAAGTTACATGGAAGACCAATGTATACTGTTAAATCAATCAGTTGTTGCTTCAGGCTTCCTGAAGCCTGAATCCTTATGTACACTGTGTTTTATTAAGATCTCTTGAGTTTTAGCCCAGTTTAATACATGACAAATGTTACAATGGAAGCATTTTTTACTTCAGAAATTGATCCTAAGCATATAAGACTGTCTGTCTTTCAGTGCCCTGAGGACTTTCTGTTTAAATAAAAACAAATAAAATACCACAGTGGAGCTTGTACTACTGTTCCATCAATTAAAGTTTATTAATAATAACAACAGCAACAACTATAATGTTGAGCTTTTGCAACACAGAACTGGACTGTTTAAAAAAAATAGAGAGTAAAAACAAGTCTATTACCTCCTGAAAGTGGTACTGCTCTAGATAGAGAGAAACCCTCACTGAGGAAGCAGTAGGAATCAACAAATCTTTCCATCTTAAACTTGGGGAAAAGATAAATGGATAGTGATAAAATATGAGCAAACTTGTTTTTACAACTGTTACTAAGTAGGATGATCAACCCTTACTCCATAAGGGGAACACAGGTGGGGACATGTGCCCCCCCAATATTGTCCCTCGCTACCTGGGGAGTGGGTGGTGATAGCCAGTGCCCCCCTAAGATTGTGAAGGCACTGAGAGAAGCACTGGTGGCATTTCCGGGTTTGCCTCTGGCACTTCTGGTTTTGCCACCAGCACTTTTGCCAGGAGCAGAGATTGGCTGTTGGGGTATCCCCCCACCCTCGGTTGGTGATCAGCTGCTGGGAGACCCACCA
>NW_017728920.1:12169508-12196187 GCF_001723895.1 Crocodylus porosus | reverse complement strand
CAACTGCTGGTGCCCTCCCCCCCCGGAATCAGGAGGCACCAGATGCTTATGCCTTACTCCTTCAGTAAGCACCTTAAAACCAGCAATTTCAAATAATTTGCATCCAAGAATTTTACTGAAGGTGACCAATGGCTCACTGGTTTGTTCATGCTGTACTTTCCCACACCTGATACACCCCAAATAGAATACATACCTTATTTTTGGAAGACAGAGCATAGAAAAAAAAAGATTTTCCCCTGGCACTGCCAACTGTGTGACAGACTAAGTCCCCCTGGGAACATAGAAGTCATCTCTATACATCACCCTATAGTAATGTAGTGACATGCTACATCATTGTATGGTGCACTATGGTGACATAGCAATCATGTGGGTCTATATGTGATCACCAGCTACGTCACTGTATAGTGTGCCACTATGGAAATGTAACAGCAAAATCTAACCATGTGCTGTGTGCACGGCGGATTAACCTCTTTTACTGCATCATGCTTTAGCACTTCCAAAAGGAAGTAGATACACCCAGAGTGTCCATAAAGTATAGCACCAAGAAGTTCCTCATACAAG
Organism: Crocodylus porosus; assembly: GCF_001723895.1. Lineage (NCBI taxonomy): Eukaryota > Metazoa > Chordata > Crocodylia > Crocodylidae > Crocodylus > Crocodylus porosus. The sequence continues at coordinate 12,195,626 of NW_017728920.1, read as the reverse complement.
CTGCCTCACCCAGACTATCTCCTGGGGAGCCACAATTCATGGACATGTCATATTCCCAAAAGGACTTACTCTCTGTTAGACAAAGTTAGCTTCAGACCCCTACAAAGGCAGTAGCAAGACTTATGTCTTCATTGTAAGTATTTCATTATATAAGTTCCAGTAAATAAAATGTTATTTCCACATCACAAACCTCATCAAGATGCTACCAGCAGCTCATTTGCTTCTTCAGGCACAAGCTACAGTGCTCAGTCTATAATCCTGTGAGAGCATTAACACAGGACTCTGTCATCTTGGGAGCCACATGGAAATGCATAGTGTCTCCAGACTTGCTGCTTTTCCAGAAAAGAAAACAGTTTCCCTGATTAAAACACACATCCAATTTTGTATAGTTAAGAAACAGCATTTGTTCCAACTTACACATGTCCTCTAGGTGTTGATTTTAATTGAAAGAAGTGAATTTGGTTAGTATATTTCTAATAAGCTTATTAAGTGAGCTTTACTTAAAGCATCCTGCAGCCATTTTTAAATGCATGAGGGCTTAATACACGTGATGCTGTGGCATTTTAATTAGAGCAGCTCCACAGGAACTTCTTTAATTAAAATGCTGCCCCCCCACCCCCAAGCACATGTATAGGTACCTATAATATCTAAATTAACCCTCTTTCAAAAGTAACTTACAGTTCAGCTATATGCAAAAAAGAACAAAACAAAGACCTTAGGCTAGAAGTACTTGCCCCCCAATCCTGAAGTCACCAATGCCACCTGTACCTTTTCCACATAGAAGTAAAGCTTCACCTGACAGGCTTATCTTTGACAGAACTAAAATCCCCTCATGACAGTGATGCAGGAAAAGCCTCACAGAAGCCTTTAAGCAGATGACATCTCCCTTATGCCCCTCTACTCTACCAGCCTCTGTTCCAGAAATGCTGTAAGAAAGTAATTGCAGTAAGAGAGATGGGCCACTTTCTCATCCTTGGTAAAGTGGGCTAAGACCCTTCCTTTTTTGGGATAGATTTCTAATATGGTATGTTTGCATACTATCAATCCAATGCTCATTAGACAATTTCCACATCTTAGCTCTCATTTGTTTCTTTCCCTCTAGTCAGTGTCTTTCATTTAACTTTGGAAGCCTCATCTAAGTTAAGCAACAGTATTAATAGCTCCAGAGGTCTTCAGTGAATCCACGGGGGGAAAATGAAATTCTCCTGTATACCTGATCTCAGAAACAGAGTTATCTTTCCTCCATTTCAGTTCCCAATACAAATATTTTAATTCACTACATGACTAGCATGGTATGTAAAAGGCAATTTAAAGTATGCAATATGGAAAAAGTCTAAACAATATTGTGGAATTATTGTGTACTAGCAGTACCTTCTGAGGTTATGAACAAACTGGGTTGGTCCAAGCTAAATAAGACCAGGAGTGTGGGAGGAAGCTATTTCTCAGAATGAGATTTCCTGCTTCCTTGAAAAGAGAATTTTACATTTAAACAGCTTCACATTCAGCTAGTTAATATACATTTATCTCCAACCTATGATATGAATTCCATTTAAAAGACAAAAGTAAACCAAACTGAGAAAAAAATAACATGAATTTTGACAAATTTATGTTTGTTGGTCATTGTCATAGTTATAATAATCTTGGATCCTATTTGATTGCAGTTAATACTTCCAAAAATCACATCTCAGATATTCAAGCTTCTAAGTTGGAAAGTCAAATGCATTTATGTTCTCATCTTATCACCTCTCCTGAATTCCTGCATTCTTTTGGTGGAATTTCAGTTAAAAAAAGAACAAAAAAGTCAATACCAAAGGTATTTCAATGATTTAGTATCACACTTACATCCAGCCAGTTTTGTAACTTGATTGTACTCTTTACTGTGCAGTAATTTTTAACCATGTAGAAGTATCACCATGGCAATTTATCTCTTTCTTTCCTGGAGAGTTTGAGTCCATGAGGGAGGCAAGAGACTTTATTTGGATGCTTTGAAAAGGAAAACTTTGGGAATTTTTAGCACTTTCCTTCCTTCTTCCTTTTTTTTTTCATTAGTACAGAAAAGACAGTTCTGTCACTTCTTGGCAGCATCTTGGCTCTCATCTGTTTCCCCTTGTGGAGAAAGTATAGCATTGGTTAAGATAATGAACAACTACATTTAATTTAATTAAGGTAAAACCTATCCCATTCACTCTCATTTTCATAGACTGAATGAAAGAGTACTACCACGAGCTGAAAGAATAAATGTTTTCATTTTTATCTGGACAAAGAATTGAAATCAGTGATATGATGTAAACTGATCAAAGTAAAGGGTTCAGATATTTTCCCTTCTTTTGAAAAACTGTTATATATTCTTCAAAAGAGACGGTGACTTGTTCTGTCTAGCCTGCTGTGAGACTGTGAAAGATTCTAATTCTGAAAGTATCACTCTCTAATACAGGAGCATAGACTAGTAACTGGTCTTTGTGTGATCGTCTTTTGTTCCAACATGTCAAGATTTCAGAATCTGAGACTACATTTCCCTTATTGGGCGACTCTTCTCTTTCTTCTTGTTCTGATTTACAGGAAAATGCTGAATTAACAGTCTATATAACAGGGGACAATATTGACTATTAAGTGGGGGCATTTATGCAGACAGGAAATTCAAGGTCCAGTTCTGCTCATTCTTTCAAACAGGACTGCCAGTTGGCGCGTCTACACAAGATACTACATTGCCACAGTGACATAGCATTGGCAGGTACAAACTTTGATGCCGACACTACTGCGTAGTAGCAACATGTGCAGTAGGGTTGGAAATGACTCATGCACTGCCAGGACTACATAGTAATGGTAGTTACTGCACAGTCATTTAGTATTTGCTTCAGTCAAGTACTAAATGACTGCACAGTAACAACTGAGCAATCAGGCACATGTGTAGACACGCCAGTGAAACCAAACTTAAGCTACAGATTAAAGCTTTGAAAAAGAAGGTTAATAAAATTAAGTCCACTGCCAAATGCAAAAGTGAACAGCATCCAAGATATTTTTCTAGCTTTATTTTTAGTTATGGCATTCTGCTTTCATAGCATATTACCGAATTTTGAAGTTGTGTTTAAGAGTGATAGTCCTGATATTATGCAAAAGGCAAGAATTTCTTAGAGTGATGTATTTTGGGGGTAGAGTTAGACAAGCTTGCAAAAGCATTCTTCTTCAGGTTTGACTGAAACAAGTTAAGCACAGCATAATTAAAACCAGTTTCAGGACAGGACGAGAGAAATTGTGTAGCAGATACACAATTATCAGAAAAAAAGAAATTGATTCCTAGGAGATCAATCCCTATGAAAAAGAGAGGAGAGTCATTCTCACCTTTCATGTTTAGAAATAATTCAGGAATTGGGTAGGTTATAAAGTGTTAAAAAAACAATACCAATTTTTTACTTGTCGGTTCTTTGTGTCCACTCAGCTTATGATTCTCCCCACCCCAAGCTCATCTTTTTAGGTTTTAATACATTTATGGCATATTATAACCTACCTGACTCCTGAATTATGTCCCAACATCAAAGGTGAGAATGACCTTCTCCCTTCTGATAGGCCTTGAATTCCTACTTTTCTTTTGCTAATTGTATATCTACTAACCCTGGCAATTACTCTTACCTGCTTCCACAGCTGTTTTTTACTATGCTATGCTTGGCTGGTCCTGGTCAGACTCAAAGAAGAATGTCTTCTATTTGGGAGCTTGTCTAACTCTATTCCAACTACACAATTGATCCAATAAAAGATACTTAAAAAAATCACACTAAGAAATTCCTGCCTTTGCCTTTTAAGTAACATTCTGCCACAACAGGAGTGAAATGAATACTGATTTGAAAAGGCATTTTTTGAAAGGATGGATGATATCCAATGGTCAAATTACTTAATGGTTTCTGAGTGAGTGACAGGCTTCAAAACCGGAACTATGTCAAACAAAACAAGGTAAGGACTCACACTCAGGAACTAAAACGCATTAATTAAACTGTGGAGGAAAGCACAAGCAATTCAAGGGGAAAAAAGCAGAAGTGTGTATTTTTGAAAGAAAAAAAAATGGTGCCATTATTGTACAATAGTTTTACCTCCTACAAATTCATGCAGCATTGCTTGTTAGGGATTAGAGCTACACACAAATAGTCATTCGTTTGTTATGTTGATTTAATTTATAGAGAGCTAGATAATTGGTTTGAGATAGAGAATTCCCAAGAGAAATATGGATAATTAAGCTGTCTAGGTTAAAAAAAGGTAATTTTTAATTAAAATTTGGGACAAAACAATAGATGGGAAGTGTTTAGAGAACCAGCCTTTGCCACCATTAATTGAAGTTTCCCACACAAGGATGACAACAACACCATAGCAAACTCATGAAGTATTAAGAGGAGACCCACACATCATTGCCACGTAGACTTAAAAGATGAGGAGGCAACATCATATATAATATAGAAGTAAAACTGACAGTATCCCTTTACAATACACTATATTGATTGCCCTGTTTACAGGCTACTTTTATTTCCTGTGAATTATGGCAATTTGTCTAATCTATCCCACAACCTCATGGAAGCAGTTAATGAAAATCAGTTACAAAAATTTGGAGTCCAATTTAAAAAAAGAAAAGATAAACAAACACTTGGTTTATATGCACACAGAATATAGCAATTTTTAAGGACATCCATGTGAATGTATACATAAGAAGAAACAGAATCAAGATCTGTCCAGACAAATAATGCCCACACACTAATTTAAAATTATCATCAGAAACGAAAAAAACCCCCAACAATACTTGTCTTCATATACGACAAATTATGGCCTCATTTTACCACCCGTACACATGATCCAAAGCATGATTTCTGCTGCATATATAAATAATATAATTGTAGTAAAAGAAGCCTTAATGTCTTTGTTACCACCAGGCTTTGAATAGTCACTCTCGGACAGCTTTCACCTGGTTAGCAGATGTCACGCACCTTCCGGGCCCATGTTGTTGCTGGAGTAGTTCTCTTCTCCCTGTGTTGCCAAACTCGATCTCGCCTGCCACGATGTAGTGTTCCTCAGCAGGCAGAGCTGGTTAGCAGGCCCCTTGGCAGCCCGGGTTCTGCCCGGCGGTTTCTCACGGGGCTCTGCCATCCCTATACCCCGGCCTCACACCACCTTTGGTGAGTTGCCAAGCTGTTATCTACAGCCTCTCCCATGGGGTCAATCTCTCTGCCATTGCCTTATGGCTATCTGCAGCTTTGGGCCCTGCTTGCCCACGAGGACCCGCCCCAACAGCTCTCCACACTCTCGTCCCTTGCTCTCTGGGTACCTACCCCACAGGAAGCAATTCCACAATGACTTTCCTACTACCCCATATATATCTCTATGCCCTATGCTCCTTCACCTAGTGTAACAAAAAAAAATACAAGCACCAGCAAAACTAACTGGTAAATTTATTCTTGCCCACTCCTATCCCCACACCGGAGCCTAAAGGGAGGGAATGTGCTCCTCTTGACTCATCGCTTCTGGGCCCACCTCCTGTCCGTTCCTTAATATAGCAGACCCTGGCGGCAATACCTGCTCTGACCGCAGACCCCTTTAGGGCTTTCCCTGGGTCTTCACCCCCTGTGGGGCCTGCCTTTGCACCCTATCATCCCAGCACTCCCACCTGGGTTCTGTCATGCTCCCTGGTGCTGCCTCAGTCCTTCTTTTGGCCGCCACACTCGTTGTCCCACCGTTTGCTGACACAGACCTTCATTGTGGGGCCCCACTCTCCCCAGCTCATGTCAGCTCCTGCTCGCCTGGCTCCTTGGGTTCAGCATGCACGGTCTTCTCAGCCCCCAGTGTCAGCCGTGGTGCTGCTTCCCGGCTATCCGCCCCCTTCCACCATTGCGGCCACCATTTTTATCTCTGCCGGCCAGCGTCCGATGCTGACATCACCGACCGGCCGTAACCACACAAAAAGGTGGCTAACGAGCCACGTGGGTTCCTTCTCCAGATCCACGTGCATCTCGTCGTGGGCTGCCGGTAAGTGCCGTTCGTTACCTTGCCCCCCGGAACAGTCTTTTTTCCTTTTGTAATTATTTTCTCTTACTGAATATTTAAATTTAACACTAAATTCACTTAGCTGAGTCTGCTTTTGTCTAATGAAATGAATCATTTTAAAAAGTTAGGAAGAAATTAATCTTTCTTCTTGAAAGAGGAAAAAATAGAAAAGGTGATTTTTCTATTTTCTATGGACAATGGAAAGACCATTTATTTGCATTCTGCTGATGTGTGTCAGTTAATATTTAGGCTAGAAAAAAAGATGTTGCCCAATAAAGCAAATACGTTATACAGTGTTGCGTTCCACACTGCTGACCCAAACAAAATATGTTGCCCATTGTCCCGCGAGACCAACAGGCCATGTTTCCTGCTTCCAGAGACATGCCCCCAACAATCTCCAGGTCATGTCTCTGGCAGTGGGGAAAGTCAGGGCTCTCTGCTTCTAGAGACACACCTTGAAGATTGCCAGAGTGGCATCACTAGAACTGAGGAAACCCAACTTTTTCACTTCCAGATCTCCAGAATCTCTGGGGGAAGGGGGGAGGTGGACTTTGAGAATATTTTAAGAACGTCTGCAAAAGGATGTTGGCCACTGTACTCCCCTGTTTTACCCGTGACAGATTAAGGTACTATGTCCTGTGTTGTGTCAGGGTTGACTGTGTAGGTCTCCTAAGAAGTTAGACAAAGGATTTGTATAGGATGGTTTGGATAAGGATGATTCTGCCTCACACAGGGGAATGGACTAGACCATTTTGAGATTCCTTCCAGCTCTACTTTATTATGTTTCTACTACAGATTAGCTTCTGCTCTTATATTTAGGGAGTAGCTCCATCATGAGAGGACATTAAATAGGAATTTTTTTTCCAGCAAGCATATTTTAACTAATAAGTAGAAATAATAGATGATATACAGGCTGATTGGAGCCAGTTGATTTCTCAATAACCACTGCACATTATTGGTTATTGGAATGTGAATCGTCTGTGAAGGTTCTTGAAATTAGTGTTTGTTTGCTTCTTCAGGATCTCAAAATATATATTTTGTATATCAGTTTGTGTTGCACAACTAATGCATAAAAAATTAAATGCACAGGTACATCTGCACAAATATCCCCACTTTCTCCATTGTAGTACAATAATTCTGCAACAGAAATCATGAATACACTTTTATTCACACATTAACATTATCTTCCTTCTTAGCTATTTCAAGCTATAATTGGAGTAGATCTTGGAAAGGGCAAGTTAAAAGTATCACAAATCTCTTATTTGCTGCAAACCAAAAACAGAAATAAATTTCAAGTGTTTTGAGGCTTCAAGAAATGACTTACAACTTCAGCAGTTCATATCAAGAAATCCCAGGATGTTTAATCAAAAAAAGGATTGTGGACTCTGAGAATTTCAGTACAAACAGAAAGCAGTTCAAGTCAGTAAGGATGCTAGTGGATCCAGAAAGTAAGTCATTTTCTTAATTTTGTATTACCAGTCCATAACCAAAAAAAGAATATTTGACAGACACTGCATAACTATATAGCCATGACTACTAGTCTATAACCATTTGTGAATTTCACTAGAAGGACAGAATTAAATTGATTACCCTATTGTGATAACTTCTTCTAATGTATAATAGATTGTTTTATCCTGTTTTGGATCTCTCATTTCATCTCCAAGAATAGCACTGCCAACCTCAGTGAATTACATCAGACCTGACTATTGACAGCACCATAACGAATGAATAGTTTTTCCAGCCATGGAATAGGATGGATTTTTATGTAGTGAGCATGTACCAAGATAGGAAATTAGATGCATCTCATCCTCTGTACATAAAGGTAAATATAGCTGAACCAGATGAAGGCAAAAGAGAAAAGCTAAACTATTTAGTAGCTTTGATACTTTAATCTGTGTTAAAAAGGACCTGTTTTTTAACATAAAATTAAGAAGGAGAGAGCAGTTCAAATCCAACAGCATAAGCAAATAGGTATTGATCATTAACTGAGTCTGAAAACTTGCCACATAGTTATTTTTCCCCCAGAAACTAGCAAAAGTCAAACAAACTTTCATATACAATCCAGAACAGTAAAATCAGTAACTAGGAGCAAGGACATACATACAATGTGAAGTCAAACTTGAATAGGTGCAGAGAAGGGCTGGTAGGATATTCAGGAGCATGGGAACTTATTCTGTAAAAGGTAGCCAAAATAACAGATTTTTTGAAGTAAAATAAAACCCAAGAGTTGATCAAATGTGGGAAACCGAAACTTCTTCCCCATGTATACAAGCTTCTTAACTTACTGTTGAGCAGTAGGGACAATAACATAAGATATGCAAAATGCCAATAAAGTCACTCTGTACAAGAATAGCAATGACTGCAGCAACCGTAATAACTACCATGGCAGTTTGCTATTAAAAACTGTTGTGAAGATCATTGTTTGGGTGGTGCCCAAAAGATTTCAGAACCTTGCTGACTGTGTTTACCCTAAGGTATGGTGAAACTTCAGAAACAGTAGGTCCACCGTAATAGATATGATCTTCTCACTCCAGCAAATCCAAGAAAAATATAGAGAACAAAGGAAACCCCTCTATTTTGCCTTCATTGACCTAACCAAGGCTTTTGAGCTTTCAGTAGAAAAATCCTCTTCAAACTATTGGAAAAGATTGGCTGTCCCCCAAAACTCCTCAGCGTAATCTGCTCTTTTCAGATGGCATGTAGGGAACAGTCAGCCACGATGAATCAATATCTGAGGCTTTTGAGATTCAAAGCAGAGTCAACCAGGACTGTCTCTGTGCCCAAACCCTATTTGGGATTTTCTTTTCTCTTCTTCTGGCATATGCTTTTGGGACCTTCATTAAAGGTATTTATCTACATACATGCTCAGATGGAAAATTATTCAGCCTCACATGCCTTAAAACAAAGACTAAAGTAAGGAAAGTTTTGATTTGTGAGCTGCTGTTTCCCGATGCTGCTGCATTGATAGCCGACATAGCTACTTTCAAAGCCTCACCAGCTGCTTCAGTCATGCCTGCCAAGAATTAGGTCTTACAACCAGCATCAAGTAGATCAATGTTATAGGCAAGAACACTGATTCACCAGCAGTGATCACAACAGGTGAAAATGTATTGGATGCTTAAGTAAATTTATGTACCTTGCAATATGTCACTTGAGACTGAACTGTGTAGCTGTGTTGGCAAAGCCTCAGGCATCTTGAGCATGCTGAGCAACCAAGTGTGGAACAACAACAAACTGACTGCTAAGAGCAAGGTCAAAGCATATCATGCTTGCATCATCAACACTTTTGTATGGCAGCAAATTTTGGACCACAGACTCTTCGCAAGGAAAGTACTTAAGCAGTTTTTACTTAAGTTTCCTTCTCCATACTCTAGGAATTTCCTGATGGGACAAAGTTACCTACACTGAGGTCTTGGAATGTGCCAACATTATGAGCATCCATTCTCTTCTCAGTCAGCATTGACTTTGATGGCTTGGTTATGTACGGAGAACGGACACTAGCTGTATACTCAAGGCTCTCTTGTATGGAGAATTCTTTACAGGAAAAAGACCATGTGGTCATTCTTATCTCCATTTCAAAGATATTTGCAGGAGAGACATGAAGACAATGAACATTGAGCCAAATGACTAGGAAAAGACCAAGTGTTTGGAAACAGTCTATAAGCATGAAATGGAAGCTTTTGAGGAAAGAAGAGCCCAACAGTGTGGAAGGAAAAAAACAGGGAAGAACCCTGAACCACATGCAGGACTAAGTCACCAGATATGAACTTCACATGTGGTAAGTGTGAAAGGGACAGTCATTCAGGAATTGGGCTGCCAGCCACACTCACAGATGTTCAACAAGCTGATGCTTCAACTCAGCCCTGATGTCTGTCTCACAAGACATACAGATACCTATGCCTAGAAAACCCAAAATATAATTCAGATATAGTTACTATAAATACACCAAGGGGTAAGAGGTAAAAAACACAAGTGAGAGGAGAGTTATTTAAGCTAAGAGCCATGTTGTTAAAAGAGCAAAATTGATACATCTGCCCATAAATAAATTTAGCCTGGTAATAAGAAGCTTACTTTTCTACCCACCACTTGCTACAAGTCTCAAACCCCCACCTCTCCTAACAAGTACTAAGATGGAGTTTGATAGATTTATAGAAGAGATTCTAGGGCATTGTTGCCAGAAAAGACAGAGTAGTGCATACAATGATCAAGGAAGTCTGTTCCAATCATTAACACCCCTTCCTTTTCTGATAACTATTCTGATCAGTGATCCAAATTTGCTTTCTATTATTTCATTTTTATGCTTCAGCAAGGAAGAATCAAGATATGCTCTACTCTTCAAAGAACATTTAAAAAGTTTATTGCAGCAAAAACAGCACATTTCACTTATCAAATTATGTCGATAAACAGCTTCAGTCATGTGATGCAGATAGTACTCTATTCAGTACAACTGAGCTGTGCCGGTTAGTTACAATCGAGTTTCTTCCCTAGCTTCCAATTACTACTTTTCACCGAACATATTTTTAATATGCTGATTGTTCTTAATCAGACAGTATTTTTGCTTTCACTAAGACAAATAATTCAGGTATGAAAAATGAAAGAACAATTTCTGGTTTGTATGATACTTAGTTAACTTTTTATCACCTTGCCACTATTCTAATTACAAGATCATAATACATTTTTTCTTGAAAAGAAGATTATTGTTACGCTCATCTCCTAACTAAGCCTTTCCTTTGCATAGATGCAGTTTGGGCTTTGTTCTTGACTGATAATAACACATTAGCTTTGACTTCAAAAGGAAGATAAATATTATTTCCATGTCAGATTTGTTAGCAATTCAACATTTGAGACCTAAAGACCTTGAATACTGAAAAACAGAGAAAAGGAATTGAACAAACTTCCAAAAAACAACCAAAAACAAATCTCTAGGTATTGATTTTTACTTTCTTCTCTCACTTTTGTTTAATTTAAAATAGTACTCCACTTCATAATCTATGATAACAAATGAATTATAATCTATGAATCATAACTCTTGATTATTTTTTTTTTGTTATAAAGCTGGTAGAGATAAAGTTTATAAGAAAATACAACCAGGCACTTTAAGAATGCTGCCAATTTATTTTTTAGTGCTCTATGATGCTGAGCTAATTTGATATTAATATAAATTGGGACCAATCATCATTTTTTAAATTATAATACATTTTTATTTTTCATGAATCCAATCATATGTGCTCAGTACTACTTCGTCACTGTAATTTCACACTAGATAATAGAACTACTGCATAATTAGAAAGAGTTGTCAAAACTTTAAAAAAGTGAAGCATTTAAGACCATGCATGTCTTAGGCATCCATCAGTGGGATCCATCTTCATGCCTACCATCTTAGAAAAATAATGTTATTTAGCATTTAAATATGAGTATGGGTACCTGGATGCGTACCTGCCCTAAAACTTGACCCAGTATCAAAAAGATAAGATATATTCATTCTAACAGTAAAATATATTGGTGTTTTAAGTTCTGTGCATATTTATACAAATAAGTATAAGTGTAAATATGTTTAGGGTTTATTTTCACAAGTAGAATAACAGCAGCCTAGCTGCATTCCCACTGAAATCATTCTAATGTTCCGCCACCAAAACTTGACCATAAATGAAATCAAAGACAGATGCAAACTTATACTTCACAGGGCTTCTGGCTTCAATATCACCACCATAAATGTGCATCTAAAAATCTTCACAACATTTTCTCAGTACTTCTGCACTAGGCTCTGGCACCTCATTTGAGGTCACCCCCACTACTGGTGGATTTGGCTACTTGGAAGCTGCACCTTTTTACCAGCCTCAGAGGATCCTAGAAAGAGTACTGCATCCTCCTTTGCAGAGAAAGGCAAAAACCTCCTACAGTCCTGTGAATCTGATCAAGAGGAGAAATTCCTTCCTGACCCCAAGTTGGACAATCATTATGACCCTGAGTGACAAAGCAAGATCCTCTAGCCAAGAATCACTTAAATTTTCCAAGTACCAGCAGGAGCATCAGCACCACCCAGTAAACCTCTCGCTTCCTCAGCCTTAGCTGTGGACAATGTTTTAATGCTTCAGAGAAGGGCAACCTCCCCAAACTGCACCCCAGAGTCGGTAACAATCAAAGTGGAGGGGTATGAGGGAATCCTTACAAGCAAGGAGCAAGAACTGTGAGGTATGGGATTGCCAGATACCTACTATACTTAATTTCAAAATATTCTGAACTCCCTGGCAGATGAATGATGAATAGAAATGCCTTGAAATGGCTCAGGTACCCTTTACAAACTGCAGCCAGATGATTACTAAGAGAAACTATTCCTCTGCTTCCAAAGTCTTCAGCTCCAGTCACATGGGACTGTTAAAAATGTGGTGAAATAACGTGGCATATAGTGACAGCAGTACACAGCTGACATCCAGCTATATGTACTCTTCACCCCAAGGATGCATAACATCTCTTCTGCCTTTCTCCAGGCTCAGACAAAATTGGCTCTGGGATGAAAAGGGACTGGCTTAAACTGAATGTGGACAAAAATGAAGCAAGGCTGGTAGGCAAAGTGTAGTATTTGGAGGAACCTGCCTTTTAACATCTCCCAGTATCAAGGTCATCTCTCTGATTAAGCTGGTCTGCAGCCTTGGGATCCTTTTATACTGCTTATTTTTATTAAATAACTAAATAACCATAACTAAATAACTTTGACTTCCAAATGAGACTGACCAAATCTTTTTCATATCTTGCTGGAAACAGACTTGGCAGGGCCGACCCACATTTTTTGGGGCACTCTGCAAGTTATAGTTTTGGGGCCCCTGGCCTGATGCAAAGAAGCCATTGAGGGGAGGGAGGTTGGCGAGAGGCCACAGAAGCTGGCAGTGCACAGTGGTGGTGCCAGAGTGTTCATAGCATAGACAGAGGAAGGAAAAAATTGGGGGGCTGAGCATGCATGCACACATGCCCCCACAAGGGAAAGTCTGCAGGGAAAGGGGAAAGGGCCACAGGGTGGGGAGTGTCATTGCCCTGCACTCTACTGCACTGCGCTGGCCCCAGCTGCCTCCCAGCCCCACTGGCCCCACCAGCCCTGGCTGCCTCCCCTCTTTGGCTGCACCAGTCCCAGCTGCCTTCCCACCCCAGCCCTGGCTGTACACTGCCGGGGGGGGGGGCGGGCGCTAGAGCTGGGGGCTGGAGCAGGGCCAACCTCAGCCATACTGCCAGGCCACGGGGCTCTTTGCCTCCACACCTCTCTGCTCCTGCTGCTTCAATAGCAGCAGGAGCCCCATGTGCATCCTGGGCAGGCTGTGCTGTGCCACTTTTGAAGGAGCAGCAGCAAGGTGCAAAGGCAAGGAGCAGTGCACAGCTTGCAGCTGCAGCCCACCCTTGCCTTATGCACAGATGGGGGGGCATGTGCTCCCCTCCCTCCCCCGGCTGCCTAGTGGTGCACATCTGGAGGAGCCACCATGCTCCAACTGTTCCATGACTCAGCCCAGCCAGGGCCCGATTCACTGTGAATGGGGCCTTGGCCAGGCTAGGCTGTAAGGCAATCAGAGCCTGGCAGTTTATCCAGGGGCTCAGCACAGGGAAGCTGGGTGTAACTCCTCCTTCCCCTCCCCCTTGGCTTCCCATGGTGTGTGCAGTGGTGGGACCCACTCACCTACTCGCTGGATGACCCGGCCTGCCTGGGGCCCAAGTCATGGTGAATGGGGCCTGGGCCAGGTCATGGGACAATCCCCATAGTGCAGCAGGGATCATAGCTGCAGTGAACTGTTTGCCCTTCCCATACCCCACTGTAAGGATCTTGATCTGACCCCACCCCTCAAGCGCAGGGTGACAAAGAAAAATTAAAAGTAACTTACTCACCTATGTGTAGCTGAGCCAGCTGCAATGCTGGCTGTGAGTGCAAGGTATCTGAGTGTATGCACCCCTCCCCCCATCCTGCAGCTTCCTGTGTCCAGGCTGCCCTAAAGCGATGCCCCATTTGGGGTGGCAACTTCTGCCCCCAACTTCTGCCACCTAGCTGGAGGGCCCCTTGGCTGTGGGGCCCTCTGCAGCTACAGGTTTCACAGGATAGGACAGGCTGGCCCTGAGCCTTGCCCACGTTGACCCATGTGTTTGTGAAATGCAGGGTTAGGTGCTTCCTAAATGCAGTGAAAAGGCCCCAGACAGTACATGATGTAGCAGTTCTTCTGCTTTGCAAAACTTTGCCATAAAAACATCACCCTGGTGCTTGGTAGTGGAAGGAAAGATGATTCATTCCTAAGAGTGCTAGCTGAAAAGTGTCTCTGATTCTGCAGTAAATTTTAAATTGTTGATAAAATATTCAAAGTCAAAATATTCAGGCCAAAACTTCACACGGGTAACTGCTGTTACACGCAACCTCCTCTCACCAAGAATGAGAGGTAATTAACTGTGTTAGTGTAAAGTCAGACAGGAGACAGGGCAGGGTGGCACCTTAGGCTGCCTATACGTGTGCTCAGGGATGGTGGGGGTATTTTAATTAGAGCGATTCTCGGGCTTCTTGTACATTGAAGGTAGCTGCTGCCGCTGCCACTGTAGCAGTGTCAGCTCCAGTGTCAGTAGCTCTGTGGCGCACAGGCCCTGATAGCCATGCTTAATGCCCCATTCACTCCCTGCCATCCTGGCTATGCTACTCAGTGCAGGGCTGTACCAGCTATGACAAAGACCCTTCAGGGGCCGTAGGAGGAGCACCATTCTTTTCACCCCACTTGTCCCCCAGATACACTGGCTGGTGCCCCACATCCCCTTCTACTAACACTAAAGAACATATAAGCTTTCATATAGAACAGCATCTAACATAGTTGATTCTTGCCTACAAAAGCTTCTGTGAATCAGTTAGTCTGCCCTGCCTTTGGCCTAAACAAGAGAGGAGAGTGTGTTTTGACATGGGAGATATAGGCCAACCAGAGAGCCCAGACAATGAAGAACAGGACACTAAGCCACCCAACTACTCTGAGACACTACAGGGTTATTTCAGAACCTAAGTGCTAGGAGTTTTCAATCTTCAATTGAAACTTGATGCATTTTGTGGAGAAAAAAATCCAAGTGGCTGTAGTTACCATGCTGATTTGTGAATGTTTTGAACCCACTTTGCACAGGTGTAAATGACTACACCAAGCACAAGGCAATGGAGAAAAAGGGCCCTTGTAATTAGCATTCCACAGCTTTTCCAGGCAGTTTGCAAGATTTCCCTGTTATGCTGAAAACAAAGGAACTAGATTATAAAGGTCCTGGTGAAGTGGAGGTTGTGCTAACTGAGAACATTGCGTTCTTTAAAAAGTTGTTTTGCCAGTTGCACCCACAAGATTGTATGCCAGTAATATCCAGACTGTGACTTCTGAAAACTCTTCAGTGCTTTACCTGCAGCTCACTGCAGAAAATATACATGCATTGGGCACATCTTTCATACAGTCAGTAAACACTGAAGAGACTTACCATTTTTAAATGTTTTCTTCTGTTGGCTGGTGGAAATGTTAACAAAAGCACTGTAGTTATCTTTTTTTGAACTGAAGAGTGGTTGCCACAATTCACTGGAGATGTACATTTGATGTGGCTTTTTGGACACTGACTGCTCATGCAGCTCCTATGCCAGTCAGGCCTGAATGGGAATGTTCTCTGTCCTTTCCAAAAAGAAAAGACAGCCTTCTAAATTTAATCTTGTGGCAGGATGCTCAAAGCTCTAGAGTTTTTAGGAGTATTTTTTTCAGAACAACACCAACAATTGACCTAGGGTATAGGTTATAGCTATGTTGGTCTAAGGACACAGGCAGACAAGGTTATTTGGGTAAATCTGGTTATCTTTTATTAGACCAACTCAAATAGTTGGGAAACTATTAAAACTATTGACCTAAACTTTCAGGGCACTACATCAAGTTATTAGAGGGCTAGCTGATTTTGCAGTCACAACTGCTGGTTATTATTTTCTATTATTTTGAGGTACATTCTTTTTTATTATTAGCTTTTAAGATGCTTTATAGAAATAAAAAGGCAGGGTCCCCAGCCATTAAGATTTACTGCCCAGGTTTGCTGGAATTATGTAATTCATCAGGACGTACTGAATGAAATGCATACATTCCACATTTTGATCGTTGACGAGAGCACATGTATCTGTTAGCAAAATGTTAATACTGTATGTAAAATTCCAAAGTATGGATGATGTCACCCATCAGACCAGGTTTGCTGGAATTTTAAAGCTGTCAGCTTGTGATAGCTCCACTATTGTAGCAGCAATTAGGCAATTTTATGTTGACAGCAACTTAGATATGCAAAAGATGGTAATGCTTACCTCTGATGGTGCTTCAGTAACGCTTGGAAAGCACAATGGTGTGGCTGCAGTACTTCGCCAGTCTATTTCACATCTGCTCCAGCAGCACTGCGTGGCACACCAGGAAGACTTGGGGATTGATGATGCTTGGAAAGATGTACCTTTGATGAGGTGCATTGAAACTCTACTACGGACCATCTACACACTTTTTAGTAGGTCTTCTGTAAAAAAATCTAAGTTTGAAGAACTATTTAAGGCTGCCAATTGTGAAATTGTTTCATTTAGGCCACTGAATAACGTGAGATGACTGTCTGGACATTTTGCTGTTAGTGCCTTGATGAAGAATTATACTGTGTTGATGGACTACTGCATACAACAAGTGGCTGAAGACAATGACCTAATTCACAAATATTGCTTGGACAAACTGCAGAAACCAGAGTAACATGCTGCACTGGCCATACTAAATGATGTCTTAGGTGAACTGGCTGAGCTGTGCAGAATCCTTCAAAAAAGTTCACTAACAACAGTAGAAGCATTTCAGTTTGCCAAAGCTAGAATTGCCAAACTTCATTCACAGTATCCTTGTGAGACTGTACATTTTTCTGAAGATGTTCAAACCTTACTGTCATCATTTGAATCACCCGTTGACACTACATCAGTTATCCAATTCATTGAACATACATGTGACCACACGGAAAACAGATTTCCAGAAGGTGAATTGAAAGAATGGTCAATTTTTGATAAGGATTCTTTTTCCTCTTCATCAAAAAGAAATTATTTCTCTTTTAGGCATGAGGAGCTGGCAACAAGATATAGCACCTTGCTAAACAAATCTGTAGAAACTTTTAAGAAGAACCTATGCAAACAATATATGGACTTTAAATTAACTGTTAGTGAGAAGATGAAAACTGGGACCTTTGAAGACGTGGTCACCTACATGCTACAACAGGAACAATTTAATGAACTGTCGTTACTTGTTGACATCTGTGCCACTTTCCAGGTATCTAGTGCAGATTGTGAGAGAGGGTTTAGCCTCATGAACGCAAAAAAACCCAAGTCTAGATATTGTTTAAAAGTTGATAATCTGGACAAGCTGATGCAAATTAAACATCATTTAGCATCAGGAGAGACTGTTAACCTGGACACTGTATATTCTATTTGGAAAACAGAAAAAGGTAGATGGGAGTCACTTTGGTAAATGAAAGTTATAGTATAATTTTTTGTTGTTATACTGTGTTCTACAGTGGGTGCATGCCAAAAGGGGGAGGCGGGACCAACTCGGGAATGGCCCAAAGTGGTGTGCTCACGGACTGAAGCAGTGTGCTTATGGACCGCTACACTTTAGAGGGAACATTGGCCTAGGGCTGTATTATTCATTTTAAGATTGAAGCAAAAACAAATATAACTTCACTGGAATTAATTAAAAACAACCTATAGTCATAGGCAACTTGTAAGGGGAACATGGTGGGGCATGTATCCCCCCGACAGGGTTGCCTCTGCCACTGATACTGCCGACAGTGCCCACAGGTGCTCGCCTGCTCGGTCACAGCCTGAAGTGTCTGTGGGTGCTCACCAGCTGTTTCCCTGCTGCCGAGGCCACTGGCGGTATCTGTGGGTGCTCGCCAACCCTGTCCCCGCCACCATCACTGGCTTCTGCGGGTGCCCCCACAAGACTCAGGAGGCACCAGTTGCTCATGCTAACTTCAGTTCTGGATGTAACTAAAAGATTTAGCCCTAACTAAAGATTCATGATATACCACAGAGGCCTTCCTTGAAGCTATCATCATGGTGCCTCTCGCTCCATTTTGAGATTTCAGACATTATGTTAGACAAAAGGTTTTAGGAAATTTAATGCCATTGTTGCCATAAGTGCCTATGTCAATGACAATTGCATTTCAGGGTGTGTAGTGCATGAGGAGCTGAAGACAAGTCTGTAGGAGAGGGGGAAGAGAATCAGGGGAACAGAATTTGATCCCACAATGGAATGTTCTCATCTCTCCAGTGAAATGTAACAGACTGAAGGGGCGGGGAAGGGTTGCTGACAGCCAGCCGGATGCAAAGCCAGCAGTGCAGAGAAGCAGAGGTACCTGGGAAGGGGCGGTGCAGGGGGTAGGGCCACTGCTGCCATCCATCATTCCATGCTGCCGCCAGGTGCCACATGCCACTTTCATGTGCCTAAGTATCCCTACTTCTCTGTCACCAGCTTCGTGTGTGGCCAGCCATCAGCATCCCCTCCCTGCCCTGCATGTGGCAGTGATGCGGAGAGTATAGATGGAAGTGGGGGTGGCTGCAGCATGCAAGTGCCACACACCTCAGGGAGGTGCTGACACCTGGCTGCACATGAAGCTGGCAGCATGGAGAAGAGGGGATACTGGGGCATGGAAAAGTGGCATCCGGTGGTGACATGGAGTGTATAAATAGTGGCAACAGCTGTGTGCAAGCTCCCTGTACCACCAGCCTCACAGCCGGCCATCTGTCAGCACCACCACCCCACTCCCCAGCCAGCTGTCAGTGCCCCCCACTCCACATCCGGAAAGGGTACCCACCAGAAGGAGTACCCTGATTTAAGAATTTTGAAAACCCCTGATCTAATTTAAATTTTGCCTCTGCAACTTGAGACCACAGCTCCTTGTTCTGTCATCTGCCATAACTGAGAACAGTCTAGCTCCATCCCCTGTAGAACCACACTTCAGGTAGTTGAAAGCTTCTATTAAAGCCCCCTTCAGTCTTCTTTTTTTCCAAAATAAGTCCAATTCTCTCAGCCCCTCCTCACAAGTCACAACCAGGCACATTGCTGGTTTATATTCAGCTTACCTTCCATTGCAACCAGCAGGTCCTTTTCTGCAGAGCTGCTGCTTAGCCAGTTGGCCCACTGCCTGTACTGGTGCATGAGACTGTTCTGTCCTAAGTGCAGGATTTTGTACTTGTCCTTGTTGAACTTCATGATATTCATTTGGCCCGATCTTCCAATTTGTCCAGGTCACTCTGAATCATAGCCCTACCCTTCAGCATATTTACTATTCTCCCCAGCTTGGTGTCATCCTCAGGCTTGCTGAGGTGCACTCCATCCCATCTTTTAGGTAATTTGTGAAGATATTAAACAAAACCAGCCCCAGGACCAACCCCCAGAGCACTCCACATGACACCGACTGCCAAGTAGACACTAAATCCATTGACTACTACCCTTTAAGCCCAATAATCCAGCCAGTTTTCTATCCACCTTACAGTACATTCATTCAGCTCATACTTCCTTAGCTTGCTTGTAAGAACATTCTGGGAGACTATGGTGGGACAATAGGGGGCACTACTAGGTAGAGCCACCCCCTCACTGTGTCCGGCCCAAAACTATGCTTTGTGCATCTATGTCTGGCCATCCCCCTTATTGGAGACCTCCCACAAGCCTGGGGTAATGCTACCACCACCCGGGCACTAGTGTCTGTTAGGGCTCTGTGCAGCCTGGGATGTACAGACGCAGCCAGCCTTGGGGGTGCTTTGACCCCTGGAAGTATTTCTGGGTACTTCTTGTAGCCAGGAGTCTCCCAAGATATTCTCAGGTAGGACTGAATTAGTTAATAAACAGCCAAGCTCCCTCTCCCCATAGGCATTCACAGCTAGGTGTGCTGAGCCAGATAGCTTTTTACTGATCAGGGAGAGAGAATGGGAGTGGGTAGAGAACACAGTAAGTTCAAGAGAATAACAAAACACCTTGAGCAAGACAGACTAAATTGAGCCTTTCATCAAATTTGGGTTCAGGGACCCTTTTTAACATGCGTCTAAAATCACTTAATCTTAATATACTGGCTAGGTTTCCAAGGCTACTCACAGTAAAATCAACTAGAGCTTCTCTCCAGAGGTCCAAGATTCTCTGAGCCCCCAAAATGACTGCCTGTCTCCTTCCCAGAACGCCTGATGCAGGACAAAGGAAGGGCAAACTCCCCGCTCCCTTAGGAATTTTACATCCCAGTCACCTAGGTGACCAGGTTGACCAAAACCAGGCAGTGTAACAAAACAGAGGGGCTTGAGCTGTCCCAGTACAGAGGTGAAGCAGAACAAGGAAGATATCTTCACAGAGACCATATCAAAAGGCTTGCCAAAAATCAAGGTACATCACATCCACTGCTCTCCCCACATCCACAGAGCCAGTTCTCTCATCAAAGAAGGCAATCAGGTTGGTCAGGCATGACTTTCCCATGCTGACTGTTCTTTATCACCACCTTCTCCTCCAAGTTATTAGAAATGGATTCCTGAGGACCTGGCTCCTTGATTTTTCTACGGACTGAGGTGAGGCTGACCAGTCTATAGTTCCCCAGATCCTCCTCCCTCCCTTACTTAAAGATGGGCACTATATTTGCCTTTTTACAATTTCCCAGGACCTCTCCCAATTGTCATGAGTTTTCAAAGATAATGGCCAGTGGCTTTGCAATCACATCAGGCAACTCCCTCAGCACCTTCATGTGCATGGCAACAAGCCCCATGGACTTGTAAACACCCAGCTTTTCTAAAAAGTCCCTAACCTGTTCTTTCACCACTCTTGAATGCTCATCTGCTCCCTAAACTGTGCTGGTAGGCACATTAGGCTGGGAGCTGACCTTACCTGTGAAGGCTGAGATAAAAAAAGGCATTCAGTTTTTTCCCCATTATCTGTCCCTAGATTGCCTCCTCCATTCAGTAAGAGACCCACACTTTCCCTGATCTTCCTCTTGTTGCTGACATACTTGTAGAAACCCATGTTACCCTTCATGTCCCTGAAATGTTGTGCACACTGGCTCCTATGCATATGTGTAGTGGGATCCACATTGAAAGAACAACCTCCAAACTTGAGAGGTATGCAGTGCTTAAAAAACTAAAGAAAAGAAAATAGAATTTGTAAGCATTTTTCAGAACAATGCATGGATATGTTCACTTGCTATGTTGCTACTTCTCAGTTGCTATTTTTTCTCTATGCTGCAATGTCTCAGTTGCGGATGAATTTCTCAGATACCAATGTCTGTATCTTTTTTAAATATTTCAAATTATGGGGGGAAGGGGAAGTCCTAAACAGTATTAGTGTTGTTTATGTTTAGAAACAGAGTTTAGGACCCTTTCATAGACACGACGCATAGAGAGCAGCTGTACGTAGAGGGCCTATCTCCAAACCCACTAAAATCAATTTGAGTAAATACTTGACATTAATAGGCTTTAGATTACACCCAGAGTTTTCCAGCCCTCCAGCTGGATAGGGGCACACATCTACTGACTTAAGGCCAAAAAAATTAGGAACAAGCAACACATCCAGTTCTGCTCCTTATGCACCTCTATGATTAGTATCAATTTGTCATGATTACTCCATTCTGCTTAAGGAGAGAGCATCTGGTCCAGATGCTAATATCTCCAAAACAAAAAGATCCCCTTGAAAAATCCTAAATTTGTTTTCTTTTTGCCCTCCAGCAAACTAGTTAGCTAGCCCTATAATGAAAAAGCTATATTAAAGCTGTCGAGCAAAGAAGATCATTCACACGCAAACCAGAAGTTGTTGCGAGCTAGCAAGCACACATCTGGATATACTACTCCCACCCTTGAGGTTAGAAGAAAAAAAAAATCCTATTATATTATACATATGGGGAAAATGAAACCCAAGTATGGGAGAAGATTCTCCTTCATCTCACCTAGATCTGTCTCAGTTGCAAAACAATGACATTAATTGCTCAATAGGCAATGATTTATTAGTTACTACTACTCAGAGAAGTGTCTAACTCAATTCTAGAATACTCCTAGAGCTTTAATTTCATTTTTACTTGGATAGGAGTTCTCTCTTCAGACCCGTACAGCAGTGGCAGTGTGCGCATATGAATTCACATTCTGAATATTCCAAAAAGAGTGCAGCATCCTCGTGCTCCATTTAGCAGTCTCCTTATTGCTGCTGACAGAGGCAAAGTAGCACTGGCTAGACAGGAAAGGCAGACCATATGCCTTTCAGGAGTCTATATGCCTAAAGGGGCCATAAAATTAGATCCAACCCCCTGTATATTTTGGTACATTCAGAAAATGGAAAAAAATTAATTCCCATCTGCCTCTTCTGAGGGGCCACCTGTGGCCCCCAAATCCTCTACTTAGCAGAGTAGATTCTTCCCACCTCCTTTAAATGGAGTTTACCTAATGCTGAAGTCTGGAGAAAGGGACAAAAAAGGAAGGCGTTGCAACCCTGAGCTCTTCAAAATACCACAAATGTTTGGTCAGAGTGCTGAACGCACTTAATGCAAAAAGGCCTCCTACCTCAGCAGGGGCTCAATCTGGTCTTTCTGCAGAGTGAGGCTCCTTTAATTGAGGATATTTCAATATATGGGGACAATTTTGAACATGGGCAAGCCCTGGCACTAGACGCAAAAACAAACTTAGTTTTTAATTTTATGCTGCTAATGTAACATACAAATTGTTGTGTCAGAAATAAATGACAGATAGATCTGGTCCTGGTCTCCTAAAATTCATCTTCAACTTAAGATAAAAGAAGGTGGCAGAAGCAGAAGATCTGCAAGGCTTGTATATACAGAAAGTCATCCTGTGCACCACAATATTAAACTACTGAATGCTGTAAGTGCCACCCAGGGAGTTTGTGGCTAATAATTTTACTGTGCATTAACCTCCCCATGTAAAGAAACCCATAATATTCTTTGTGAGCCAGCCACTAGAGGACAGGACAGTATACAAATTAATAACCAAGTGCCTGTATTTTCCAAAAGACTACCAATGTTATCTGACTTTACAGATATGAAACAGGTTGCATACAAGGATCTTGTACAGCAGGACATAATTAGTAACACGAAGCCTGTAGAAAGTTGTATAACAGTTGCAGAGTATTTTAAGATGACAGGTGTCAATATACTTTTTTTAAAAAGAAATGAAAAGAAACAACATTTTCATAAAATATCAGATGACTAGCACTTCCTTCAAGTCACCATTTTCCCTTATATCAGTGTTCTGTTTGTACTGAAACATCCTTTTACATGGTTTTCTCCCTGTAATAATTTATATAGAAGTTGACTTCAACTCTTTAGTATTTATTGCTTATAAAGCCCTGTTCCTATCTACTCCAGAATTTAGCTTCATTCTTCATAGGAAGGGAATGAAGTCCCAGTCCTATTTATTCAATAATGTCAAGATCAACCACTGTAAATTTTTTACTGTGTGCGCATTAAAAATCTGTAGTTTGAGCAGACTACCATTCAAATACAGGACAAACATGTTCTAAAGGTCTTTTCTCAACAACAACCCCAATGAACATAAAATAAGTCATATTTCAATCAAGTTTTATTACCAATCTTAGAGTTGTTTCAGACAGCATTCTTATCTCAATGCTTTAAAAATTGTTAAAGCATCATAAAAGCCCCAAACAAGAAGAAAAGACTGATTCAAGACAATGAATCAATCTGAGTCGGCACATATCGAAATACTTTCCTGAGTAGCAGACCAAATGTATATGCCGTCTTCTTAAGTGGAGAAAAATGGGACCGGGACACACAGAGACAGTTTTGCTACTTAACAGCTGAAAAAAAATAAATAAAGCAACATAGATAGTTTTAACTGCATATCCCAATTTTAAAGCATTTTTAATGTGAAAAATAGTTGGTGACCCCTTAAGATTCTCCAATCTTCCAAGGTGGAAAAAAGAGAAAAATCAAAGATGCCTGGACTTAATGGCCAAGAAGAATGTAATGTGAGAGTTTACTTTTCAGTAGTAAAGAAGTCTATGAGATGGTAATAAAACTACTGCTTTTTGAAGCCTACATTCCAACACTCTTTCCTTGACCTGAATTCAGTAAAGCACTTGAATATATATATATGCTACACGTTTTTTAAACCTCAGACTTCGTTTCAATACTAGTATTACTCAGTTTTACTAGTATTACTAATAGTTGAGTACTTATGAAAGTGTTTAAGAAGATTAATTGAGCTTTTTGTACAGGCTATAAAACATGTTGAAAAACAATGATCTGGCATCTGCAATCACATTTTAAAGATACATTTCAAAAGCAAAACCTGGATGCTTGAATATCTTATTCAGAGTTGATTCAGAAGCTTTAAAAACAAAGCACACATGCAATATATTTTGTATTAACATAAGGTGAATCTACAGAGTCTTGTATTAAAATAACAAGGTCTTACATTTATTAATAAGACTGCCACAGATTTTTAGGTCTCAAGTTATATCAGTCAATTACAATTAGGTGTCACAAAAGAAATAAAATTAGTTTCATATAGAATGTTTTTAATGCACTCTCAGAACTCCAGTGAATGAATCATCTCTAAAAGAAGACATTTATAGCTAAATATCAAGGAATACATGTGAAACTAGATTCCACAGTCAAAATTTCCTATCAAAACGAACAGTAATTAGTATGTTAACAACAAAACTACTTTTCACACAGAAATCCTAAAGTCTGAGAGCGTATGGGTAAAAGGAAGACAGCCAAAAAGATTTTTTCATGTAATAATAGTATCACAGGATCATAGAATAGTAGGACTGGAAGGGACCTGTAATATCGAAGTTTGATGTTGTATTTACTAAAAACGATTAAAACATGTAATGTCATAAAGTATTAACAGCTAAGTTTTTAAGCTGGCAACTGTTCTTTATTGCTGAATATGTAACAAACAAAACAATAAGAACAGTTTACCTAAACTTGCTGTTGGGAAAATTTCAGTATGTTTAACTGACAACTGATTTGGAAAAAATATGAATTCATTAGGATAACTTCATAATTAAGGCCTTTATACTGTGGAGACAGAAATTAAAATAACTGACTCTCTCAGGATGTTGACATTCATTAAACAGAATTCAATAGGTTTATAGCAGTAAGATCAGAAGGGAGCCAAAGAAGCAAGGGGTGCATAAATATGTATACTATAAAAGTAACCTCCAACCTATCTTTTAAAAAGCTGAATCCAATAGAACAGCTAACCATACTGACAAAAACTACTTTTCATAACAATGAATGCTGGTAACAAACACTGCTGGATCAATAAGTGTTTATTCAGAATTTATAGTCTGGCTAATTTTATGTGCAATTTGTGTAAAATTATTTAGTCTTAAATATTCAGTATTCACAGTTTAACAGCATCAGCAAGAAATATATGATTTCCCAAATGGAATTTATGCTTATAAAGACTTCACACTCTTAGTATTGGAAATAACTCAGTTAAGCCCTATGTTCTCCTCACTTGAGATGTGTAGCTAGGAGTTAAAAAAAAAAGTCTTAAAGCAGAAAAGCTCCTGAACTAATGCAGTAAAGCTGCCCCTACTGCAGCCTCTCAGGTTCAATCCTTTGAATGAACACTCCTTACCATCAGTGGTGTTGTATTCCTCCTAAATATTCAGTGGGTGCAATAACATATGTCATCAAAAATCCTTTCTTCTTGTTAGGGATTTGTTTGGGGAGAAGAAAGTTGGTAAACATCCCTAGATTTCACAGATTTCATAAACATTAGGGCTGGAAGGGACCTTGGAAGATCATCGAGTCCAGCCCCCCACCCAAAGGGCAGCTGGGGTCAAAGGATCCCAGCAAGATAAACATCCAATTGACTCTTAAAGGAGTCCAGGTAGGTGCTTGCACCACATCTGGTGGCAGTCTGTTCCAGGCCTTGGGGGCTCAGAAAGTAGTTTCATAGTTTCTAGGGTCAGAAGAGACCTGAGCAGATCATCTAGTCTGACCCCCTGCCATGGCAGGAAAGAATACTGGGGTCAAATGACCCCAGCAAGATGTGCATCTAACCTCCTCTTAAACACCCCCAGGGTAGGAGCCTGCACCACTTCTCTTGGAAGTTGGTGCCAGACCCTA